>NW_028320561.1:0-309730 GCF_062004578.1 Staurois parvus
TCTTCTTAGGATGAGGATGAGGATGAAGAAGAAGAAGAGTAGGATGAAAATAAGATTAATTCCAAGCCGGCAAAAAGTGTATCTACAGAGCTCCTCTAAGTGTATCTGCAGAATAGAGGAGCTCTGCAGATACACTTTTTGCCGGCTTGGAATTATTCTTATTTTCATCCTACTTCTTCTTCTTCTCTTCTTCATCCTCATCCTCATCCTCTTCTTCTGAGGATGAGGATGAAGAAGAAGAAGAAGAAGTAGGATGAAAATAAGATTAATTCCAAGCCGGCAAAAAGTGTATCTGCAGAGCTCCTCTAAGTGTATCTGCAGAGCTCCTCTAAGTGTATCTGCAGAATAGAGGAGCTCTGCAGATACACTTTTTGCCGGCTTGGAATTATTCTTATTTTCATCCTACTTCTTCTTCTTCATCCTCATCCTCTTCTTCTTCTTCTGAGGATGAGGATGAAGAAGAAGAAGAAGAAGTAGGATGAAAATAAGATTAATTCCAAGCCGGCAAAAAGTGTATCTGCAGAGCTCCTCTAAGTGTATCTGCAGAGCTCCTCTAAGTGTATCTGCAGAATAGAGGAGCTCTGCAGATACACTTTTTGCCGGCTTGGAATTATTCTTATTTTCATCCTACTTCTTCTTCTTCTTCATCCTCATCCTCATCCTCTTCTTCTTCTTCTGAGGATGAGGATGAGGATGAAGAAGAAGAAGAAGAAGAAGTAGGATGAAAATAAGATTAATTCCAAGCCGGCAAAAAGTGTATCTGCAGAGCTCCTCTAAGTGTATCTGCAGAGCTCCTCTAAGTGTATCTGCAGAATAGAGGAGCTCTGCAGATACACTTTTTGCCGGCTAGGAATTATTCTTATTTTCATCCTACTTCTTCTTCTTCTTCTTATTCATCCTCATCCTCAGAAGAAGACGAGGATGAGGATGAGGATGAAGAGGAAGAAGAAGAAGAAGTAGGATGAAAATAAGAATAATTCCAAGCCGGCAAAAAGTGTATCTGCAGAGCTCCTCTATTCTGCAGATACACTTAGAGGAGCTCTGCAGATACACTTTTTGCCGGCTTGGAATTATTCTTATTTTCATCATACTTCTTCTTCTTCTTCTTCATCCTCATCCTCATCCTCTTCTTCTTCTGAGGATGAGGATGAAGAAGAAGAAGAAGAAGAAGTAGGATGAAAATAAGATTAATTCCAAGCCGGCAAAAAGTGTATCTGCAGAGCTCCTCTAAGTGTATCTGCAGAGCTCCTCTAAGTGTATCTGCAGAATAGAGGAGCTCTGCAGATACACTTTTTGCCGGCTTGGAATTATTCTTATTTTCATCCTACTTCTTCTTCTTCTTCATCCTCATCCTCAGAAGAAGAAGAAGAGGATGAGGATGAAGAGGAAGAAGAAGAAGAAGTAGGATGAAAATAAGAATAATTCCAAGCCGGCAAAAAGTGTATCTGCAGAGCTCCTCTATTCTGCAGATACACTTAGAGGAGCTCTGCAGATACACTTTTTGCCGGCTTGGAATTATTCTTATTTTCATCATACTTCTTCTTCTTCTTCTTCATCCTCATCCTCTTCTTCTTCTTCTGAGGATGAGGATGAGGATGAAGAAGAAGAAGAAGAAGTAGGATGAAAATAAGATTAATTCCAAGCCGGCAAAAAGTGTATCTGCAGAGCTCCTCTAAGTGTATCTGCAGAGCTCCTCTAAGTGTATCTGCAGAATAGAGGAGCTCTGCAGATACACTTTTTGCCGGCTTGGAATTCTTCTTATTTTCATCCTACTTCTTCTTCTTCTTCTTCTTCTTCATCCTCATCCTCTTCTTCTGAGGATGAGGATGAGGATGAAGAAGAAGAAGTAGGATGAAAATAAGAATTCCAAACCGGCAAAAAGTGTATGTGCAGAGTTCCTCTATTTCTGACAGTTCTCTGACAGCTTCTTCACATGTACAGCGGTTGAAACATTTGTATCCTAAATGGAAACTAATAGATACAATGTTTCAACCGCTGTACATGTGAAGGAACTGTCAGAGAAATGTCAGAAATAGCGGAGCTCTCTGCGGGGACACTTTTGCCGGCTGATCGGTAAAAATCCGATTCGCGCACCCGAAGTAGGCAAATATTCGGATTCGACGCGAATCAAATTTTTCCTGAAATTCGTATCGAATTCCGGTTCGCCTGGTTCGATTCGCTCATCTCTAATTCCTGTCATTTCAGCTATAATGCAAAATATTTTTGGCCAAAAACTTGCAAGGTTAGGACAAGACCAAAGTATATGTAGCAGGTTACCTATTTGTCCACAATCATGCCAACATAGTGGAGAATTATTGGGGGAGAACTTAGCTAACTTTATGGAGTGTAATACCATCTACTTAGGAGTTTGCAAGCTAATTCCCTATGATTCACACAATGGTTGGAAGCTTGGGTTGAGCGAATAGCTGCAAGCCATTGCTGGGGAGAGAAATGGACTTTGAGATCTACCTCCCATCTCTGCATGGAGGTTGTTTTTATAAAAGTTGTTTTGTCTCGCAGGAGGTTATAAAGTAATGAAATGACTTTATTTGCAGGTTTGCCACTATTGTAAAACTGCCACACTGTGGGGTGAATCTGGATTTTGGGTAGAGGGTGGTGGTTTAAGAAGCTTAGTATGCGTATACAAGTGAAGTTTGTATTCAAAGGTAAATTGAACTCTGCCACCAAGTGCTCCAGAGTTTTAAGCCTATTTCCTTGGAAAAATCTTCTATATTTTGAAGACCACAGCAGAGCAAGTGTTGGACTGAGATTAGTGGTAATAGTATCTCAGTCACTGCAATAGGGAAGTGCACCGTACTAGTATATGATTTACATCTAGACAAACTATGAAAGGTCCGCCATGCTTGGACTGTTGGAGGTAGTCACCTAGTTTCACATTGTTTCCACAGGTCTGCCAATAATAACATGCTTGATCAGGTATTAAAGAATCAGCAGATTCAGTTTTCAACCAAAGTGTATCTGTAGTACCCTTAAACCAAACTCTCAATTGGTCCAAGCGTGCACAAGAAGATAGTCTTGTACATCTACCATGCCAACCCCTCACACATTTTTTGCTTAATCAATTGAGGATATGAGCATTTAGCTCTTTTATGTTTTCATGGGAATTTTTTAAGAAGTTTAGATAAGGAATGTATATACTGTATATGTTTTCTTAATTGGGATGGAAATGGTACAAAACAGATATAATATTTGTGGTACAATAGTCATCTTAAAAGGAAGCTAATCTCCCAGCCCATGACAGTTCGAATTGAAGCTCTTTATCTATTTTAGCAGTCAAAGGTAGAAAATTGGTGGCTGCCAATGAATATAAGGTTGGCGTGAGTATGATGCCTAGGTAAGGGATCCCCTCATTACTCCAAGTGTAGGGAAGTATTTTTGATAAATTATTTTATAGAGTAGGGCTTATTCCAATTCCCAGTATTAAAGATTTAGTAAAATTTACTTTGTAATGCAACAGCTGGCTAAATGTATTTAGCATATTGTGAGCTTTTGGAAGAGAGGTTAAGTGATCGGTCAACATCAGAATGACGTCATCCGCAAACAAATTTATTTTGTGGGGGCGAGGACCAAAGGAGAATCCAGAAACCCCGGGATCTGTACGCAGTGCCTCAGCAAGTGGCTCTATGATTAAATTAAAAACAGAAGGAGAAAAGGCGTATCCCTGTCTTGTACCATTGGCGATATTGAAAGATTTTGACAACATGTTAGAGGTGTAAACCTGTGCTGATGGGCAGGAATACAGTGCCATATTGGCGGAGTAAGGGCTCGTTTACACTAGGCTGTTTTGCCAACGCTTGCCAAACGCCCCTATAGCGTTTGGCAAGCGTTGGTCCGGTGTTTGCGGAGCGTTTTTAACGCTCGGCAAACGCTCCGCAAACGCAGCATGCGCGGTTTAGCGGTGGTTGCTAGGCGTTTGCCGAGCGTTAATAACGCCCCACAAACGCCTATAATGCATTTGAGTGGTGTTACCGCTCCGCAAACGCCCCGCAACCGCGTCGCAACCGCACCGCAAACGCCGGCCAGGCGTTTGCGGAGCGGTACCATAGACGAGAATAGGAGGCTTCAAAGCCTCCTGACTCGACCAGAGGCGTCCGTTTTGCCGCGACGCAACGCGACGCGACGCAAACGCTCCTGTTAGAACAGCACAATGTGCTGTAATGTGCAGAATTGGCAGAGGCGTTTGGGAAGCGGTAAAAACGCTTCCCAAACGCCTCTCTGCCGCCTACACACAAGGCTAGTGTGAACGTAGCCTAAAAGTTACAAGTAAATCTGAATTTTGACAGAACAAGAGACATGTATTTCCAGTGCAGTCTATCAAACGCCTTCTCTGCATCGATAGAAAGTAGCAGAGAAGGCAGCCAGTTCTTCTCTGCATAGTGAATAATGCTAATAAGTCGCCTTGTGGTGTCATCTGCCTGCATCTCCCTAGTAAAGCCCGTCTGATCAGGCTGCTCCAGAGCAGGCATGATGTCCATCAGTCTGACAATAGTTTTGCGTAGATTTTTACGTCTGAATTGAGGAGTGATATAGGCCGAAAGTTAGATGGAGTGGTTGGGTCTTTACCAGGTTTGCACAAAGTAACAATGTAAGCTTTCAGCATCTCTGGTGGAAATGTGGCTGTGGACAGCATGTAGGTGAACATCTTAAGAAGATGAGATAAAATATGTTTAAAGGTTTTGTAATACTCCTTTGAAAACCCGTCTGGACCCGGACTTTTACTGCTAGGTAGGGCTTCTGTGATCTTCACAATTTGCTCCAAGGTACATGGGGAATTGAGCCTAGACATTTGATCAGGGGATAAGATTGGCAAATTTATAGAAGATAGAAAATTATTAATCTCCGAGACGGAGGACTGAGGAGTTTGTTTATCATCTTTAAGGTTGTAGCGTGTAGTAATCCGCGAAAGCATTTGCAATATCTTGTGTATTTATAATTTTATGTTTAGATAGAGGGTGGATCAAATTAGATTTTCTGGTTTTGCTTCTTTGGGCTTTAATCCGGTGTGTCAAAAATGTACCTGCCCTATTTGTGTTTGCAGAAATGTGCATTTTTAAATTACGGAGATATTTTTCATATTGGTCATATAGCAAAGTACGTAGCTCGTTCCGCAATTTGAGAAGGGTTGAGGTGGTGTTAGAGTTAGAATTCATCTTATTCTGAGTTTCAATGGTATGAATCTCAGAGTGAATTTTGCGAAGATCATTGTTATACTGTTTTTTAGCCCTGGAACCTAATTGAATAAGAAAGCCCCTCATGAAGGCTTTATGTAAGTTCCATACATTACATGGGTCCATCACTTATTTTGAAAAAATTCTGAGAAAAAAATTATTGAAAAGATGTTGAGAAAGTATCTTAGCTGTGGTGGAAGTTTGTAGCAATTTTGTATTACAATGCCAAATATACATTGGGGCAGTGATGCCTTGTTCTTCTATCGTGATTGAGACAGTAACATGATCTGACCAAGTTATGTCTGAGATGTCAGAGGTCGACACTCGTTGAAGTAGCCACTGGTCAACCGTGAAGAGATCAATGCGGGAGTAAGATTTATGTCTAGATGAAAAGAAGGTGTAGTCTCTCTGGTTAGCATGGTCGCATCTCCAGACATCAAACACCTCCTCTGCATGAAATACATTCCGTAATGTAGATATGCAGGCTTTAGCTTGGGAGCTGGTATATAAAATGAGAGTTGACTACAAGATTGAAGTCCCCACACAGAATACGGTTTCCATAGTTAAACTTATTAATGCATCTGAACACTTTTATAAATCGTAACTGGTGTGAATTTGGGGCATATATAGATGCAAGGGTATTGGGTAAAGGTGATTTTGCATTACTGTCACAAGAGAGGACAATATAACAGCCGTCAGGATCTAAAATTATGTCTCTGAGTTGGAAAGAAACAGAGTTCTTAACTGCCACAATCACACCCCTCTTCTTTTCTGGGGCACTGGCCAGGAAGACATGTGGGTAGTCTCGCTGTGAGCATTTAGGAGTAGCAGTGGAAGTCAGTTTCTTGAACACAAATAATGTCTGTCTGAATTCAGGATGTTTCTTTCCATAGGGAGAAGCGTTTAAGGAGGAGGAGTGGGCTTGATGGTCAGCCATGGTGCACACAGAAATTCTTAACACCATGCTTGTTGAAACAAACTATAAAGTACTATCTGATTGGTATTCAGTACCATCAAGGATTGCCGTAATCTTCCCTGATTCTTCATCCCTATGTTATAGCGGTTGCGGGCAGGAGAGCACTATGGATCCCATCTGGTGCTCCTGTCTGTAGGACCAGCAATTTTGGACCAGATTTTTTACTCTTATTTACTCAGTGACTAATGTCAATACCACCATACATTTTAGTGGCCTTTCAGATGAGATGCCTAAACAGTCCCAAACCCTCATTTTCTTTATCCTTTTGGCTGCCAAGATATCCACCACCCAAGCTTGGAAAGCCCCAGTAAAAAACTATGATATCTTTGAAAGTAAAATATCATGGACAGGGGTGCATGCGCTGCATCCCAAGATGGCGAACGTGTGAAGGGTGATCCTCAGACTGCATTGGCCTCCCGCCACCCTTCCACAGCAGCCACAGATCCGGGAGTGCTCTCACCCGTGTCAGGACGTACTCAGGCACACCCATGGGCAAAACTGGGAGATGGAAGCCACCCATGCTGCCTTCCATGCTGGATCGCTTCTTCACTAGGCCTGCATCCCTGGCCTTGAGTAGTTGCTGCGGCCCAAGTGAGTGCTCTGGATAATCCGCTGACATAGTGGGGACAGACACAGATGCCTCTGCTACCTTGCTTGCTACGCCGGTGCCCCCCTCTCTGACAGTGGACATCTTGGATGACAAATTGCAAGTATTTTTACATAATATCACCCGCAATATCGCTGCTGAAATTGGGAAATTGGCCCAGGAGCTCAGGGGGGAGATTACTCAATTGGGAAATCGCACAGACCACCTTGAATCAAAGTTCGACCAATTGGTGCAATATGTGCATGTTTTGGAGGAGGATAACGCAAATGTAAAACATTCCATGTCCCAGTTACAGCTACAGCAGGAGGACCTGGAAAACAGGGAGTGCCACCAAAATATTCGTGTTCGTGTCATTTCCCTGACTCCCAACTTAAACACCAAATGCTGTCTCTGTTTACCACTCTGGCTGCCAAAGTCCCAGATGTTGATTGGCATATGGATTGGGCCCATAGATCGTTAGGCCTGAGCAGGGGCAGACTGACAACTCATGGGGCCTCCGGGCAATAAGGGATCATGGGGCCCCTGTGTCCTTGACCAAACTCAAAAAAGCCTATCAAAAAAAGGTACCAGGGGCATCTCATGGGGCCCCCTACTGACCCCGGGCCGGGCAGTGCCCAAGTTTCCAAATGGTCAGTCCATTCCTGGGCCTGAGGTCTCCTGAGGGAATTAGACCCAGAGATGTTATTATTCATTTCCATTACTTTGACAGCAAAGAAGCTTTGATCGCCTCTACTCACAACAAGTCTGAAATTTAAGGGAGAAAAGCTCCAGATTTTCAGTGATCTATCCCCCATTACTTTAGCAAATCGGCGTGTTTTAAAGCTGGTTACCACTCATCTCCAGCAGCACCGGATCGCCTACCGATGGGAATTTTCTTTTAAGCTTGTTGTCTCCAAGGATGTTTTCCAAGTCTTGCTCCATGATCTCCATGAAGCAGACTCCTTCTTTAAACAGTTGGGACTTCCTCCCCTGCTGCAAGAGGCTTTTATGCAACCTCCCACACCATCCCAGTCTTCTGCTACTCCACACAAGATCTGGACACCCTCTAAACCTGGGAGGAAGAGGTTTCCACGCACTCCCCAATGGTCTTACTTTCCTGCCTTGGAGGACCTCACCACCTGACTCTTCCAGTTTTTGGGTTTTTCACCTTGCTCAATGAGCTTTTCTGCTCTCATGTGTGCCTTAGCAATTGTCTATTACTCCTCATTCATTTGTATGTCCTGATTACAGCTGTTAAATGGTTCTCTGAGGTAGGCACCTGTCATTTAGGGTCAGCTGCCATGTTGCCCCCTTGTGTGTCAGGCTCCCAGACCTGATGACTCGGGACATCTTTGATGTCCCGGGAACATATCCTTGATGATATCTTTGTTTCTGGCCTCTGATGGCTTTAAGGCTGTTATATAATGTCAAAGGGCCTAATTCAATCCAAAAGCAGTGGATGCCTTTGAAGGAATTCAGATCCTTGGGAGCAGATGTTATATTCATTCAGGAAACACATTTCAAACAGGATGGCTCTTTTCGTTTTGCTTCCAAGCGCTTTCCACAATCATACTCAGCTTTTGATCCCTCCAGGAAAGCAGGTGTTGCAACCTTGATCTGGAAAAACTGCCCCCTGAGGGTTTCCTCTTCTCGAATTGATCCACATGGTCGTTATGTGTTGCTGGAATGAGGGCTCTCTATTTATACTTTTGATTTTGTATGTGCCAAACTCTGATCAATTACTATTTCTCTCTCAGACTTTAGACAAGTTATGTTCGATATCAGCACCCAGTATGATCATTGGGGGGGATTTTAACTTAGTTATGTCACCCCATAAGGATAGAAAAGTGCTCCTTGCTCCCACTCCATCAAAGCGGCTATGCTCCTCCTCCACAGCTTTCCGCAAACTGATTCTGAAGCATCGTCTCTCCGACGCCTGGCGAGTCAAACATCCTCTCCATAGGCAATTCATGTTCTATTCTACTCCACATCGCATGTACTCTAGATTAGATGATTTTTTTTTGTCACCGCCCCCCTACTCCCCTTCCTTGTTTCTTCTGAGATTAATCCGATAGCTTGGTCGGACCATGCCTCACTAACAGTTGATCTCATTCTCCCTGACTCTACTCCTAGGGTTTGCCACTGGCACTTTAATGAGAGTTTTCTGTGCTCTGAACCGCTTCGAGAGGAGCTCTCTCAAGGACTGGATGCTTATATTAATTTCAATGTTGACTTGGTATCCTCATCTTCTATGCTATGGGATGCCCATAAAGCCGTCATTAGAGGCCTCTGTATTTCCATGGGTGCCCATTTGAAGAAGGCCTCTGCCTGCAAAAGGCAATCCATTCTGCACCAATTATCCATAGGCCATCTATACCTCGGTTACAGAAAGCTTCCCATATACGTGATTAAATCAGGGCTCTTGATCTACATAAAGCTGCACAATCTCTCACCTGGGCTAAGCAAAAGGTTTATGAGTTTTCCAACAAACCACACCATATGCTAATGAACAGACTTAAGTCTTAGCAATCCCCTTCCTTGCCAGGCCATTTACTCCAACCTGATGGCAAACCCACATATGACCCACATGTTATGGCTACCATATTTGGGGAGTACTGTGACAAGCTTTACAACTGCCTGGCCCCTGATATTCACCCTCTCCTTCAGATGACTACTTTTGACGCCTTTTTTGACTCCTTACCTTTACCACATTTATGACCCTCCAATCTTTCGGCTTTGAACGCGGAGATTTCTATCGAAGAACTACTGGATGTTGTTAAACATCTCCCCACTCACAAGTCCTCAGGACCGGAAGGTCTTCCCTACTCGTACTACAAAGCCTATATTGGCATCCTGGCCCCCATCTTCTGAATTTGTTTTCGGATCTCCTGAAGGGGTCTCCCCCCGCACAATGGTTTTACACACTCATATTTCTGTGATCCCAAAGATGGATAAGGATCCCTCTTTCCCTGACAATTATCTTCCCATAGCATTACTAAACTTTGACTACACAATTTTCACGAAAATATTGGCCAACAGGTTGGCCGGATGTATCTCCAAGCTTATACACAGAGACCAGGTGGGCTTTGTCCCTGCTAGACATGCAGCAGATAATGCTAGGAGGACCATTGGCTTGACCAATCTTGTCAACAAGTCCCCATCCCCTAAACCTGCTCTCTTGTTGAGCTTGGATGCTCAAAAAGCTTTTGACTAAGTTGGCCTTATATGTTTCTTGTGTTAGAGAGATTTGGTTTTAGTGATCCATTTGTGGCAGCTTTGAAAGCCCTCTACTCCACTCCCTTTTCCCAGGTCAAACTGGCTTTATTCTTATCACCTTCTTTTCGGATATCTAATGGTACATGCCAAGGTTGCCCTCTTTCTCCTCTACCGTTTATCCTCTGCCTGGAACCCCTGGCTATCACTATCAGATCCAATTCTGATATTCAGGGGATACGCACCCACAACAGTGATTTTAAGCTCTCTTTGTTCACTGATGATATTGCTAACACTGACAGAGCCCCACACTACTCTTCCTGTTCTGCATCGTACTCTCCATATCTCTTTAGGGCCTTGTCGGGTTATAACGTTAACACGTCTAAAACTGAAGCTTTACTGCTCCACATACCCCCTACCATTCTATCTTCTCTTCAGTCAAATTATCCCTACCGCTGGTGCCCCCATTCCTTGCAGTATTTAGGTACCAACCTCTTCTTACAATTCCCTTTATGAAGCAAATTCCCCCCCCCCTTTTTCACGCTATTGCTCAATCTTTAAAGTCTTTGGACAACCTGGCCATTTCCTTTCTCAGAAGGATTAATGTACTGAAAATGACTATACTGCCCAAGCTTTTGTATTTGTTTGAGACGCTGCCTGTCCCTATCCCTATGTCCAAACTCTGTTCCTTTCAGAAATCTTTCCTCCACTTTGTTTGGCATAGCAAATCTCACCACATTGCCCACTCAGTTCTTCTCTCACCATGATCTAGGGGAGGTCTGGGGGCTTCAGATCTTGTGTCATACCCACCCCTGTGCTCTCACCTCCTGGTCTTCTCAGCATCCCCCTAACAAATGGTCTCAGATTGACTGGCTGCAGCTATGTTCATTGCACGCTTGTTCTCTACTCTGGTCTATGACCAACACCAAAATCTCCTCCTATAGGCATCTAAGGCTTGGGCCCATGCTTTTTACACTGTCTATATGGAGGAGGTGTAGGGGTAGATTTGCCCTGTCCTGTTCTTGTACACCTCTGACCAACGTCATCCTTAATCCTAGTCTTCTTGATAGTTTGACCCTGACCCGTATACACCCCTGGACTAAAGATAACTTATTCCAACTGTGACACCTGGTCCATCCAGTGACTCGAAAGCTTAGAACTTTTATCGGGTTACAAAAAACTTCCTGCATGCCTTCTCATCAGTACCATGTTTACCTACAGATACGGCACTTCTTCTTCTCCAAGACTTCCTCTCTGACCCTAGAGAAGCCTACTCTTTTCGAATGCATCTGCATTCAGGGTCCATACCAACGAAGCTTAATCTCCTCTATCTATATGTTTCTTCTAGATACTTGCCCCCTTTCTACTGAACCACATCTTTACATGCGAAAGTGGCCCGGAATCCTTCAACAAGATATTCCTTTAGATCAATGGAGCAGGATCTGGGAGGCCGCCTCCAGATCTTCTATATGTTTAGTATATAAAGAAAACACTTATAACATTTTGATGTTCTGGTACAAGACTCCTGAGGTTCTCCATGCTCGCAATCCGAGTGTTTCTCCTGTCTGCTGGTGATGTGGTGAGGAAATCGGCATTCATTTCCACATTTTTTGGCTTTGCCAACACATTGCACCTTTCTGGAGAGAGGTCCTTAGTTTTTTGCAGCTACATTTATGGGTCCACATTCCATTTGACCACATCCACTTTTTACTGGGCCTACCTTTTCTGGGTCTCTCTAAACCTGCCAAGAAACTATCTTCTCATGTCCTAATAGTGGCCAGGAGAACCATTACCATGCATTTGCTTTCTACCATGCTTCCTACAGGGACGGAATTGGCTGGGTTGTTGCTGAGATTAGAAGAATGGAGTACCTCACTGCTACGCATGCTAATCTTGTCCCCCTTTTTGAAGCAGTGTGGGAATCATGTGATCTTTACATTTCCAATATGTCTACTCAGATGTCTGATGTTGCTAGCTAATCCACTGTTATGCACTGACATTGTGTGTATCTGCAATTCATTGATGAACCTATTTTCTCTTCTTCTGTTGATTTGTGACTGTTACTTCAAATTGTATGCAACCTTTTGTTTGTTGTATGCCTTTTAAAAACCCAATAAAACTAAATAGAAAAAAAATATATAATGGATAATGCTCCATGAAAAATTGGCTAGCATCCTACAAGACAAACAGTATAGATCTGAAAAACTTTGGAACCCGTGGATTAGATATTCATAGTCATCTATCTAAATTGGGGTAGTTCAGAGGATGTGTGTTTGGCCATACGGAACAACTCCTTATTTCTCTTTTTTACCCAACTTTTCCCTAGCTACTCCCCCTCCCCTTTTTTACTTTTTTCTGTTGATTGCACTGTAACCATAGTCACAACATGTTAGGGATCTCCACGATCCCCGCAGCGATGGTCCCGGCGCAGGCGCAGTGCGCCGCCCTGTGCAGGGACATGGGCATTAGGTCCGGGCCGGCCGCGGCGTTCGAGTTCGCGCATGCGCAGTAGAAGCCGTGGCCGCCCGCTGGGCACCAATGGCAGCGCAGGGCAGGATATTTAAATGGCCCTGAGCTGTCATTCAGTGCCTTCTGGTCTTACCTGCATCCTGTATCCTGCGAACCTGTGCCCTGTAAGTTTTGACCCGGATTGTACCTGACCTTGCTATATTCTCCTGTCCTGACCCTTGCTTTGCCTGACCTCTCTCCTGGATGCCCCCTATTGGATCTGACCTGCTGTTGCTGACCTGGCATGTGACCCGACTATTCTCTGCCCGCTGCCTTGTACCATACCGTCCTCTCTGTTACCGACCCGGCCTGTCTGACCTTGCTCATCCATCCATCCCTCGCAGTGGGGTCTTCAGACCTCCTCATATCAGACTCTTTCCCGTGGGAGCCCTCAGCGCATACCACTACCACTGACGGATGTACCCAGTAGCCACGACCTGGTCTCGGGGTGCTCCAAGTCCATCCCCACCATCAGGGGCCCTGGTGAACAAGCACTCTGGGACTTAGATTCCGTGCGCTGGGGACGCCTATTCAGTGGAGTGCTAGTGGTACCGCCGGGCGGTCCCTTACACAAGAATTAATGTCCCTACCTTATCCAGAGGCTGTGTGTACTCTACATGAACAGTGACAATAGCACAGTTTTTAGTTTGGTATGGTTGAAAATGCTGTATCCAATACAAGGTCCTTGCTTGTCAATTGTCAAATATCTTTACTCAGGTTAAATTTCTGATATCCCATACCACTTTATCAAAGGCTGCAATGATGTTCCCTCATATATGTTTGTATTCTGATTAAAAGCTTAATACAAAATATTGAAACAGAAAATTATTGTTGCAACAAGTGAAGCCCTGTGTAACAATTAGAACATTTAATTGGGCAACTATGTAGCAAATTAGTTTTTTTATGCAACTGGGGTTAAAAACCTGCAAACATCATACATTCTTGGAGAAGAACAACAACTGGGGATGTCAATGGTAGAGAAGGATTGGGATGCTCTGATAGATCATAACAATAGCATGCAATACCTAGCTGCAGTTTACAATGTTATTTCTTGTACTGAAAGAGGTATGGATTCCAGAGAGACACATAACTGTGCCCCTGTACAAAGCATTAGTAAGACATCAACTGGAATAAGTGGTTTAGGTTTGAGTACTAGTTCACAAAAAGAATATTAGAGAACTGAAGAAAGTGCAAAGAAGGGCAACCAAATTGAGAAGAGGTAAGAAGCAGATCAGCTATAGGGAAAGATTAGCTAAATTGAATTTACTATCATTGTGGAGAGGTGATTAAGGGTGAATATGATCACCATGCATAACCACTTGCCATAGTACATAGACTGTGGCAGGTTGGCACCAGCAGGCAAAATCAAGTACATGTACATCATTTTGCCTGCTTATGTACCCCTCTCCCCTGATTGCTGTGTCCACAATGGAATGCAGATCCTGGTACTTGGGCCCTGTGATCATGTGATTGCACAATGTCAATAAAGCTGTTATGAATTCATTAATTCATAACAGTTGTGTGGACTATGCTGTGCTTAGTACACAGCTATCACATGGTACCTGAGCCAATTACAGCACCCTGTACCATGTGATTAGCTATAGCCAATCACAGATTACTAGTGATCACAGCTCTCATGAATGGTTAAACCATTCATGACAATTGAAAACTTTGCTGTTACAATGATCTTCATTGTAACAGCAAACAGTGTAATAAAATCACCGGTGACACTGAACTACTCTGATGAAAGTATGTAAAAAAAAAATAAAAAAAAAATTAAATAATAATACATTATTTAAAAAAAAAATAATGTATTATTTACCAAATAATACATTATCATTTGGGGGGGAATTTTAGGGCCTCAAGAAATGAGGCCATCAGTACATCAGAATCGAATATATATACACCATAGTCTGCAGATGCTATAACTTTCACACAGACCAATTAATATACACTTATTGGGATTTTTTTTTACCAAAGACATGTAGAAGAATACATTTTGGCCTACATTTAAGATGAAATTTGATTTTATTGAATATGTTTTATGACAGAAAGTAGAAAGTATTGTTTGTTTTTTCCAGAATTGTTCATCTTTTTTCATTTATATTGCAAAAACAAAAACCCAAAGGTGATCAAATAACAAAAAATAAAGCTCTATTTATGTGAAAAAAAATATACAAATGTAATTGTGATGAATAGCAAAAAAGCACTGGTCATGAAGTGGGTAAAACCTTCCAGAGCTCAAGTGACTAATACATAGGTGGTTCATATAGTGAACTTGGTGTAGAGTCATTCACTTTAAGGGAACACTTGTTATGTTCGGAGAGAGATTTAACCTCCACATACAGGCAGGCTTCTTCCCAGTAAGAACTGTAAAAAAGTGGATTCGCTCAAGAACTAGTTCTGGCCTCCTCAGTATATTGTCTTAGATAAAAGAGCGTGATGCATTTCTAAATGCATGAACTAAAAAAACTGGAAATTAACATGTATAGGTAATAACACGAGAGATTGCTGATCCAGGGAATATTGCCATTCTGGGGGTACAGGAAGGATTTTTTCCACTGCTGGAGCAAATTGGACCATACTTTATGGGGTTTTTTTGCTTCCTATACCCAGCTGTGGGTATAGGATTGTGTATATAGAGGACTTATTTTTATTTTTTTTATTATTTGAACTAGATAGGTGTATGTTTCTCTTTCAACTTAACTATGTAACATATGGAGGAATTTAAATTCTGAGACATGGATGTGTGGTTAGTTTTTTATTGCAGTTGTTATAGCTGAGCAGATCTGAAGCAAGATAATTCAGTAAGCTGTTCTGTCAATCAGCACAGTGTACTTTTGGGAGTAGATATAACTGAGAGTCAGGTTGTTTAATAAAATAAAAGATATAGATTTATGGATATAGATAAAATATGTCTTCAGAAGGTCTTCAGAAGTTCTGTTCCATGCTTAAACAGCAGATACCAGCATAAAAAGGTAATAGAGGATAGAGATAGAATTCTTTATCTATGTGATGTATTGTGAGCATGCAGTCTTTAAATTGAAGAAAATAGCAGGTACACTGGGACCACATGACAGAACTAGCTTGGGTAAATCTGTTTGGGATTCCAGGTACTAGGCTCAAATAGGCTAAATATTAGTTGCTATTCGAATAACAGAAAACTAGATAAAACATTAAATCATTATGTTTAATGTTTTTACATATACTCATTTTAAAGGAAAATTAATTATAGAAATACGAATAAGCCAAGTGCTGACTTGTGTGAGAACAAAGGTTGATGTGTTGATAATTCTGATTAAAGTTTTTTGAGATAATAAATTACACTTCTTTGGCAGCAGAGTGGATTACCTCCAGCATTGTCACGTCACCTCCATAGACATAGCTTTACATGACAGTTCCTCCTGTAAATGGTTTTGTTCCATCTCTTCTATCGTACTTCAGCAGTACTGCAGATGAGGGTCAGCAATATTGCAGATGATGGTCAACAATACTGCTGACCCTCATCTGAAATTCAGCTACAGTATATATCCAGCCCACTTCTTGGGCAGGGAAATGTACATAGCAGTGTGCTTAGCATGTTTATTTATGCTTTGGCCTTTGCATTTACCTTTTCATTAGAAAATGATCCTGCTTGAAGCATGGAATGAAGGGCAGGTTAAAGAGTACTGCTATTTTAAATAGACAATTGCAAGCACATAGCTATTTAAAAGTGGAGTTTTGCAATAAAGACTATTGTTGTTAGAGACCTCTGCTAAAAAAACACTAGTTTGCTAAGAGAATACATGATGGCACTCTTGTCAATGTTTGACAGTCTCTTTGAAAATGCAGGTAATGCTAACTAACTGTTACAGCAGTGTACAGTATAGATTTCTTTCATTTAGAATAATAGCTTTATCTTCTGTGACTTATCTTACATTTTACTATGTTTCTCCATAGGAAAAGTATATGCTTTGTGCCTTTTATATATATTTACTAGTTCATCACCTTTGTTTACAAATGCTCAAGACATAAACAGAAGGAACTGCAGAGTACCAAATAACATCTTCATAGTAATGCCAACTTTATCAGCCTGCAGAGAGGGTCAAATCTATAGGGGCCCCTAGGCATAAATTGTGTATGTGCCTCTAACCCATTTGGAGGGAGGTAAAGAGGAATAGAATAACCGGCCAAAAAGAAAAGTAAAATAATTGTTTATTACTGGCACAGGATTTTGATTATATTCAGGAATGAGCTGAATGTACTGGTTTGGTACCAGGCAGGGTTGAAGAACAGGACAAAAGTTCAGGTGCTGAATCTAAAACCTGTTTGAAAATTTCTTTAGAAGTGCTGACCGTTTTCTAGGCTGATAGGTAAGAGATTGTCAAACAGATTGCCAGAGGAACACTCAAACATTCAAAGGTCAGTCTTTTGTTTGGACTGAACATGTAACTCATCCTTACTTTTATTTTACTAGCATGGCTTTTACAGCTGGTGTATAATAAACACACCAGGGATCTTTTGGAATCTATGAGCCCAAAACTTTGCAAAGGAAGAGAGAGTCATTGAGGCAGGGTTATGACATTGTGCTTTGGCTAGTATATTGTTGTTGTAGGTGTGTGATTTCATAGTTTAAGATGTTAACCTGTGGTAATATAGTCCACAAAACAAAAATAATTAACCTGGTCAAACATTCATATAAATGGCACGGTAAAACTAAGCTTTTTATTAAAAAAAAAAATGTTAATCAAAAATAGACTCAACACATGAGCATTTGCAGTATATGTATAGTTGTACAGTGGGGATCAAAAGTTTGGGCACCCCAGCTAAAAATTTGTATTAATGTACATAAAGAAGCCAAGGAAAGATGGAAAAATCTCCAAAAGGCATCAAATTACAGATTAGACATTCTTATAATATGTCAACAAAAGTTAGATTTTATTTCCATCATTTACACTTTCAAAATAACAGAAAACAAAAAAATGGCGTCTGCAAAAGTTTGGGCACCCTGCAGAGTTAAAATCTTGTACTGCCCCCTTTGGCAAGTATCACAGCTTGTAAACGCTTTTTGTAGCCAGCCAAGAGTCTTTCAATTCTTGTTTGAGGTATCTTTGCCCTTTAATCCTTACAAAAGTCTTCCAGTTCTTTGAGATTTCTGGGCTGTCTGTCACGCACTGCTCTTTTAAGGTCTATCCATAGATTTTCAATTATGTTGAGGTCAGGAGATTGTGAAGGCCATGGCAAAACCTTCAGTTTACGCCTCTTGATGTAATCCCCCGTGGATTTCAAGGTGTGTTTAGGATCATTATCCATTTGTAGAAGCCATCCTCTCTTTAACTTCAGCTTTTTCACAGATGGCATCAAGTTACCATCCAAAATTTGTTGAAATTTTATTGAATTAATTTTTCTTTCTACTCGTGAGATGTTCCCTGTGCCACTGGCTGCAACACAACCCCATAGCATGATTGATCCAACCCCATGCTTAACAGTTGGACAGAGGTTCTTTTCATTAAATTCTGTGCCCCTTCTTCTCCAAACGTACCATTGCTCATTCCGGCCAAAAAGTTCAATTTTAACCTCATCGGTCCACAGAACTTGTTTCCAAAATGCATCAGGCTTGTCTATATGTTCATTTGCAAAGTTCAAACGATGATTTTTGTGGTGAGGATGTAGAAGAGGTTTTCTTCTGATGACTCTTCCATGAAGACCATATTTGTACAAGTATCTCTTTATAGTGGAATAGTGTACCACAACTCCAGTGTCTGCCAGATCTTTCTGGAGGGATCGTGCAGTCAAACGTGGGTTTTGAATTGTTTTTCTCACAATCCTGCGAGCTGTTCTGTCTGATATTTTTCTTGGTCTTCCAGATGTTGCTTTAACTTCCACTGTTCCTGATAGCTGCCATTTCTTAATTACATTCCGAACAGAGGATATTGACATCTGAAAATGCTTTGCTATCTTCTTATAGCCTTCTCCAGCTTTGTGAGCGTCAACTATTTTCAGTTTCAGTTTTCTAGACAACTGCTTAGAAGAACCCATGGTGCTGATTGTTGGGGCAAGGTCAGATGAGTCTGGGCATTTAAAACCTTTGAGATTGACATAACATGGTCTTCCCAGACGATGATTGAGAACAATCCATGACACTGGCATGTCTCAGCTTTGCAAAGGGGGCAGTGCATGCTATAACTTCTGCAGGGTGCCCAAACTTTTGCAGACACCATTTTTTTGTTTTCTGTTATTTTGAAAGTGTAAATGATGGAAATAAAATCTAACTTTTTTTTGACATATTATAAGAATGTCTAGTCTGTAATTTGATGCCTTTTGGAGATTTTTCCATCTTTCCTTGGCTTCTTTATGCACATTAATACAAATTTTTAGCTGGGGTGCCCAAACTTTCGATCCCCACTGTATATATTTAACCTCCCTGGCGGTATTCTCGAGTGGAGCTCAGGGTAAAGTTTCAGTACCACAAGCGGTAACCCCCGAGCTACACTCGGGCTTACCATGCGGCGCTGCTTCGGGATCCCTCTATCACTTACCTTGTCCTGCGCTCCCTCCTGCAGTGTCCCCGGCAATGTAATCCGGCGGATGCCGGCATCTGTCATCTGGGTTCCGTCCCCAGCGAGCGTCGGGACGTACGGGAGGCGGAACGGCGGGAAATTTGAAAATTACAAAAAGTGACATTCACTAAAATCACATAGTAAAACATTACTGTATCAAACCATTTCACATACATTTTGTCCCTAGTGCTTTTTCCTGTGCCCTGCCTGCATTTTTATTGTTCTTTCTGCCTGGAAACTGAGAAACGTCCATGGCATCCAAAAAGTGTCCCTTCAGGTCAAAAGCGGTTTTAGAACAGCTAGAGAACAGCGATAGTAAATCAGAACCACTTGCAGAATTGAGTGATGATTCGTGGGGAAATTTATCAGACACTGAAAACGATTTTGCGACTTTGCTCAGTGATGTGCAAACTTGGCGCTATATTTCAAATTTCAGTGTTTTTGGTTTGATTATATTATTGAATTAAATGTAATATTATATTATTATTTTTTATGATTATTAAATTATAATTTATTATTTCGTGTTTTAAGTTTTATCCTACCCGGGAAGTTTACTAGACTCTTGTTCGGACAGATTTATTCCTAAAAATTACAGGCCTACAAAAAAAAAAAATATATATATATATATTTCCATGCAAAAAAAATGTACCTCTTTGAGCACAGAAATATGGACATAATCATACCGCTAGGGAGGTTAAAGCAAATGTACAATATAGTTCCGCACACAGCAGATATATACTGTATATGCTGATACATACTGTACAACAGCAACTACATACTGTACTGTATATCTCCAGAAGAACAGTCAGTTTTTGGCAGGCCTCCTTTTTAACCATGTTGCAAAAACTACTACAAAAACAGTACGCAGTGTTTTAGTAAATTGTACTTTTGAAAAGAAAATTACTTTTTTTTTTATCCTTGAAACATATAATCCACCATACCTTCTAAAATGCATTTGTTTATTAGATTAGCACACACAAATGATCAGATGTTTGTTGACTTTAAGATCCTCTCTTATATACAAGAGAACAAATTACTTCTGTGCTATTTGACATATCTCATTAGGCTAATCATAACCCGGAGATTGTCTTATTCAAACAATATTAGAGTTTGAGAGGGTTCATCACAGCAAACTTTCAAATAAATTATGTGACCCTTTAAAAGATACACACAAACAACCATCATCATAATAGATAAGAATATGATAGGGACAAAATGTAATTTTCTCAAGTCATCAAGCCATCTTAAATCAGCTGTTCTCTTGTCTCAATGAACATGCTTAACAATCTGTGAATTATTTCTTTGCCCAAAAGCATATGCTGATATTAAATAAATAACATTTGTACATTTCTGGAAAGATTACACACTAATTATGATGGTTTTTAAGAAAGAAATACAGAAATGAGTCTGCTTGCAATTACAAATGTATCTGTTTGTCTGTCTAGCTGTCTATGTAAAGCTTACTACTTGTCTAATGACATGTATACAGAGACAGAGTATTGCATACTGTATACAGTACATGTTTTGCTTTATGCTTAGTGGTGCAGTGCTGTGATTGAGTTTATGACCCTCTTAACCAAGTCCATATTTAGCATGCTGTCAACAGACTTCCCTTCTAGGCAGTAATTAATTTTCTCACAGCAGTTACTTGGCAAAGAATGATGTAAGCATTAGCATACAGTGGAAAAACCTACACATCTACGTACAATATATGTAAGGGTGTTTGGAGAGAATCATTTGAGATGAATACCTAACTCACAGCCATTACATCCCTATTCTGCCACAGCACTGGGCAACAGGGGATCTTAGACCTTTGCTAGTCATGACTTTTACCATCTATTGTCCTGTTATTCCTAAATCTTTAGTGCTTCCACCTAAAAAGGCTTTAGCTTGTAAAGAGGGCTGCCACCCTGGAATACCTTGTCCAAATGGTGTATCACTTACATACGGTACTCTTGCATCTGTGTAGGAATGCAGGTCCAGATTTGAATTCAATGTCCAGTTCTTTAATTGAGGCTGGTAAAGCATTCAAATTGCTGGGTGAGTTTCAACATCTAGAGGCATCACAAAGAACCTCTTCTGGTGGACATAGCCCAACAAAACAGGAGGCTCAAGTGTGGCTCTGCTCCATTGACGACTCCAGCAACTAACTTCTTAGGCTCATATGACCTGCCTTGAAGAAAGGAGGAAAACTCTTTAGGCCTTGGATACACATCATAGAGACTAATTTGAAGAACACAGCTTTCTTTACCAGAGGAGTGATGCCCTCTAGGCCCAGGATCCAGTCCTGGGGCCTAAAACCAAGCATAGCCTGCTCTAGTAAACATCCAGTACTTCTTATATGTTGGAGAGAAGTATGGCTAAGACAGCAATTTGATCAGTTGTTCATGCTGAGTATCCCACCAGCCAATCTGCACAATCCATACTGAGTCTGAGGAATCACACTCTTTTCCTAAGCTTTCACCCCATCTGCCTCCCCCCCAGGGTGCCATATATTGATCTACAATACTTTCATGACAAACAGCAGAAAGATGAAAGGACATCTGTGGACTTAATCTCATAATATGGCACTGGAGCATGTCCTCCCAGAATGGGGAAAGAGAGAAATAAAGATGCCTAGAGATGCTTGCTAGAACTAGCCAAGCACCCTTCACCTAGGGCTCTCTAGAGGCAATTTGGAATTCAGCAGCAGCCCCCACATGGGGAAATTTCCTTCTATTAGAATATATTAACGCAGCAGGAGGGATTCCTTCATCAACACTGATTGTATTGATGGGGGAATCAAGAAATTTCATTCCTTCAACCCACGGTATGTATGGCCTTAGTAACTGTCCTAATGATTTCTCTTTCCCAAACACACAAACTAATGCAACTATTTGTGCTTTATAGGGTATATCACACCCCACAGAAATTATTTTGTTTGGGCCACGCAGATTACACTAACTGTACTAGATGTGGCCAAGAGGTGGGTACACTTATCCATTTACTGTAGAGTTGCCCAAAACTCAATATTGGGAGTCCGTTTTGCAAACATTTACCATGTTATATTAGATACATTTACCAATGTACATGACTATAGGCCTTTTGATAATACTCCCTAAGGACTGGTATTATTAGAGTAATAATACCAGCCAATACCAGAACCCCACCTCCACCTTTCTGGTGTTTGAGTCGAAGTGGAACTCTGTGCCCATTACTGATCCAATCACAGGCCCGTCCATCTGGTCCGTTAGCAGTCACTCTCCTCTCATCAGTCCATAAAACCTTTGAAAAATCTGTCTTCAGATATTTCTTGGCCCAGTCTTTTTTGAACATTCTTTATTTAACCGTTTCAATACCATGCAATTTTACACCTTCCTGCCCAGGCCAGTTTTCAGGTTTCAGCGCTCTCACACTTTGAATGACAATTGCGCGGTCATACAACATTGTACCCAAACTAAAATTTGATCATTTTCTTCACACAACTAGAGCTTTCTTTTGATGGTATTTAATCACCGCTGGGGTTTTTATTTTTGGCTAAATTAACAAAAAAAGACCAAAAATTTTGAAAAAAAAAACACATTTTTCTTTGTTTCTGTTATAAAAGTTTACAAATAAATAATTGTTCTTCATAAATTTAGGCCGAGATGTATTCTGCTACATGTCTTTGGTGAAAATAACCCAAATTATGATGTATTTTTTAGTTTGTAGGAAAGTTATAGAGTTCACAAACTATGGTATAGATCTGAATATTGATCAATCCTGAAGTACTGACAGCCAATCTAATATCTTGAGGTCCAAGAATGTCAGAACAGTACAGATATCCCCCAAATGACCCCTTTTTGCAGAGTAGACAGTCCGACGTACTTCATAAGAGGCATGGCGAGTTTTTTGAAGTTGTATTTTTTTGTCATAATTTTTCGGAAAATGAAAAAATTAAAAAAATTATTTTCACAATTTTTTTTTTTACATACTGTCACCAGTGCAGTACAGCATCATCATATAACTGGCATGGCGGTGAACAGCGACACTGACTGGTGACAGTATGAAAAAAAAAATATATATATATATTTTTTTTACATTTTTTTTCATTTCTTTATTATATTTAATTTTTTGTTACATTTTTTTTTATTTTTTTTTAAGATTTTTTTTCATATTTTACTATGACCAAAATAGTACAATGTTACCATAGTAACACTGTACTACTTTGGGGAAGTGATCAGTATTTTTTTTTTTTTTTTACACAATTTGTTTATAGCAAAGAATTACTTTGCTATAAACAAGCATTTACCTGAATGAAATCGATTCATTCAGCTTTTTTTTTTTTTTTTTTTTTTTTTTTGTGCTTAGCTGTGATTTGGTCACAGCTAATCACATGACATGTGCATGTGATTAGCTGTGACCATTCACAGCTAGGCACTAGTATACAATGGATGGCATCATGAATGAAGCCATCCATTGTATACAACTGTCATGTGACCTGCTGTGATTGGTCACAGCAGGTCACATGGTACCGGCAACGGGAGCCGGTACTCGGATCTGTCATCGGCCGTGTCCGAGGTGCACGGGCGGTGACAGATCGCACTGCTGCGTCGCTCTGCAACCGCGCAAACCGCGCATGTGCGGGAGCACGCCAAATGGCGTGCACCCGGAAAGCTGCAGCGCTTTTCAAGCCACCAAACGGCCATTGGCCGGGCGGCTAATGGTTAAACAGCTTTTTTAAAGTACAAAAGTATAAAAAAATAAGACACGAGTCGATGCCAGCAGAAATGACAACGATCCAGGTGTGGTCCAATTACATAGAGATTCAAATTATCAGTTTCAAAAACAGCAAAGTATAGCACACTGGTACGAAAGGTAGTACAAACAGAGCAGTCTATTGACAAACAAAATAGCAGTAGGATCCAAGACAGGGAAAAATGTAAGGGAAGGAAAGGAAAAAAAAAAAAGAAAAAAAAATTGGGGGGGTGGGAAGTGGGGATGAAGAGAAGGAAGAAGAGAGGTGTAAAAGGAAAACAACGAAGGGACTTCAAGTCACTTATTGCAGCAAGGCAGTATAATCACTTGAGCAAGTAAAGAGAGACCAATGAATCCATTTCTGGCGAAACTGGGCCTCCTGACCTCGGACCGTCGCCACAATACTTTCCATTGAGAGAAAAAAACTGAAATAATCCTCCTGCGCTCAATAGGATGAATAGAACTGTTATTTAGCTGCTGCCACTCAACTTAAACCAACAAGTGTAAAAAAACTTAAAAATAGTGAAGCGCTAAATTGATCAAATATCATAAATAAAAATAAATAATAAATAAATCTATGCCGAATCATATAAAAGTGCTCAGTGATATCACACACAATCCATATCAATACCATCTCCCTACATGGGAGATTAAATTAGTGAAATCCCAATATATAATAATGAATAGTGAACTGACACACAGTGAACAAACTGATGATAATATAAAACTAACTGAACTCAAAATTAAGATCCACAAAAATAGGATATCAAGTGGAAAAACATACCAGTGACTGTCCTCCCCAATGTATGAATAAACTAATTAACATTCATTAGTGCCATAAACAAATAAACAATGCATAAATTGGTGAAAAAAGTCCATGCATGTGATTCTGTGTTTCAAACAAACGTGTTCTCCACTCTAGTGTGAAAAGTGAATCCTCCAAATGGCAGCAATGCCTGCTCACCTCCTCACACTGACCCACACAGGGCCACAAAGCAGTTATCACCCTAATAGGATATCCCCTCAGATAAAGCTCCTCATCCAGGTGCACTTAGATGGCTCCACCTTAATATATCTCCTCACTTGCATCTCCACTCCAGGGCACATAAGTGAATACAAAAAACCTTTCCATAGTGTAGTAATTCCATTTATTTAGGAGATAAAAACAGTAATGTATTAAACTCACATTTCAATCCCAGTAAAAAAAGCTTTGTTACCACATCCTATGGGTGTATTTGCATAGTAATGGGGAATCCAATATGGCCGGAAATGACGAACCCACGCGTTACGTCACGTACGTCATGACTTCATCAGTGTTAATGCCCACCGGTGACTCTATTGTATTTATAGAAAAGGCAGCCAATGATTTCCTAATGAGAGGGTGGACTCCCGGCGGCCATTTTATTGGAGTCCTTCACTCACACTCATAGGAAAAACAAGGTTCTCGACTGCAGGTGAATAATATACCGGAAAAAACCCCAATAAAAGCATTCAAATGATTGATAAATGTAATAACCATTTATCACAAGTGGTATAGCAAACATTAATGCAGGACCATAAGAAATGTATATAAAAACAAATATACATAAAAAACGTTAGTCCAAAGTCCTAATGTGACTCAGTACTAACATTACAATAATCACAAACAATCATATAGATCTTTATTAATAAAAATTCCTATATACAATAACAAATTATATAAAGAGAGATTAAGATTAACTTTTAGACCAGGAAAAAAACAAAAAGAAAAAAAAAAGGAAATAACATGGGATATAAAAACCCATGTCTATAACAAAAAAATTATTTGTATTTAAAAAATGGAATCAAACTAAAGTTCAAATGAAAAACCCTATACCATGATATATCACCATCTGAAATCATATATGTATGTATAACATGCATATGCAGCCATAGCTTGGGTTTACAGACTAGTACATAAATACAAAGTTACTGATGATAGCCAATAAAAATCCATATTACTCAGATATATAATAAAATATATATAATTATAAAATTGTGAATATATTAGTATTAAAATTAATTTATTATAAAATAAATACAAAACCAGAGGACTTACTAATACCATAAATAGAAATTGCTAAAAGTCGCTAATAAAGCAGTTAAGATCAAACTCTACATTGAGGCCGTACAGTACTTGTGTATGCATAATATAAATCCATCTAGATTCCGCCTGACTCAAATGTTTTTAGTAATAATATTGTACAGTCAATTTAAGAATAAATCGCGTTTTAATCCGCAGGTGTCTAATAATAATCATATTGAAGTATTTAAACACATGATTAATAAGGATTTGGAAACTTTAAAAATCTCTAAGAGAATTAATAACATTTGAATACAAACAGGGTTCAATAGACTCACTAAGAGAGATAACATTGTTATCAGGCCTGCTGACAAAGGTGGCAGTATAGTGGTTTTATCGAAAGACTACTATTTACAAGAGTTAGAGAAGCAATTGGCTGATGACACTACTTATAAAGTAATCCCAAAAGATCCTACGTTGCTATATAAAAAACTGGTTAAGCTCGTACAAGAAGAAGAAAATAAAAAGATTCTTAATATGAAAGAGGCAAAGTATTTGGCACCTGAAACTTGCCGGATTCCGGTTACATATACCGTACCAAAAATTCATAAAAACGTGAAGGAACCTCCAGGTAGACCAATAGTAAATGGTATTCAATCTGTTCTATCAAGACTTGGTCAATATGTTGATTTTTATTTGCAGCTGGTTGTAAAAGAAACCAGAGCATATTTACGGGATATAAAACATTTGATTCAACTATTAGAAAAACTGAGGGTCATTCAGAAATGATTATAGCTAGTGCAGACGTGACTTCCCTCTATACCATTATTGATCATGAAGGAGCGATGGAAGCAGTAACTTGGGGTCTTGAAAAATATAGTTAAGCGGCCACAGAGGAAGTTTTTATTAAAATGTTTAGAATTTTTCCTTTTACATAATTATTTTTGGCATGATCAAACGTTTTTCCAACAGATTAAGGGAGTTGCCATGGGGGCAAGATTTGCCCCCAGTGTTGTCAATATATATATGGAATATTGGGGGGAGGAGGAGGCAATTTATAAACAGACCCCAGATGAACTTATCTTGTATCATAGATATATTGATGATGTGATTATTCTATGGAAGGGGAGCAGTGAGTTGCTATTGAGTTTTTTAAGTGGTTTAAATATTAACTCTAAGAATATCCATTTTTCCTGGACATATGATAAAGAAAAAATTAGTTTTTTAGATCTTAATATCATGAATCAACAAGGTAGAATTACCACAAATACTTATTTTAAGGAAGTTGATAGGAATGGATTCATACCACTGGAGAGTTGCCACTTCCCCCCATGGTTATGCAATATACTTAAAGGTAAACTAATAAGGTTGAGCAGAAATTGTTCTGAAAAGGAAGATTATAAGAAGCAAGCGAAACTGATAGGAGATAAGTTTGTTAAAAAAAGGCTATTCTAAAAATGAGATTGAGAAGAGAATAGTGGAGGTTGAAAATATGGAAAGAGAGTCATTGATTTTGGATAAAAATAAGAATGATGTATTTGACAGCCAAATGGCAATCTTAGATTTTAATATTCATTATAAAAAAATTGAAAAAATATTTATTAAACATTGGCCTATTCTTAAATCTGATCCCGATTTAAATAAAGTACTGACAGCTTATCCTAAATTCATCTACAGGAAAGCACCTTCTTTGAGGATGATACTGGTAAAAAATGTACTAGATCCACCTGATAAGAAGAAAAAAGTTACATTTCTTGATCAAGTAGGTTTCTTCCCGTGCCAGCATTGCTATGCATGTAGAGAAACGAAAGGGAAAAATAAAAAATGTAAAACATTCAAGGCCAATTATGATGGAACATAATTTACTATTAGGGATTTTATCTCATGTTGTACAGAGGGAGTAGTATATGGTCTTGAATGCAAATGTGGATTCCAGTATGTAGGAAGGACCAAAAGACCCTCTGGAAACGCATGAGGGAACATGTACAAAACATAAAAAAAGGATTCCGGAAACATAGTGTTTCCAGACACTTCATCAAACAGCACAATAAAGACCCCTCTGGTTTGACGTTTTGGGGTATTCAAAAATATACCAGACACTGGAGAGGAAGTAATAAAACCAAATCCTTGAGTCAGGCGGAATCTAGATGGATTTATATTATGCATACACAAGTACCGTACAGCCTCAATGTAGAGTTTAATCTTAACTGCTTTATTAGCGACTTTTAGCAATTTCTATTTATGGTATTAGTAAGTCCTCTGGTTTTGTATTAATTTTATAATAAATTAATTTTAATATTAATATATTCACAATTTTATAATTATATATATTTTATTATTTATCTGAGTAATATGGATTTTTATTGGCTATCATCAGTAACTTTGTATTTATGTACTAGTCTGTAAACCCAAGCTATGGCTGTATATGCATGTTATACATACAGTACATATATGATTTCAGATGGTGATATATCATGGTAAAGGGTTTTTCATTTCAACTTTAGTTTGATTCCATTTTTTAAATACAAATAATTTTTTTGTTATAGACATGGGTTTTTATATCCCATGTTTTTTCCTTTTTGTTTTTTTCCTGGTCTAATAGTTAATCTTAATCTCTCTTTATATAATTTGTTCTTGTACATAGGAATTTTTATTAATAAAGATCTATATGATTGTTTGTGATTATTGTAATGTTAGTACTGAGTCACATTAGGACTTTGGGCTAACGTTTTTTATGTATATTTGTTTTTATATACATTTATGGTCCCGCATTAATGTTTGCTATACCACATGTGATAAATGGTTATTACATTTATCAATCATTTGAATGCTTTTATTGGGGTTTTTTTCCAGTATATTATTCACCTGCTGTCAAGAACCTTATTTTTCCTATGAGTGTGAGTGAAGTACTCCAATAAAATGGCCGCCGGGAGTCGGCCCTCTCATTAGGAAATCAGTGGCTGCCTTTTCTATCAATACAATAGAGTCACCGGTGGGCGTTAACCCTGGTGAAGTCACGATGCACGTGACGCAACACGTCGGTTCGTCATTTCCGGAGACGCATGTCCAGACGCCATATTGGATTCCCCATTACTATGCAAATACACCCACAGGATGTGGTAACAAAGCTTTTTTACTGGGATTGAAATGTGAGTTTAATACCTTACTGTTTTTATCTCTAATAAAATGGAATTACTACACTATGGAAAGGTTTTTTTGTATTCACTTATGTGCCCTGGAGTGGAGATGCAAGTGAGGAGATATATTAAGGAGGAGCCATCTAAGTGCACCTGGATGATGAGCTTTATCTGAGAGGATATGCCATTAAGGTGATAACTGCTTTGTGGCCCTGTGTGGGTCAGCGTGAGGAGGTGAGCAGGCATTGCTGCCATTTGGAGGATTCACTTTTCACACTAGAGTGGAGAACACGTTTGTTTGAAACACAGAATCACATGCATGGACTTTTTTCACCAATTTATGCATTGTTTATTTGTTTATGGCACTAATAAATGTTAATTAGTTTATTCATACATTGGGGAGGACATTCACTAGTATGTTTTTCCACTTGATATCCTATTTTTGTGGATCTTAATTTTGAGTTCAGTTAGTTTTATATTATCATCAGTTTGTTCACTGTGTGTCAGTTCACTATTCATTATTATATATTGGGATTTCACTAATTTAATCTCCCATGTAGGGAGGTGTTATTGATATGGATTGTGTGTGATATCACTGGAGCACTTTTATAAGATTCGGCATAGATTTATTTTTATTTATGATATTTAACTTTCCATTGAGTGAATATCCTCTACCCAGTATAACCACATAGAAATAGAAGGGGGAGCCTCCTGTTTCCAGAGAGCCAGGTCAGGCCCGAGCAGCATTGGCCCAGTCTTGACATTTCAACTTATGTGTCTTTATCAGTGGTGGTCAGGTTTCAGCCTTCGTTACCTTGACCATGTCTCTGAGCACTAAACACCTTGTACTTCTGGGCACTCAAGGCAGGTTTCAGTTCTGGAATATGACAGCATTGGAGGATAATGGATTGCTGGTAGCTTCATGTTTGATTATTCTCAAATCTTTGGCAGTTAATTTTTTTTTTCTCAACACTTTTCTTGAGACCCTGTTGACTATTTGCAACAAAACGTTTGATGGTTCTGTGATCACTCCCCAATATCTTAGCAATTTCAAGATGGCTGCATCCTTCTGAAAGACTTTTTACAATTTCAGTTAAATTAAGTCAGTTATATCTCTTTTTTGGTCAATTTTGCGTGAGGAAAACAAGCTGCCTAATACTTATGCAAACCTTGATATTGAGGGTTGATCTCCTTAGGCCACACCCTCCCTCATTACACATCACCTGATGTGCTTAATTCCAATAAGCATTCAAGTTTCTACAGCTTGGAGTTGGACAATATGTATAAAAATGATGACATGGTAAAAAAAACTAACTTATCTAATATTTGTGAACAGTGTATATACCTACGAATATATCCATAGTTGACTGTATGATTAATGTATATTTAATTTAGAAAGTCTTAATGCAGTAGAGCTGTATATGGGTCATTCAAACTAAAATCCCATGTGTATGCACTTGTATCTTCAGATAGAGTATAACTGTATGTATTCTCTGCTGGTGCAACTGACTTTACTTTTGGCAACTTTATTCTCTGCTGTTTGAAAATTAAATGTTTCCAATTGAAACTTGATTAAAAAAAAAATCATGTCAGAATTCCTTTCAGATAAACTTTATGATGACAACATCAACTGATTAAAACTACAATACCAAATAGTTTCCTTCAAGAACAATGTTTACTACTCACATAGTTTTAAGATTTCTTTTAGTTTGAATTTACAGACACTCGTAAGTAAAATTAGGAATATATTCAAAGCCATATTTTGTTTTCTTTTTTTAGTTTTGGATATGTTATTGCATAGTTACATATAGTTAGTAAGGTTGAATAAAGACACCAATCCATCCAGTTCAACCTGTGACAATGTATGTGCTTGTGTCTGCATGTGATTATGTCACTACCAATTTACATATCTGTATATTAAGGTGGCCATCTATAAGTTCTTTGAATATATCTACACTCCTTGCTGACACTATCAACTGTGAAAGGGCTTTCCATATCCTTACCGCTCAAACATTGAAGACTCCTTATGCAGTTTACTATTGCATTGCTTTTCGTCCAACCTCATTGAGTGGACGCATGTCTTATTAAGTGACCTGAGACTGAATATTTTTTTTTTTTTTACAATGATAGAATCACCTCCAGCCCCCTTATTAGCTTTGTTGCCTTTCTCTGGACTTTCTCCAGTTCCAGCACATTCCTGAGGATCGGTGACAAAAACTGGATGGCATACATCTCCTCCCTGGGTCAGCTGATAGCCTCCCATGGCTTTCAGTGTCATTTATATGCTGACAGCACCCAAATCTATCTCTTTACCCCTCAGCTCACAACATCAGTCTCCTCACGCATCACTAACTTACTGACCGACATAATTTTGGATGTCAAACTACTTCCACAAACTCAACCTATCCAAAACCAAGCTCTTAATATTTCCTCCCCCATCAGCCCCTTCCCCGACCTCTCAAGATCAATAGCACAACAATCAACCCATCCACGCACATCAGGGTGCTAGGTGTAATCTTGGACTCTGAACTCTGCTTTCAGCCCAACATCCAATTCCTTTCCAAAGCTTTGCAAAATACACCCCTTCCTAACCAATGACACCACAAAGCTCCTAATTCACTCCCAGGTTATCTCTCACCTGGACTACTGTAACTCTCTCCTCATTGGCTTACCTTTACATAGACTACCCCCCCTCCAGTCCATCATGAATGTTGCTGCCAGGCTCTTCCACCTTTCAGCTGATCAGTGTCTGCCACCCCTCTCTGCCAGTCCCTGCATTGGCTGCCACTCCCCCAACAAATTAAATTCAAAATGCTAACAATTTAGAAAGCCATCCACAACTCACCCCCCAGCTACATCACTAACCTAGACTCAAAATACCAACCAAATCGCTCATTCTTGCCTGCAGGACTTCTGAGCCTCTCCTATCCTATGGAATTCCCTACCCCAATCTGTCTGACTGTCTCCTACCCTGTCCTCCACCTAACAGCTGTACATGTATTTTCTCCATCAACTCATCCCCCACAGTTATTACCTATTGAATCACTTGACCCTCCCCTTTTAGATTGTAAGCTCTAATAAGCAGGTCCCTCTGACTGTATTGAATTGTAACTGTACTGTTTGCCCTCATGTTGTAAAGCTCTGCGCAAACTGTTGGTGCGATATACATACTGTATAATCATAATAATAATAACAATAATAATAAATACTCTAGATGTGATCGAATCAGTGTTTTGTAAATTAGTAGAATCATAGTCTTATATTTGAGTAAATACCCTTTTAAATGCAATTAATGCTGATAGGCTGCTAGCTTTGCTTGCTGTAGCTTAGCATTGCATGCTATTGCTGAGCCTGGTTCTACTAGGACCCCCAGGTCCTTTTCCATCTGTCACGGTGTGTGGTCAGGTTCAGAGACTAATTGCTACAGCAGTTATAAGGCTTACCTGAAACCAGCAGGACCAGTGGGTCACCCTGGGAATGACGCAGGCTCATCTGAGGTGCGGGGTCTAAGTATCCACCGGTCTTCACCAGAGCTGCTAATGGTGGAGATGGATTTGGCTGCATGTGAATACCAGGTCGCAGTCTCAGGATCACCCCACCAGGGAAAGGGCAAGCTGAAAACCAAGAGCAGATCAAACAGTTTAAGGATAAGACAAAAGCGGAGTCAGTCACAAGCCAAAAGTCGGTCACAACCGATATAGACGGCAGCAGTAAGGATGAGCGGGATATTGGCTGGATGGCACAATAATCTGGCAAGGAGCAAGTGCATGGACATGGCTTTTATAGGAAGTTCATGGGAGGAGCAAGGAGTTCAAGGTTCAAGAGAAAACAAGGCACAAGGTAGGATTATCCAATAGATCAGGTAGAGCGTTGTCCAGCATCCCAGGTAGCTCAGTGCGAAGAGTTGCTGCCTGACACAGTAGAATTCCCAGGTTCAAGCCCGGGCCCTGACAACATCCTTGATTCACCCAGAGGTTTACCCCCTAGCCAGTAGCTCACATTCATGGTTTTAGCCCCAATGTACAGTATCTGCTATTTTCTTCAATTTAAAGACACTCACAATACATCATGTACAGTAGATAAAAATTATAGCTCTATCCTATTTTGTTGAGGTCTTCCTGTAAAGTGTCTATGTCCTGCTGTCAAGTTATTGCTTCGCTAAGCTTTGTATCCTCAGTAAACACTGAAATTTAACTATTTATACCAGCCTCTATATCATTTATGAACAAATTAAACAGAATTGGTCCCAGGACTGAGCTTTAGGGTACCCCACTTACAACTCCAGACCATTCAGAAAATATGTTATTTATCATTACCCTCTGGACATGTTCCTGTAACCAGTTTTCTATTCAGGTATATGCACTGTTGTCTGTGCCAATGGACTTTAATTTATAAATTAAGTGTTTATGAGGAACTGTATAAATTGCTTTGGCAAAATCTAGATACACGACATCTACAGGTTTTCCTCTATTCAGATTATAGCTCACCTTCTCATAGAATGTTAACAGGTTGTTCTGGCAAGAATAAACTTTCATAAATCCATGCTGGTTACTACTGATATCATTTTTGACTGCAAATTCCTGCATATGGCCCCATATTATAGACTGGTTTGTAGTTTCCAGGAATACAGTATACCTCAGCCCTTTTTTGAATACGGGTACAACGCTGGAATTTCCCCAAATGGTTGGTACCATTGCCAGTGGTGTATTTAAGGTGTATTTAAGTTTCGTGCTGCCCTAGGCAACACGAAAATCGGCTCCCCCCCACGGAGAGACCCTGATACCGATCAACACCCCCCTCCCCACTCTTGCTTGTGTGTACAGACACTAAGCTTGCTAGCATCAACACCAGTTGCAAAACTATTTTTTAATAAGGAAGATAAGTTGCTGTTCTCTGTCGTAAATCAGAATACTTTAATCGCCTAAAGATATACATTTATGCAGTAGCTTTTTTGTCGCCATTATAGTATTTTATCAGGCAGAAGAATACGCGTTGACAACATGCATTTTGATGACAAAATGAGTTTGCTATCAAAATTCAGTTTGTCAGCTGTTTTATTCTGTTTACTAGACATATTGTGTTATCTTTTGACAGGATATGGGGTTTGTAAAATGATTCAAAGTCAACAATACTAAAATGGAATGATGGTTGGTGGTTGATGTTCTGCCTTTCTAAAATATGATAGAAATATATGCACTTATGGGGAGAGAATGATCTGGTCATCTATATTCAATACTGCAAGAAAATATGATAGGATTTTCAAAAGCAATACAAGAATAAAATGGTTATTTTTACTTTTAATATAATGGCAAAAAATGTAAATTGATGCATGATTAATTTTTTCAAAATGCTTAAATATTGAATGTGCACCCTTAGGCTGGCCATACATTATACAATTTTCTTGAGATTTTTGCTTTAGATTTACCAAAAACCATATAATATGAGGTCAAACCTAAATAACACTTTCAGTTGTATCCAATTAGGCAGGCCCTTGCACTGCATAGTTGAAGGTAAATCTAAAGGAAATTGGGCAGAAATTTGACAGAAAATTGTATAGTGTATGGCCAGCCTTATAGAAAGTTTATGGGATCTCAGTTAAAACTGTGGGTATAATGCATGAAAACTGTGGATTCACCTGTGCTGTGGCCAAACTGCAGAACAGGAGTGTGAAGCTAGCTTAAAGCAGAAATCCAAAAATCCTTAAAGCAGAAATATAATCAAAAGACTACATATTGTTTAAGGGCCAGCTCACTCCACAATTTCTGTGTTCCAGATGTGTTTCTGCATGAGCATTTTTAATGCATTTTGGTAATTGTTTTTTTGCTTTATTGATTAGTTTTTGATGCATTCTGGTGCATTTTTTCAGCTCTTTTGTTAAGAAACGTGCATTTCGTTGCATTTTTGATTCATTCCGTTTGGTTAATTTTTGAGACATTTTTCCATGTTCAAGATGGGTTCCATACAGAAAAAATGCAGCATGTTCGACTTTTGTTGACTGCACTGAAATACACTTTGCTGGTGTGAAGGCCATTGAAATACATTGTAGGCAGCACAGTGGCTAAATGGTTAGCACTTCCATCTGGCAGTACTAGGGTCACTGGTTTGAATCCCAGCCATGGCACTGCCTGCCTGGAGTTTGCATGTTCTCCCTATGCCTGTGTGGGTTTTCTCCAGGTACTCCAGTTTCCTCCTACACTCCAAAGACATGCTAATAGGGTAATTGGATCCGGTCTAAATTGGCCTTAGTATGTGTATGTATGAATGTAAGGTAGGGACCTTAGATTGTATGCACCTTGAGGGTTAGGGAGTGATGTGAATATATATGTAAAGGGCTGCATAAACTGATGGAGCTATATAAGTACCTGTAATAAATTATAAATAAATAAAACACTATGCATGCCTTATTGATACAGATTAAAATGCACAGGACTGCATCTGGTGTGAACTCCAGACAAAACATTTCTATGTTTGGATCAAAGGGGAATGGCTAAAAATCTGTTGCCAGGCTTTCATCACTAAATAGAACACGATACACTTGCTGTCCTACAGACACAAACATAATTTAAAGAAATTCTTCCAAAAAAGTGGGGAAATTTCACTTTTAACAGTTGTCACCTAAACAGTTGTTCCAGTTAGGGGATTTGCTATCACCTCTTCAGCAACTGTAATACATTAGGCATACCCTCACGTTCTGTCCTGATGGCAATGGCTCCCACTGCAGGAGACACCGATAAAAAAGTGAACAAGATTCTAATCCTTCCTCACTCTGTCCAAAAATAGAACAAATGTTTTCAATTCAAGTTCATGTTATTCCGTTCAGAAATGTTGTGAGCTACAGACCCTTACCAAGACATATTACTAATGGATGACATTGTCCACACTGGTGAGACCTTTTTTAAGTGTTTAAGTGTTTTTCTTTAGGTAAGTCTAACTTATTACAGTCATAGGGCCTGAGAAACTTTAAAGTATATGTGAACCCTCAGATTGTAAAACAACCCATTCAGTTTAAAATAAAAGACAAAGCATTTGTGTATACATATTTTAAAAAATTATAAATGCTTTTCTACTTTTTTTATAAGTGATCACATATCCTCTGTTCTCAGCTGCATAAGGTGCTAGGGGAGGAGAAACAGCAATATATTGATCTTTCTAGTGAATGGCTGTGCAGAGGGTGGGGGAAGTGTGTCAGCACAAGCTTGATCATTGAATTAGCATCCAGCACAGCCAGAAAACTGATCACACTGTGTTCTCCTGCCTAGTGTGGTCAGTTTTTATTAAGACAGTAGACGGATTGGCAGGAACACCAGATATTTCACACAAAGAAAGCAATAAAAAGAGAATAGGACACTTTTTCATACAAGTACATGGTATGAAGGCACATATCAAGAATATGAAATGTTGGGTTTACATATTCTTTAAGACACATAATTGAACAATGTTTTATTCTGTCCCCCTGAGGTTCTAACCTTCCACCACTTTGTTTGTATTGTTGTCTCTGTGCCCATTAGAGAGGTTTACAACCACTTTATGTCCCTCTGCCTCTTCTATCACCAGAACATGAAGTGAGAAGAACTTTTCTGAGTGGGGACATAATGGGAAAGCAATGCATTACACCTTTGCAAATTAGCACTTTAACCCTTGCCCTCCAAAGGATTTACCCATGTTCCTGGCCAGACCATTTTGTTGCGATATGGCGCTGCATTACTTTAACTGACAATTGTAACACTGTACATTAATGAAATGATGTCATTTTTTCCCACAAATAGAGCTTTCTTTTTTGCACTATAAACAAAAAAAGACCAACAATTTTGAAAAAAACAACAATATATTTGACATTTTGCTATAAAACATATCCAATAAAAACATATAAAAAATCTAATTTCTTCATAATTTTAGGCCAAAATGTATTCTGCTACATGCTAAAAAATCCCAATAAATGTATATTAATTGGTTTACGTGAAAGTTATTTCGTCTAAAAATGGTGGTATATACTGGAATTTTTAGTTTTAGTTTTTTTATACTACTAATGAAGGCGATCAACAACTTATAGTGGGACAGAGGCGGACATTCTGACACAGGCTGGAAACTGACTAACTGCCACTGAAATCCCCAGTGACACGAATACACTGATCAGTGCTAATAAAAAGCACTGACACTGTACTAATGACACTGGGCAGGAAAGGGTTAACATTTGGGGTGATTAAAGGGTTAACTGTGTGCTGTTTTACTACAGAGACATGCTGCTTTTTACCTCTCTGCTGTGCAGAGAGTTACAAAGCAGCATGTCCATGCTGACAGGAGACAGACCTGTGTTGTATTCATGCAGGTCTCTCCCCTGTCAGCTTTGCCGATGACCACCAAGTTGTTGATCCCGGCCGTCTATTCCCAGCCGGGACCTGGTGATTGACATCCCCAGCTGCCAATAACGGAACGGGTAGGGTGGCGCACACCCCCTTACCTGGAAATGCAATTCACATATATATACATGATTTTGCACAGCAGTGCGGCCTGTAGCAGTACTTCTGCTATAGGCTGGATGGCAAGCGGTTAAAACAATTGTTTTTTTTTAAAAAAACATATAAACAGCAAAAAGCTTTGCAGGTTATAAAGTCATATAGTACACAGTAACTGATTTTGGCTTCAGAAAAAGCTTGATAACACAATCAGATCAGTGGTCTACATGAAGCAGTCACAAATTGAGACGTTTATAAATTGCAGCTACAAACATCAAAACTGACATAAGAAAGTGCATGAACAGAAGAGTAAGTTTAGGAAGGAAAGAAAGAGAACAGCAAGCGGTGTCAGGTATCCACCGGCATGATACGCACATCGACAAATAAAAAAGTGTTATTCGCTCATTAGCCCTTTATACGTTTCTGAGAAAGTGAAAGCATATCAACTGGACCATAGTTGGTGGAATCTGGCAACCATGTCATCAGTCATAGTCAATGTCCTTTCCAATTTTTGAATAACTTTAACCTCTCTTATCCAATCTTGGATCGAGGGGGCACGAGCAGTCTTCCAATGTCTGGGGATTAGGGACTTGGCCGCATTCAAAAGGTGCCGAACCAAGGTGCGTGTACAATTTCAATGAGCACTCAGAGATATTGAGAAGACAGCATTCAGGGGTTAAGGGTAATGTGGTCTCAGTAATAGAGTATGTCAACTCACAAAGCTTGTCCCAAAATGGCAAAAGCCTTGGACATTGCCACCGAAGATGTAACAGGATACCTTCGGCTGACTCACATCGCCAACATAAGCCTGACGTCTGGGAGAACCACCTCTTTAACCTATCTGGTGTAGCATACCATCTTTTTAACAATTTGTAAGAGGTTTCTTGGGTTCTAGTGCTAATGGAGCATTTGTGAGCGAAAATGCGTTTTTTTTTTTTCCATTGATCATCAGGGAACTCTACCTGAAGGGCTGATTTCCAGCCCATCCGAAAAGTTTTTTGAAGTGTTTTGAAGCCATAAATAGGCCAAAGAGGTGGTTTTGTCAACTGCTTTCCCCTTTAAACATAGCGTTTCTAGAGTTGTGAGGGGTCTAGAAAAAGCTTCCTTCTATCTATGATTAATCAGGTAATTGTGTATTTGAAAATAAGTCCAGTACGGGATCAAAACCTTTCCGCAAAGTTCCTGGAGCTCTCCTTTGGACTTGACTCCCCCATGTTTGAGGCAATGGGTCACCAACAAAGATAGGCCTGACTCATGAACTGGAATCACATCAGTCTCCAATCTGGGGGGGAAATTCTGGATTACCAACAATAGAAGTGAGAGGACCTGGAGAGCTAGCGAAACCCGTGGCCCTGGCAAGGTCATCAAAAGCATCTAATATTGCGCCAATTAAGGGGTGTGCTAACAAATGCTTTGGATAAGCAGACTTTGATAGCCATGGTGAAAATTGTAAAGGAGCCAAAATGTATGAGCTTTCCAGGGAAACCCAGTGTTTATGCTTGGCATGACAGTTCCAGTCTATGATTCTGGTAATCTGAGTAGCGTACTAATACTTTTTAAAGTCTGGTAATCCCATACCTCCGGAACTCTTAGTATGCGTGATGATCAGGAATCGAATACGTGGTTTTTTATTGGCCCACACAAAGGCTCTTTGAGCCTGTTGTAATTTCTTAAAAAAGGATGATGGGAGTCTAATCGGAAGAGCATTCATGCAATAAAGTATTCAAGGCAGAATATTAATTTTACTGATGGCTGCCCCACCAAACCAAGAGAAAGTTTTTGTGTGCCAATTTCTGAGATCTTTCCGAATATTGCATAGTAAGGGAATAGTTTTGAGTGTACAAGTCATTGAGATTTGAAGTGAACCATATACCCAGATATTTAAGGGCAGTAGGAACCCATCTGAAAGAGCAATTCGCTTAATGAGGGCTAAGGGGGAAAAGCTTACTGTAAATGGCTCTGATTTAGTGTAATTTATTTTCAAATTTGAGAGAAAATGATAATGATTGAATAAGCTTAGGCGGTTAAGTACAGAAATATGAGGTTGAGATATGAAAAAATAACAGGTCATCCGCATACGCCTCAGTTTTGATAATTTAATCGTTAATACGAAAACCATGAATCACCTGATTTTGCTGAATCAGCTGTATGAAGGGTTCAAGAGTGAGAATGAACAGAAGAGGAGACAGGGGACAACCCTGTCTCATTCCATTCTTAATAGTTATGGTTTCAGAAAGCGTACCATTAACCTTAATCTTAGCCGTTGGATTCTGATACAGAGTAGAGATCCAATTCAACATGTGAGGTTCCAGCCCAATATGAGCACATGTAGCGAACATAAAGTCCCAAGACATGCGATCGAAGGCCTTCTCTGCATCGGTAGAGAGGAGAAGGCCCTCGACCCTCGCCCTATGGATTAGGTTAAGGGCCTTGACAATATTGTCACATGCTTCTCTGCCTGGCATAAAACCGACTTGTTCCAGTCCAATAATATCAGATAGGTGGAATCTAAGTCGGTTGGCCATTATTTTCACAAGTAATTTTATATCAATGTTAAGTAGAGAAATTGGTCTGTAGCTTGTATAGTCGATAGGGTCTTTAACCTTTTTGGAGATGACAGTGATATGAGCAAGAGAAAAAGAAGGGGGTATAGGCTGTGGCATAGTCAAAGAGTTAAGTGTCTGCAGTAGGGGCGTAGAGAGTAGGGAGCTAAAAGTCTTATAATACTGCAACGTCAGTCCTTGTGGACCTGGGATTTTCCCCGATTTTAGACTTTTAATAGCATTAGCCAACTCTATCTCCCCAATTGGGCATTCAAGCAATTTGACATCTGAGCATTTCAGGGAAGGCAATTTACTTTTCTGAAGAAAATCATTGATTAGATCAAATTTCTCACCCCTAAGATCTTTGGGGGTGTGACTGGGTGGCACGTTATACAGGGCGGAGTAATATTGGTGAATTATCTGTCAGGATTTCAACATCAGTCGACAAAGCCGGGTTAAGTCTCCAGTTATACATCTTAGCTGTGTTACCCGGCAGAGTCAAACTCAGCGATAGTGGGGCATGATCTGAAAGAGATTATATCCCTATCTTAGTGTCAGTCAGCAGAGGGAAGTCTCTTTGAGGAATAAAAAGGTAATCAATCCTGTCATATTAGAAAAATTAATAATAGCGCCTATGGTCAAAATTATATAACTTACTAATAGTGTACCAGCTGCAAAAAATCACCATATATAAAGTGTACCAATAAATAAATAATTTGCGCTAGTAAATGTGTATAAATATATAAATATATATAAAGAAATCATCAACTCGTCCGTGAGGACGTCGATGACGAAACGCGTAGGGCGGAGCTTGATTGATGTGACGTCATTACGTTTTTGGCTGCCAGCTACTGCGCATGTGCTGAGTAGCCAGGCTCGTTTATGTGATTGCTGTTATGCTGTTGATGCTGGTGTCGGCTGGGACACCTCTTGAGTAAGTGCAATGAGTACCTAATAAAGGAATTGGTTTTTATAATATTGCACCATGAAGTCTTTCTGTTTCTCTCGAGTGCTTGGCATTTCCCCCCATGGATACGTTTGAAGGTGGTCCTTTATCTATTGGAGAAGTGGATTTTCGATTAACTACAAAGTTTTTCATCCTGTTATTTTGATCGATGAGGATCGGTGTGTTGCAGAGTTTCCGTTTCTGAAGATATATTTATGGATGATCTGCCATTATATTATCAAGGTTTTTTGGTGAAATTTTTCATATTTAGACACTTTTTTTGCACAAAAGTTTTTTGCACTTAAAAGTTTTTTTATTTTTTTGTGGTATTGGCATATATATATATTTTTTTCTGGACTTATGATTTGATGATTTCTTTATATATATTTATATATTTATACACATTTACTAGCGCAAATTATTTATTTATTGGTACAATCCTGTCATATTGGTTGTGTGGTGGGGAATAGCACGTGTAATCATGGCCAGTGGGGTTAAGTGATCTTCAAGCGTCAATCAGCAGTAAAGATTTCAGAAGTAGCTTAACCTTTTTAAGATTTTTATATGCGATACAGTTTGTCCCATTAGACACGTGCAAATCAAGTTTGAGTGGGATTTTAAAATCTCCCCCTAGGATCAGACAGCCGGCAGCAAACCCTTTGAGCTCATCCACGATGTGTTGACAGAAGGAGATGTGAGCAGAGTTGGGGAAATAGACATTGGCCAAGGTGATCAGTGAGCCCGCCCATGAGCCTTTTAGGAAGACAAAATCTACCCTCCGGGTCAATTGATTGTTCTGTGATCAAAATCTGTGTCTCCCTACTGATCAGTATGGTGACCCCCTTAGTCTTGGCCAAAGCAATAGTGGAATGGTATGTTTTTGTAAAGTATTTGCTCGACAGTTTTGGAATCTGTCCAGTTTTAAAATGCGTTTCTTGCAGGAACACTATAGAAGGCCTGGCTTTATCTAGCTCACGTGATAATTGAGAACGCTTCTCAGGAACATTTAGGCCCCTAACATTATGGAAGATGATCAGGGGTCTTTTCCCTAGATTTGAGAAAGTCATGCTGGTGAAATAAGGAGAGAGTATAAGAAAAAAAAAGCCACAAAGAATGCGAGAGTGGATCTGTTCGAAACAAACACGTGGGAAACAATTCTCGTTTATCACTAACCTATATGATACTGCACACCTAGTAAGAGCAATTGGTATATGGTACAATAAAAAATACTGTATCATAAGGTTAAATAAGCATCAGCAGAAGTAGCAGAAAAACTAGAGGTTATGATATTGAACTCAAGGCGTTACTCTGCCAAATTGTGGGGCTAATGGGAGGAACCTGCAGAGCCGTCTTTCAATAGTGAAAGATAATGCCTATGGTAAATCTTACCGTACGAATGGCACAAGTTGTAATAAACAGTGGTAGATACATATAGGGAGATCTGAACTTAAAGCCAACAACACATGGATTAAATGCAGAATTCAAGTAACTGCAGGGACAGTATCATAGAGATGAGATAGAATCCAGAGATCAATTGCAAATATAGAAAATGTATTGTACATGGAGGTAACAATTTCAAACATTGTGCCAATAGATACATAACTATTAGACCATGTGAGTCCTGAGAGCCAATAACTAGGAACATCCCGGCAATCAGGCCGTTAGTAAAATAAACTAGTATCACCTGGTCTATTAAGCACATAACCATCAATTAGGCAAAGAATATTAAACATAAATACATGAGCAAGAACAAACACACAACAAGGGAAGCGAACTAACTGTGGTTAGCCACGGACAAGACCTCCCTTACCATGTGAATTCCCTATGTCCTCTCCATCCGGATATAGCAATGGATTGAAAAGAGCAACAGGGACTGTGAAAGAGGAAGAAGAGGGATAAAACAAACTGATCACAGTCAGGTATCATCAGAATCCTCTCTTGCTTTGAACTGCTTAGATTTCGGTGAGGACAAGCTTGAACCCAGACCGGCCTGCTTCTGGTGCCTGGTTTTCCTGTGCTGTGATTTAGAAGGGCTTTGCAGAAACGCAGATTCGATGGTGGGAACTGCTCATGGAAGACAATATTTCTCATACCATTCTGGTAGTTCCACATACGGAAGTTGGAGGTCATCACAGAAACCCCGGACATCTGCAGGCAATCTCAACAGATAGTGCTTGCCATTCAGGGTGGCCTGCAAAACAAAAGGAAATTGCCATCTATAAGAAATCCCCTTCTCCTGCAGAACGGTCGGTAGAGGGCGTAGTGCTCTTCTATTTTTTAAAGTTATAGGGGAAAGGTCCTGAACGAGTGCAAGTCCACCATCACCATTAAAAGTAATGAGATCATTTTGTCTGGGTTTTTTGAGGATTTCTTCCTGCAGAGGGAAATTGGCACTACAGCAAATAATGTCCCTGGGGGGGAGGCATCTGCCCTCCTTGCCAAAATCAATGACAGTGTGCGCAGGCCTCTCTAAAAGATTGTTAAAGATAGATTGTAATGTCGTCAGGAGTTGTTCAGCAGACTCAGATTCAGGGACGTCTCTCACTCTGATGTTATTCCACCTCCCTCTGTTATCTACAGTAAGTCTTTAAGGTGGCGATTCACATTAATCAAGTGTGTGGCATGTGTTTCAGAAACTTTTTCCAGCCTAGATATGGCCTTGTCCCTGTAAGCAACAGCCTTCTGCAATGTTGTTAATTGCTCAAAGAGAGATAGAAGATCTTCCTTTAACCACTAGCCTACAGGCCACTGTCACCCCCTTCCTGCCCAGGCCAATTTCCAGCTTTCAGCAATGGTTCACTTTGAATGACAATTGCGCGGTCATGCAACACTGTACCCATATTAAATTTTTATCATTTTTTTGTGACAGAGAGAGCTTTGGTGGTATTTAATCATCTCTGGGTTTTTTTAATTTTTCTTAAACAGACTAAAAACCACTGAAAATTTTGAAAAGAGAAAAACATTTTTTCTTAGTTTTTGTTATAAAATTTTGTAAATAAGTGATTTTTCTCCTTCACTGATGGGAGCTAATGAGGCTGCACTGATGGGCACTGATAGGCTGCACTGATAGACACTAATAGGTGGCACTGATGGGCACTGATGAGGATGCACTGGTAGGTGGCACTGATGGGCATTGACATACATCACTGATGGGCACTGAAAGGCAGCACTGATAGGTGGCACTGATAGGCGGCAATGATAGGTGGCACTGATATGCGGCACTGACTGGCACTGATAGGTGGCACTGACTGGCACTTTTAGGTGGCACTGACTGGCACTGTCAGGTGGCACTGATAGGCAGCACTGACGGGCACTGATAGGCAGCATTGTCTGGCACTGATAGGCGGCACTGACTAGCACTGATAGGTGGCACTGACTGGCATTGATAGGTGGCACTGACTGGCACTGATGGGTGACACTGAAAGGCAGCTCAGATGGGCACTGATATGTGGCATTGATGTGGCACTGATGGGCACTGAAATGTGGCACTGATGTGGCACTGATGGGCACTGGCAGGTGGCATGGATGAGCACTGAGACCTGGCACTGATGGACACTGACAGGTGGCACTGCTGGAGCTACACAGATCATCAGGGAACACTGATCATCAGTGCTCTGATGATCTGTGTACATGTCCCCTCCGAGGAATGCCGATTACTGGCTCTCCTCTCCTCACGAGCTGTCAGCGTGACAGCTCGTGAGGAGAGAAATGCAGATAACCGGCATTTCCCTATTTACATGCGATCAGCTGTGATTGGACACAGCTGATCACATGACCGAGCCGACATCTTCGGCTCTTTCCATGGACCGGTGATCCACTGTGTCCGAGGGACACAGCACACCGCCGATCGCCGCACTGCGCACTCTGGGAGCCGCGCATGCATGGTTTGAATGGGAGGATGTCATATGATGTCCTCCCAGAACGAGAGAACAGCCTTGCATCCATCATATTACTATATGGCGGGCGGGAGGTGGTTAAATCAGTAATTACAGATGTAAATGATCTCTTAAGATCTGCAGCAATCTGTGTCATCTCAGAGTTTGTGAGTGGTGGATTGGAGCGAGTGTCCTCTCTTACCATATCCTCAGAAGCTGGTAGGGACTGCTCACTGTGAACTTCCTAATGGTGTAAAGGCACCATCTTACCCCCAACACAGCCGCTCCTTTGTGTGCCTCTACTTTGGAAAAGATCCTGAATCTGGCGTGCTGAAGATTGTGAGCAATGTGGGTGGTTGTGTGAAGAGGGCTTAACAATTCTGCCCATGATTGCCCTGCAGTGTACCACTTAAGTGGCTGTAGAGCTGATCTATCCCTGGAGCTCTAGCAGTGTGCTGCCATGTGGCTCAAGCACCAAGCCATGCCCCCCCAAAACAATTGTTAACCTGTGTACATGCATTAAAACATACAGTAGGGGCTAAAGCACATAGGTGGGAATGCAGCCTACATGTATGTGAGGAGCTTTATTTAAAGATGCCCTTTTTTATAATTTACTTTTTATTGATTTTCAAAATGATTTACAAAAAAACAGAAATGCACAAAGCAATAAAAGAAAGGAAACAGAGAAATAGGCTCATCGGTGAGAGGTATATAGGTACATATAATGTCAATACATAGCAATAAATTAGCCATCAGTATCAGACAGTGGAGTAGGCAAATCAGAAATATAAAGATCCCATGGTTCCCAAACTGCCTCAAAAATGGGGATAGAATTATGAGTGAGCAGTGAGGTATTCCATTCTTCTAATCTCTATTAAGACTTTCACCAATTTGGACCGTGTAGTAGAAAGCCAATGCATGGGAATGGTTCTCCTGGCTGCTGTTAAAACATGGGCGGACAGCTTCTTGGCAAATTTAGAGAGGCCTGAAAAAGTTAGACCCAGCAAAAAATAAATGGGCTCAAATGAAATAGGAACCTGTAAAAGATGCTTCAAAAGGTTAAAGACCTCTCTCCAAAAAGGTACAATGTGCTGGCAAGTCCAAAAAATGTGAAATAGAGTGCCAGTGTCCTCGCCACATCACCATCAGGTAGAAGGAACTTCCCAATTGTGAGCATGGAGAACCTCAGGGGTCCTATACCAAAACATCAGTATTTTGAAAGTATTTTTCTTATATACTACACATATAGAAGATCTGGAGGCAGCCTCCTGAATCCTACTCCATTGATCCAAAGCAATATTACATTTGAGTATCTGGGGCCATTTGCACATATAAAGGTGTGTATCAATAGAAAGGGGGCAGGCATCTTGAAGGAGCTTATAAGTAGAGGAAATTATGTCTCGCTGATGCGGACCTTGAATATAGATGAGTTCAAAGAGTGTAGGTTTCTCAAGAGTTAACAATGAAGCTTTGGAGGAGAAAAAATGGCGTATCTGTAGATAAACATAATATTGGTGAGAAGGTAAATGGGCAGCTTTTTGAATCTCAGAAAAGGATTTTAGCTTACGAGTCACTGGATGGACCAGGTGACGCAATTGAAATAAATTGGCCTCAGCCCATAAATTCACACAAGGCAAAACCAAACCATCTGGGAGACTGGGACTGAATATGACATTGGTCAGGGGAGAACACTGAGAAAACAGAGCGAATTTAACCCTACACCACCACCATATAGAGATCGTGAAATGCATTGGAAATGCAAGTAGGAGGTGTCTGTGAGAGGTGCTTTCAACACTGGACTGAGACCAGAGTAGGGAACAAGGGTGCACTGGACATAATTGTAGCCATTCGATCTTGACCCATTTCTTAGGGGACGCTGAGATGATCACAAGACAAGGGCACAAGGTGGGTAGCAAGGTGATACAACACAATCTCTGGGGGCCCCAGGTCTCCCCTAGATGGAGGAGAGAGAAGGACAGTTCGGGCAATTTGGTGAGCTCTGCCATGCCAGATGAAGTGGGGAAGAATTTTTGAAGATAGCGCAACCTGGACATGGGGATAGGAACAGGAAGCATCTCAAACAGATACAAAAGTTTGGTAATTTTTAGCACATTAACCCATCCAAGGAAGGAGATGGCAAGATTGTCCCAAGATTTTAAAGACTGGAAAATTGCATGAAACCCTCTTACATACATTCCAACAGTACATAATGACCAAGTGGGTCAATCCGAGAGGAGGAGACCTGCAGGGAGCAGTTTTTGTACACAAAATAGCTCTCCCAGAGGGATCAAAAGCTGAATAGGATTGCAAAAAGCTCTTAGAAGCAAAGCGAAAAGAGCCGTCCTGTTTAAAATGGGTTTCCTGAATAAATATGCTATCTGATCCCAAGGATCTGAACTCCTTCAGAGCCATCCATCGTTTTTGGATAGAGTTAAGACCCTTCACATTATATGACAACAGCCTTAAAGCCATCATGTAACAGTAATAGGCGTAACAGCTGTATAACCTGAGAATACAGAAAAATTGTCATCGATGAGGCAAAACAAGAAATAACAGAAAAGGAAAACCAGGTGATTAGCATGGCAACAGGCCTATCACAAACAAGTGCATCACTAAAAACAGAGGCCGTAGGGATTATGTCTAGAAACAAAGATATCATCAAAGATATATACCCGGGACATTGAAAATAGCCTGGGTCATCAGGACCAGGGGTCCGACACACCAGGGGGCAACACGGCAGCATTCCCAACATGACAGGTGCCTACCTCAGCATTTCACATAGCAATGATAACCAGGACACAACAATGCAAAAAAAAAAACAATAAAACACACATGGGATTAGGACAACCCCATTAACAGGGCGGGAACCTTGATACAGGGAAGAGTCAAGTGATGGGGTCCACCAAGCCAGGGATTCGAGGCCTTTGAGTAGTGTGCGGAAATCCCTTCCTCCCAGGCTTAGCGGGTGTCCAGGTCGTGCGCGGAGTAGAAGAAGGCCTGGGTGGCGTAGGTGGTTGCAGAATGGACTTTTCAGGCAGAGGAGGAAGTCCCTACTGTTTAAGGAAGGAGGCCGCCTCATGCAAATCACAAAGAATGACTTGGGTGTTATCCTTGGAGACAAGATTGAAAGGGAATCCCCACAATAAGCGACATTATGTTTCTGAAGATGAGTGGTTACCGGTTTCAAAACCCGCTTTTTTGCCAGGGTAATGGGGGACAAATCACAGAAGAGTTGGAGCCTGTCTCCTTTAAATTCTATAGATGACTTGTTGCGTGTAGAAGAGAAGCAAGGTTTCTTTGCTGTTAAAATAGTGAAACTGGATAATAACATCTCTAGGTTTGATGCTCTCCAGCAGCTTCGGGCCCAGTGACCTATGGGCCCGATCCATTCGCCAATCTTGCGTGTAACTTTCATGTACGGTGCCAGAATGGCTCTCCTGCGCTGGATCACATACCTAGTATGGGATCCGTGCATTCAGGCCAGGGGCTCACGCGTGCTGTGATTTGTTACAGCACATGCCAATTACCTGGTCCCGGCCAATGACTGACCACCGGTAGCCAGTGATCGGCACCAAACACAACTCTGTCATGGTAAACATAACAGAGCTGTGTTCCCTAACAGGGGATCTTGTTGTTTTTTCATTTCCTGCCAAGAAGGGAAGAGTTTTACTCATGTGGTGATCATCTTGTGGACTGATTTATTTGGACTTTTCTTTTGGATTGTATATAATTATAATTAATCATTTTAATTTTATTAACTATTTTTTTTGTGTGTGTTGAATACTTCTATTCACTTTTATATATTTTTATAGTTCTTTTGCACAGAAGATTTATTTATGCGTCACTTAAATACCCCAAGGAATTTTCTGAGAGGCATGTTGAGCCCATGGAAGATTTATTTTTTGTCACAAGTTTTTAAAAAATGACCCAATAAAGTTTTCTTTTTTTTTACACAAGTTGTCACTTTAATAAGATATTTTTCACACATGCCATGGGTATATGTGAAATTACACCCCAAAAACAAAATCTGCTACTTCTCCCAAATATGGGGATACCACATGTGGGGGACTTTTTGGGAGCCTAGCTGCTCTAAAACTAATGCCCGCCTTCAGGCTTTAAAAAGGCATAATTCCCTCATTTCACTTACTGACTACCTATCACAGTTTCAGAGGTCCTGTACGTGGAAAACTGCCAAAAGTCTCTCACATGTGGTATCCCCATAAGTAGCAGAATGTATTTTAGGGTGTAATTCCACATACACCCAAGGTATGTGTGAGCAATATATAATTTAAGTGCCAACTTTGTGTACAAATATAAAATGTTCATAATTTTCCAAAAACTTGTGGCAAAAAATATAATCTTCCATGGACTCTCAGCAAATAGTTTGGGGTGTCTACTTTCCAAAAAGGATTGTTCTATCCTGGCATTTTATGGCCAACATTAGAAACTTATGCCACACATTACCCACTCTTCTAACCACTTGAAGACCAAGCCTTTTCTGACACTTCAGTATTTTTTGGTAGAAATATACTTCTAACATTTATTGAAAGCAGAGGCCCTAGAGAATAAAATGGTGGTTTGTTTGCAATTTTTTATGTCACACAGTATTTGTGCATACGGTTTTTCAAATGCAATTTTTTTTAAATACACTTTTTTGAACTTTAATGCACAGAAACACCAATTTGCCCAATTGTTTGGTAAATTATAAAAGATGATGTTATGATGAGTAAATAGATATCAAACATGACATGCCTTAAAATTGTGCATGCCCATGCAACGTTGATAAACTACGTACATTTTTTAATATGCATAGATGACAGTTTAAAAGCCTTTGCGGGTTACCACTTTAGTTTTCCACAGGAGGTCTAGTGCTATAATTATTTACAACAGACAACTTTTTCCCCTTGATGGGATTTTAAAGGCATATATATCCTAACATATCAAAAAAGTGTATTTTTATAAAATCATCATATTTATTAGAATACAAAAATTAAAAAAAAATTACACATATACGGCTTACAAATAGATGTATCTCAGAATATAATGACATAACTGTCAACACATAATTGTACAATTGGTGTAAAAAATCAAGTGAGGGAGCGGCCGGTAAGTGTGCCTTGCAGAGGTGCTGCTGCAACCACGTATGCTGGCTGCAGCAGCACCATGCTGGAACAGGGGTCAGCAAGTGTCATTGGTGTCAGTGGGAGGAATAGTGCCCCATCATTGGTGTCACTGATACTAATGATGGGGCATTATTCCCCCCACTGACACCAATGATGGGGCACTATTCCTCCCACTGACACCAATGATGGGGCGCTATTCCTCCCACTGACATCAATGATGGGGTGCTATTTCTCCCACTGACACCAATGATGGGGCACGATTCCTCGCTCTGACACCAATGATGGGGCACGATTCCTCGCTCTGACACCAATGATGGGGCACTATTCCTCCCACTGACACCAATGATGGGACACTATTCCTCCTACTGACACCAATGATGGGGCATGATTCTTCCCACTGACACCAATGATGGGGCACTATTCCTCCCACTGACACCAATGATGGGGCGCTATTCCTCCCACTGACATCAATGATGGGGTGCTATTTCTCCCACTGACACCAATGATGGGGCACAATTCCTCGCTCTGACACCAATGATGGGGCACGATTCCTCGCTCTGACACCAATGATGGGGCACTATTCCTCCCACTGACACCAATGATGAGACACTATTCCTCCTACTGACACCAATGACGGGGCATGATTCTTCCCACTGACACCAATGATGGGGCATTATTTCTCCCACTGACACTGATGGAGCACTATTCCTCACACACTGACACTAATGATGGGGCACCATCATTGGTGTCAGTGGGAGGAATAGTGTCCCATCATTGGTGTCAGTGGGAGGAATAGTGCCCCATCATTGGTGTCAGAGCGAGGAATATTGCCCCATCATTGGTGTCAGTGGGAGCAACAGCACCTCATCATTGGAATACCATACTAAAATACCATACTATATTGAAATCAAATCTGATGTTTTTGAATTTTTATTTGGTGTGCGTTGGAAGAGGGGTAGTCTTATACGGCGAGTATAGCCCAAACCCTATATTTTAACAGGAAAAGTAGGGGGTCGTCTTATACGCCCAGTCGTCTTATACGCTGAAAAATACGGTACATGCATCTTTCAATGCAAGTTTAACTTTCATCAATATGTAGTATTGTACATTACTTACAAATTGACAGCGATACATAGAAACAGGAAGCCGTAAGAATAAAAACAATGAGTGAAGATTTCACCATCCTGTGAAGATGGAACCAAATGGCATGAAGACCAGGACTGTCACATGAGAGGGGGGGAGAACTAATCTGATAAGTTTCCCCCACCCAGTTCTAGCTCAAACGTAGCAGCTTTTCTAAAACTGACAAGTATGGAAATCAGTGTGCTAAAAATCAAATCCTCTACTACAGGCAATTTAAGTGAAGGTGAAAAACAAGCTACACCATGTGTGAAACAATTCTTAATAATCTACTGTAAATTGGTATCATCCTATTACTGCCTCGGTCATTGATAAGCTTCATAAAGAATTGTATGAATTAATTGATCATGCTTATCTTAATGGCATACGTATGAAATCTACATGGGAATTTAGTAGAACCACTTTTCCCACTATTCCAACATTTTATGCTCTCCTAAAAATTTTAAAAAATTAAACAAACCTGCTTGGGAGACCAATTATCTCAGGTATTAACTGAAAATGCCAGCAGATTAGTTGACAAATATTTGAGACCACATCTACAAAGTTTACCTTCTTATATTTGAGACACAATATACCTCCTTCAGGTCACTGATGAGTTACACATTTCGGGGAATGTCATTTTGGTCACAGTAGATGTTGAGGCCTTGTACAGCTTCATACCTCATGACAAAGGTGTGGCAGCTGTCAAACACACCCTTGTCCAATGTGGGCAGCAAGATTGGACTTAATGAATTAATAGTACCCATTTTGGAATTTATCTTACACCACAATGTTTTCACTTTCAACCATTCACACTACCTCCAGGTACAGGGCGTAGTGATGAGGACCTGTTGTGCCCCATTCTCTGCCAATTTGTACCTGGGGGAGTGGGAATTAGGTATTCATGAATGATGAGTCCTTGTCGATGTACATTGACCATATTTCATATGGTATCAGTACATCAACAATATCTTCATCATTTGAGAAGGCCCTTCTGATTTGTTGATCAAATGTATTGACAGAATAAACCACAATGATTTCAATCTGGCATTCACTATGTCATACAATTCCAATGTGGTTACCTTCTTGGATGTAGAGATCTGTAGAGGCCCAAATGAGGCCCTAGGTAGCAACTTTATCACAAACCGACAGCTAGTAATGCCATTCTACATGATTCAAGCTTCCACCTTCAAAGCCATATAAATTTTATCCCTTACATCCAGTGTCTGAGAGTTAGGTGGAACTGCTCAAATGATTCATCTTTCTTTACTGAGGCAAAAAAATTCCAACTTAGATTGTTAGAAAGAGAATATTCATGGAGTTCCTTAAAAAAGGCATATAAAGCTGCCCTTTCTAAAACTGGAAACCATCTATTATATAACAACAAGGCTAATGAAAATACAAACCCAATGGGGGCGTGGCTGGCCGCGGATGAAGGTGGCCGCAGTGTAGAGGAGCTCCGTGAACCGCCGAGAACAGCAGCTACTCCCAGAGACGTCCTACAGCGGGAAACCCCGTTGACATCACCGCTGCCACCAAGGAGGTGTGGGGCACATCCCCAGAGAATGGGGAAGAGAAAGATAAAGGAGGGGCCCCGCAAACTGTCGGAGTTCTTCGCTCCGGCGGGTCCCCCCTTCTCTCAAAATGGCTCTGGTTCCTGTCCCTCTGCTGACACACATGGACAAGAGGAGGGAGACATTCACAGTTCCCCCCTGCATGCCTCCAGCCCTGCCGTGCATACAGAGCTGACAGGCTCTTCCATGAGAACACCATCCTGCAGCCCCCTCAAGAATAAACAGAAATTCTCTCCAGAAGCACAGCAGATGGGTGAGCATTTTTCTGATTCCTCTTCTCAAAATACTACAAGAGAATTTATGGAGAACCTAGAGGATTATCCAGCAGAATCTATGCCACTTACTGCTTCCATTATGAAAGATATGTTAGTTACCCTTAAGGGATCCCTGCATAAAGATATGATGAGCTTTATGACACAGATCAATATAGAGGTGGAAAACCTAGGAGAGCGTGTGTCACATGTGGAAACTAAAATGGGGGATTTCGCCAATGCTCATAACGAATTAGTGGATGCCCACAACGAAGTTGAGGATGAGCTGAAAGCACTAAAGGTGAAAATGGTGGACATTGAGGACCGCTCCCGCAGAAGTAACATTAAATTTAGGGGGATTGGTGAGGATACTCCCGTCACGGATCTCCGCAAATTTATTCAGCATATGATATCCTCACTGTTGCCTCATACTCTGAATAGGGAGGTGGCGGTGGATAGGGCGCATAGACTGCCTAAACCCTCTTTTTTCCCAGCTCATGTCCCTCGGGATGTAATTGGGAGAGTCCATTTCTATCATGTGACGGGGGAACTAATGCTGTAAGCGTGGAAGAATAGTCCACTACCAGCTCCTTACAGCGGGATCTCTCTGTTTGCTGACCTTTCTCAACACACCATACTTGCCCGCAAGAAATTGATTTCTTTCACAAAATTATTGCACAACAACAATATTAAATATCAGTGGGGGTTCCCTACCAAATTGCTGATTACAAAGGACAATCAAGTTCTTACGGTCACTTCGGAAGAATATGGCTTTCAACTTGCCAAAAAATGGGGCCTTATCCCAGCAGATGAGGAAATTGTGCCTACTAAATCCTCCCCCAGAAAAATTCCCTCAGAGTGGGAACAAGTAGCGGGATGACGCACGCAACTGATTCCACCCACAATCTCCGGTGCCTCATGTTTTACCCAATGCAAGTTTGGATAGCGACATTTTTGGCTGCTTGCCTCGGTACTTCCCCCCATCCAATCGAGTGATTTGTTTCACGCGAACTTATGTGTTACTTTTCTGTTTTGTTTTTCTTCACCAGTTCTTCCCCTCTTATTGTGTGTTTTTCTTTAGAGCAGCACCATTTATACTACTGGATCTCAACAGGTCATCTTCTGTCGCTATTGGAGGGACGCACCTCCTTCGCCTACGTATGAAAATCATGGTTCACATAAGAGTACAATTTTGGCTTCCAAATCCTTCCATGCTATTATTGTTTCTACCACTTGAGGGCGATCACACATCACTTTACCAAGCTTTTTCATGGTATTAAAAACTGTCTCTTTAAATGCTCATGGCCTTAATAGTCCTTTCAAATGCCAGATGATATGGAAAGAAGCCCAACGACTACATGGCGATGTGCTTTGTGTTCAGGAAACCCATTTTTCGGCATCTAAAGCCCCACACTGCTCTAACAGTCTGTTTCCACATATCTTCACATCTAATGGACCTGCTAAGAAGTGTGGCGTATTAATTGCTGTTCGTGACTCTGTCGCTTTCTCTCTACAATCCCAAGTGTCTGACAGTAAAGGCAGATTCATAATTATTATCTGTGAAATCAACAACATTACCTACACTATTGTGAATCTTTATGCCCCTAATACCCATCAGGTTCATTTTTTCAACTCCCTGCGGAAAAAAGTAGCAAAAATACAAAGGGGTTTTTTGATTTACTGTGGAGACTTTAACGCTATTATTAACAACTCACTGGATACCTCCAACCCGTCACGGCAGTTGAGACAGTCCCTAGCCCAGACTATCACGGAAACCAACCTTTATGAGCCCTGGAGATGCCTTCATGCTTCTGAAAAGGACTTTACACATTACTCAGAACCTCACAAATCATATTCTCGAATAGATTTTTTTCTTATGGATGTCCAACTGCTACAAAATATTTCTAAAGCTGAGATCCACCCGATGACGTGGTTGGATCACACTCCTATTTCTATAAACATTGAGGAGACTTTGAAATTTACTCCAGTATTCTTGTGGCGTAATGATGTCTCCATGTTTTGTAATCATTTATCTCGCCCTGTTATTATTGCTGCTTTAGAGGAGTATTTTGCTGTTAATTTATCTTCTGATACTAGTGCAACTAATGTATGGTGCGCTCATAAAGCATACTGTAGAGGTTTACTATGGAAGTTGACATGGGATAGGAACCGTATTTTCTCTGACACCATTGAGCAAATTGCTAAACTTGAACACACACATAAACAAACTTTATCTCCTGACACTCTTCAGGAGCTTCAAACCACTAGAATGAAACTTAGGACTCTACTTTTAGGGAGACATGGTCAATACCTAAAAAAGGCCAAGGCTAAATTTTATGCACAAGGTAATAAAGCAGGTAAAATGTTAGAAAAATACTTAACAACTACACAAGCGAAATCCAAAATATCTTCTCTCTTAGATCCTACTTCTAATATACTGACTTACCATCCTAATAAAATAGCAGACACGTTCCTCACTTATTATTCCCAATTATACAACCTCAAGGATGATCCTTCCACTCCCCAACCTACTCCAGGTTCGATTGATCAATTTTTGAATAGGCTGTCTTTGCCCAAATTAGATCTTCAAAAGCTAGAAAGTCTCAATCGACCCATCCTGGAAAGCGAAATTTCCGAGGCCATCAAAGCATTACCTAAAAGGAAATCTCCGGGTGTGGACGGCTTTTCAAATGAATACTATCAGGAATTTCAAGCCATATTAGTTCCCCATCTTAAATGCACATTTGATGAAGCTATACTTAAATCCACATTCCCACTGGAAATGTTAAGGGCTATCATTGTTACCCTACCTAAACCGGGGAAACCTTCAGACCGCCCACAAAACTTTAGGCCCATCTCATTGCTAAATACTGATCTCAAAATTTACTCCAAAATCTTAGCGACCCGACTCCTTAATATTACTCCTCTCCTGATTCGGGCTGATCAAGTAGGTTTTGTTAAAGATAGGCAGGCACCAGACAGCACTCATAGAATTCTGGATCTGATGCACTTAATCGAATCTCGTGGATCACAGGTGGTGTTCTTGGCCTTGGACGCTGAGAAAGCTTTTGACAGGGTTCACTGGCAATACTTAGACGCTACGTTGCACAAATTTGGTATTGATGGATATATAAAATTGGCTATTATGGCACTTTATACTGTTCCCACTGCTCATGTTTTCACGTCCAATGCTTTATCGGAACCCTTTAGCATTACTAATGGAACACGCCAGGGTTGCCCGTTATCTCCCATCATCTTCTCCCTAGTAATGGAACCATTAGCAACTCCCAGATCTCGGGCATTCAGGTTGCGGATATATCCTACAAACTTGGCTTGTTTGCTGAAGATGTTATACTTACGGTTACTGATCCTGTGAAATCCCTTACAGAAATCTCTTCATCCTTGCAATCCTTCAGTGCAGTCTCTTATTACAAACTTAATATTGCAAAGTCATCCGCACTACCAATAGCTATAACAAAGACTCTCTTGAAAGAGCTTAAAGCTAAATTCCCATATAACTGGACCCAGAAAACACTAGACTACCTTGGTATATTAATCTCGTATCCAGCTTCTAATACTTTTAAGGATAATTTTGAAAAGCTATACCAGTCTGTCTTCGCGGAGTTACAGCAACTCAATAAATTTTAAATTTCTTGGATAGACAGAATAGCAGCTTTTAAAATGCTGATTCTTCCCAAAATATTATTTTACTTCCGAACGATTCCAATCATTATTCCCCATACTTATTTTAATAAATTGGAAGTGGCTATTAGAAACTACATATGGCAAGAGAGGAAGTCAAGAATATCTTTCTTGTCCCTTTCTAAACATAAGTCTAAAGGGGGGGTTGGCCTTCCAGTGCTCTCCAACTACTACTATGCCTCTATTTTGGATCAACTCCCAGAGTGGTTCATCCCTTCAGACAAACTATGGGTACAAATTGAGAAATCTGTAGTACCTGACAGAGATCTTCGGGCTTTAGTATTGGCTAAAGCGGTCCATTCCAAACTCCTCAATACCTTTCCGCCATCCATTACCGCATCGCTTGCGGCATGGTTATCTGGCGTAAATGAAATAATTCCCTCTTCATCTAAGATTCAAATAGATATTCCTCTTCTAACATATGAACACTTTATCACTAACCTCGACACCAGACCTTTACGGGAGTTGGGTTATACTACTCTTACTGAAATAGGGAATACCACCCCAAGTAGAAGTCTATACTCCCTTTTACAGATCAGAAGTTATCATGGAGCGCATCCGAAGATGTGGGTTGAAATCTATGCCAAATTCTGGCAAGCCATGATGAATCCCGTTCGACTAAAAGAAGGGATTTATTGGTTCTATAATTATCTACAGTATGATAATGACCTCATTACCCCCCACAACATACGTAGCTGGGAAACTGATCTTGATAGGTCTTTCACCATAAAGGAATGGGAGGCTGCACTGGGCAACAATTTAAGTATTACCAAATGCACAAATCATTGGAATTGCTGTCTAAAAATCCTTTATCGTAGCTACCTCACTCCATATACTCTTGCTAAAATGTATCCCAATACATCACCCCTGTGCTGGAGGAATTGTGGAGAGGAGGGTAATCTACTCCACATTCTGTGGGGATGCCCCCTCTTAAAGAATTTCTGGCAGGAAGTCTTTGCACTCATTTCAAGGGTTTCTGGCAAGACCACTAACCCAGAGCCTCATCTAGCTCTTCTTAATGTTACATTACCATTATTCCCTGCCCAATATAGAACAATTGTTGGTCACATACTCATCGCTGCTAGAATGTCTGTTACTGCTGTTTGGAAATCAGTGAGGATTCCTAATATTCTAGAAGTAATCCATAGAGTTAACTTAAATTATATTTGCGAGAGAGCGGTGGCTCTTCAGTGTCAACTTATGGGGAAATTTGACCTGAAATGGTCTTGTTGGTTGAATATGTTTTTATCCCATGATGTAACTGTATGAGAATACTGTTTTGTATATCACAGTGATTTGATTTGGTTTTTTGCTGCATGTGTGCTCTAATTTAATTTTTCTCTGTTTTTGCTCTTCTTTTTTCAAGTGTTTTTCCCCCTTCTCTTTTTTCTTTTTTTTTTTCTTTTTCTCTCTTAGAGTTATTGTTGTCAATAATAAGCAAAATGTATGCACTATAGGTCGTAAAGGTTAACTCAATTGTTGATTACAGGTACTGACAACTTAGAAGTAATCTATTACGTATGCAATTGTAGGCCATGGGCCATTATTCCAAGGTTCCACCAGACCTGTGAGCGTAGTGACATTGTGGTGCTAAGACGTGTTTATGCCTACTGGTTTTGTATATTCTCTCTCTGGACCTATCTCTGTTAATGTACCCTTTTTCTGAAAAATAATAAAAAAGAATTGAAAAGAAAATACAAACCCAATAAGAATCATCATGAAATATTCCAATCAGCACAATAAAATGAAAAAGATAATTCCAAAATACTGGCACATGCTCACTATGGACTCTAGTATAGGCAAATTTGTCCCTGAATACCCCCTATCCATTTTCAGATGGGCTACCTCAATATGAGACCATGTAGTACATAGTGAATATAAGGGTGACACCCGAGGTGACCATTTCAAGTACAAGGGTACCTTTGCATGTGGTTCATGTAGATACTGTAAATACATGTGTACCAATAGAAACATTAGGCTACCATATGGACAGATTTTCTACCCTAGACACTATGCAAATTGTAAGACATTTGGGGTAATCTAACTTCTACAATGTGACTGGTTGTTATTATATTGGAAAAACTAAGCATGAAATTTTGGGAACGGGCCTATAGATACATCAAGGGTATGCAAAGTTGTAATCCTGATTTACCCTTGGGTAGACATGTCATGGCCCTACATCAAAGTAAGTTTCCAAAAATCAGATTTTTGATCCTTGACCGTATCCATCCCAATAATAGGGGAGGGGACTGGAACAAAAATCTCCTACAAATGGAGCTCAAATGGATTTGTAGATTAAGGGCTACCTCACCCCAGGTTTAAATTAGCTATAAACCTTTTTTTAGAAGTTTTCATATCTGGGGGTTTGGAAATTTAGTGAATACAAGGAATCTCAAATTTGTCCTTATAACTTCTTGCTTGGTGTTTATATTGATAAGAAAAAAAATTATTTCAAAAAGGCATGTTGGCATAGCTGTATAAACAAACTATGGCAGATATTATTAGGCAGATATTATTATGTATAGTGTTCCTTCCTCTAAAGATGTAACATCCTTATACCTATAGAGGATGGTGCCATTCATGTCTCTTTTCCCCCCTTTTTTCAGGTTTTGTGTTGGTTATGTTGTATGTTTTGCTTTTTGGTGTTTGAGTGTGGATTTCACCACCACCCTTTATTGCATTGCAGTTAAGGGTGGTGGAGTTCCGGAGTTGCATAGTCCATTGGGGGGATTGCTGGTGACAATTGCCTGGCACTTGTGCGCCGCCAGGTAGTAATCCTGGAGGCAGTACCAGGGAGGGGGAGGGCTTTGACCGCCCATCTTCTCCCCCTTCTGTGCACCCGTTACGTCTGTCAGGCATGTGGTGCGTGCATGCCAGTGAGCTGGTGCCCCCCCCTCCCCAGGGGGACAATAGGAAGTGGATCCTTTCTTAGAAGTGCCAGGTGTAACCACTAATGGGGCAATGCCAAGCCTTTATAAGGGGCATACTTACATGGTTGGGTGGACACCACTGTCGCCATCTGGAGGGACTGCCAGCTCATATTAACCTCTCTAGTGGTATGATTATGTCCATATTTCTGTGCTCAAAGTGGTACATTTTTTTTGCATGGAAATATGTTGTTTTTTTATTGTAGGCCTGTAATTTTTAGGAATAGCTCATTGAAATCTGTCCAAACAAGAGTCTAGTAAACATCCTGGGTATGTTAAAATTTGAAACACAAAATCTTAAATTATAATTTAATAAATAATCATAAAAAATAATAATATAATAAAAAATCTAATTCAATAATATAATCAAACCAAAAACACTTAAATTTGAAATATAGCACCAAGTGCGCACATCACCGATCTTAGTTGCAAAATAGTGTCTGATGACGAATTTCCCCACGAATCATTATCACTCAATTCTGCAAGTGGTTCTAATTTACTATTGCTGTTCTCTAGTTGGTCTAAAACCGCTTTTGCCCTAAAGGGATGCTTTTTGGACACCATGGACGTTTCTCAGTTTCCATGCAGAAAGAACAGTAAAAATGCAGGCAGGGCACAGGACAAAGCACTGGGGACAAAATGTATGTGAAATGCTTTGATACAGTAATGTTTTACTATGTGATTTTAGTGTATTGAGTGAGTGTCACTTATTAACATTTTTAAATTTCCCGCAGGTTCCGTCCCCCATACGTCCCAACGTCGCAGGGAATGGAACCCGGAGGACGGATGCCGGTATTGGCCATAGGAGATGGCCGGGGATGCTGCAGGAGGTACATCGCAAGACCGCAGGACAAGGTAAGTGAAGAAAAGATCCTGGAGTAACGCTGCAGGGTATTTCTAAGTGTAGCTCGGGGTTACCACTTTTGGTGCAGAAACTTGACCGCCAGGGAGGTTAGGAACCCATAAGATAGCAGGGTAAGACCGATTCCATCACATTTAATAGATAAAACAATTCTAGATAACAGCTTGTTTACTGTTATAAAATTCACCCTCTGTGAATTTATTTATATATCTTTTTACCTTTTGTGAACAAATTTACCATGAGTATGATGGGCAGCTATTAACCTTTTCTTGAATGATGGCTACAGTGCGGTTGTCAAGTTTTGAGAGGGCGTTATATGATGTCCTCCCAGAATGCTCCCCGACCAACGCGCACCTGGCGTTCTATGTGATTGCTGTGTCCTTTGGACTCAACTGATCACATTACATGGCAAAGGGAAAATGACAGCGACCTTTTACTACATGATCAGTGTCCAATCAGAGCTGATCACTATGTAAATACACTTGCTGGGTATCGGCTGTACTTTCCTCGTGCTGTCACTGCATGAGGAAAGTACTGCTGATAACTGGCAACTGTGAAAGGATTCATCTACACTGATAATCAGGGCAGCTCCAAAAGTGCCTAACAGTACTACTCACCTGTGCCTGTCAGTGCTGCCGATCTGTGCCCATCAGTGCTGCCAATCTGTTCCCATCAGTGCCGCCAGTCAGTGCCTCTGTTCAGTGCCATCAGTCAATGCCCTTCAGTGCTGCCTATTAATGCCCATCAGTGCTGCCTATCAGTGCTGCATATCAGTGCAGCCTCATCACTGCCTCCTCATCAATGCCCACCTGTGCCATTACATCAATGCTGCCTCATTAGTGCAGCCTATCAGTGCCCATCAGTGCTACCTATCAGTGCCGCCTGTCAGTACAGCTTCATCAGTGCACATTAGTGAAGGAGAAAAATTACCTGTATGCAAAATATTATAATGGAAACTAAGAAAACTTTTTTCCCCCAATTTTTTGGTCTTTTTTCGTTTATAGTGCAAAAAACATATACACCCAGTGGTAATTATATACCACCAAAAGAAAGCTCTATTTATGTGAAAGAATGCTAACATTTCATATGGGTACAGTGTTGCATGACTGCGCAATTGTCTGGAAGGGAGTAAAAGTGCCCAGTAGGCAAGTGGTTAATAGATGTAGGAGCCCTCACACATATCCTCTTTAAACTATGTTTTTCCTAATCTCCATTTGGAGTTGACATCATAGGCTGCTTTTTAGGAATGGCTACAAGAACTTAGACCTTATTAACCCCTTGACGCTGACGTAACACAAATATGCGGCCTCACAGAAAAAATAAAGAAAACATACCTAGATCAAGGTTTGATCTAGTTCAGTGCCAGGGTAAATGTTTGGGTCAAGGTCAGGGTCAAAGGTCAGGGACAAAGGTCAAGATTTAAAAAAATTGGTATCAGTGTCAGTTAGTGTCAGTGTCAGTGTGTTTTAGGTAAAAAAAAAAAACAAAAACAAAATGTGCACTATTGTTTCTGGGCTGTACTACGGGTACAAACAACAAATAACATACACATATATGGTATCGCTGTGATTGTCAAGAGCTGGAAAATTTATTTTGAGTTGCTTTTTGGTGGTAGGTTATGGTAGTAACAAGAAACACACAGCTAAATAAAAACAATTTTTTTTACTATTTTGGGACAGTTTTCCTTTGATAATAAAAAAAAGTCAGGAGATATTTATTACCAGTTACCACCAAATGAAAGCCCAATCTGTTTTGAAAAAAAAACAAGGTATAATTCACCTGAATGTACAAAGTAGTTGTGATGCTATATGCGGTTTTACTAACACATGTCATCGTTGCAAAATTGTTCTTAGGTATTTAGATTTGTTTTACTCTTCGGTGTGAAGGGGTTAATATGCTGTTGCATTTCTTTTGCCCATTATTATTATTTATATACACTGCTCAAAAAAATGAAAGGAACATTTTTTAATCAGAGCATAGCATCAATCAATTAAACTCCTGGGATATTTACTTGGTCAGTTAAGTAGCAGAGGGGGATCATAATTAGTTTCATCTGCTTTGGTGTTAATGAAATTAACAACAGGTACACTAGATGGGCAACAATGAGACTACCCCGAAAACAGAAATGATTTTACAGGTTGATTTTTTTCCCTACTTATCTTTTTTGACTGTTTTTCACTAGTTTGCATTTGGCTAGTGTTATTGTCACTACTGGTAGCATGTGATGATACCTGGACCCTACAGAGGTTGCACAGGCAGTCCAACTCCTCCAGGATGGCACATCAATATGTACTATTGCCAGACGGGAGTGTCTCCCAGCAGAGTCTCAAGAGCATGGAGGAGATTCCTGGAGACAGGCAGTTACTCTAGAAGAGCTGGACAGAGCCATAGAAGGTCCTTAACCCCATCAGCAGGACTGCTATCTGCTTCTTTGTGCAAGAAGAAATCTGATGAGTACTGCCAGAGCCCTACATAATGACCTCCAGCAGGCCACTGGTGTGAATATCTCTAACCAAACAATCAGAAACAGACTTCATGAGGGTGGCCTGAGGACATGACTTCCTCTAGTTGGCCCTGTGCTCACTGCCCGGCACAATACAGCTCGAGTGGCATTTGTCATTAACCAATTCAATAGCGGGCAATTTTACACCTTCCTGCCCAGGCCAGTTTTTAGGTTTCAGCGCTCTCACACTTTGAATGACAATTGCGCGGTCATACAACATTGTACCCAAACTAAAATGTTATCATTTTCTTCACACAACTAGAGCTTTCTTTTGGTGGTATTTAATCACCGCTGGGGTTTTTATTTTTTTCTAAATTAACAAAAAAAAACAAAAATTTTGAAAAAAACACGTTTTTCTTTGTTTCTGTTATAAACGTTTGCAAATAAATAATTTTTCTTCATAAATTTAGGTCAAGGTGTATTCTGCTACATGTCTTTGGTGAAAATAACCCAAATTAGGATGTATTTTTTAGTTTGTAGGAAAGTTATAGAGTTCACAAACTATGGTATAGATCTGAATATTGATCAATCCTGAAGTACTGACAGCCAATCTAATTTCTTGAAGTCCAAGAATGTCAGATCAGTACAGATATCCCCCAAATTACCCCTTTTTGCAAAATAGACAGTCTGACGTACTTCATAAGAGGCATGGCGAGTTTTTTAAAGTTGTATTTTTTTGTTATAATTTTTCGGAAAATGAAAAAATAAAAAAAATTTGTTTCACTATTTTTTTTGCATATTGTCACCAGTGCAGTACAGCGTCATATAACTGGCATGGCAGTGATCAGGGACACTGACTGGTGACAGTATGAAAAAAAATATATATATATTTTTTTTTTTATTACATTTTTTTTTTTTTAACATTTTTTTTTCATATTTCACTATGACCAAAGTAGTACAATGTTACCATAGTAACATACCATAATATTCCGTACCACGGCACTTTCAGGAGGCACACAGTGGTGATCCATCAGGCATGAAAGTATTTGGGATTGAATCCATCACAGGAGATTCAGATGGTGGCAGAAAATTCCAAAGACTATGTAAGAGGGAGACCTATTGGATCTTCATTCTGGGTTCCCTCTCACCCACTGGGCTTAATGAAGATCTTGAGATACATGGGGTCATCCACTGACTCCCCGTTATGCATAGGTACCTTCTGCTGAGCTGCACATGTTCCCTAGAGTCCTACTCTCATCCTTTTTGTCTCTCTCCCAAACCCCCTCCTTTTTTTTTTTTTTTCCTCTCTCTCCCCCCCCTCTTTAGTGCTAGTTCCATCATTTCCCTTGTGACCTATAGTGGGTACACCATCCACTACAGATGTATGCTTTAGATATATTCATTTTCATCAGCTATGATTACTATAGTATCATCAGTATAGCTACCATTACCCTGCATCCTTACACATTAGGTTGCTCACTTCATATTTATTGTGTCACCCTTAGGCGCTTGCGTATGACCGCATTCCCATGTGCTTGTGTCTATGGGTCATTCATTGGTCACCCATTTTTTCATTCAGTTTCCATATGTGTGTGTGGGTTTATGTATGTATGTATAGACATGTTTTTTACTAAAAAGCAGTTGCTCATGTGGATGTGTTACACACACATGTGCGCACGCATGTTGTCCAGTGAGCTCTCTTCGAGCACTGCTTTCTCATCCTGCAAGTGCTTGTTCCATAGCGCCTTTGACATTTTTATATAGTTCTTATATATAACACATATATACATCTTTTGTACATATAATTATTAATTTTATTTTTTTTTTTATTATAATTTTTTTTTTTCTTTTCCTATATATTTATATTTCTTATGCTTCCATGTCTATGCATACACACATATACCATACACTATACCAATTTTACCAGATATTATACTATATTGTAACAATACTTATTTAATTTTATTTTATTTAAACTTTGTGAGCCATATTAAGAAGTTTTTTGTAACGTTTTATATCAACATTTATGTTTTACTAGTGATTTATCTCCTTTGTTCTTGTATATAGTATTGCATATGCATATCCATCCATGGTGCACTACATTGCCACATATGCCTACGTCTCATCATATGACTATACTAGAATGAGAGGCACACACCCTGTAGGCTGCATCTCTATGAATTAATAAGTGTCTCTGCTGGGTTTCAGATCTACTCTCTATATTAAATCCATGTCCCATGGTTGTCTATGGCAAGCAGAGCACTAGGCAGCTTCGTAGCGTTGCTCATCCATCCATCCATTTATTTAAAGGCGGGCAGTGCAGTGCATCACCAGGGAAGGATTTTTATTATTTTTTATATATGTATAACTTTCCATTTATTTATTCATTTTTCACTGTGCACACTTCTTATGGTTCATATGATTTTATGATTGTCGCTAGTTTCAATGGTTTTATTTATACACACACATATATATATATATATATATATATATATATATTTTTTTTTTTATAGACCTTTCGTGTTTACTTACACTATGTCGATTCCCAGTGGTCAGTTGGCTCTGAGGAAGAGGCAAGTGCTCGAAACGCGTCAGTCTTTTGGATGTCTAAACTCCCTATTGCGGACTGTTACTCAGTGTGGTGTTGATCCAGCTGTTCTTTTATGATGTGCCTTGACTATATTGTTGTTTGTGAATACAACACCTACTTTATTTTTTATTAAACATTTTTATGGTAATGCACTAGGCCTGTGTAACATCATTCAGCATGACCATTTTGGTGGTGGGTCAGTGATCTTCTGGAGATGCATATCCATAGAGGGACGCACAGACCTCTGCAGGCTAGACAATCGCACCCTGACTGCCATTAGGTATCAGGATAAAATCCTTGGTCCCATTGTCAGACCCTATGCTAGCAGGCAAAAGCGAAGTGATGAAATGCTCATAGCTTCCAGTTTCTTAGACTATAGAGATGAGTGGAGCTATTTTGATCTCCGATCAGCTCTATGGTCAGCCGACAGAACTGTCAGCTGCATTCTTGGGTTCCATGTTGGGACTGAACAGCCCAAAAAAGCCGTGGAGAGGGGTGTCCCCAGCCACTGCTTATAAAAGCAATTCAGCAGCTAATTAGCTGCTAGGATTGCTTTTACATGAAAGTCGACCGCCAGCTGAAAAAAGCTATATCAGGCTGATGCCTGCAGCTGCATGCATCATTCTGCTATAACTACTCAAAGTCCAGCAATGTACCAGTATGCCATTGGTCCTTATATATGTTATATTCTTTTTTTTCTGCAGCCAGTGGGTTCAATGAAAAAAGAGATCCTAACAAATTCCTCTATTCACATTGATCGGTGTGGATGAAGTAATCTCTGCCAGAAAAAGTGTGCGATTTGCCCGCCATTAGAATATACTGCCCTGCATCCATTCATTTCTAATGTTCGGTACACATGCAATTGGGCTCCCATGGCCCCCATGCTTGGGCATATACATACATTTTTTAAAGAGAAATCTCCTCCTCTAGCGCTGCAATCATTGACGTATGTATTCTGAAAGCACACCCTGCTAGTGTCAGGATAAACAGATCAGTGCTGCAGCGGAACGGCATTCCTGCAAAGCAAACAACAAATGTTAACAATAAAACACAGTAACAATAGAACAGTAAGTCAATAAAACTACTTTTTTTCATCAAAATCTGTGCCAAAAAATGAAAAATATACATGCCAAAGCATAGTAGTGATCCACCAACTGATCACCCCAGTAACACAGTAACAACAGAACAGTAGCCTCCCTGGCAGTATTCCCGAGTGTAGCTCAGAGTAAAGTTTCAGTACCACAAGCGGTAACCCCGAGCTACACTCGGGCTTACCATGCGGCGCTGCTCCGGGATCTGTTCTTCTCTTACCTTGTACTGCGCTCCCGTCATGTTCCTCCTGCAGTGTCCCCTGTAATGTCCTCCGGTGGATGCCGGCATATGTCTTCTGGGTTCCGTCCCCTGCGACGTCGGGACGTACAGGGACGGAACGGCGGGAAATTTGATAATGACAAAAAGTGACATTCACTAAAATCACATAGTAAAACATTACTGTATCAAACCATTTCACATACATTTTGTCCCTAGTGCTTTGTCCTGTGCCCTGCCTACATTTTTACTGTTCTTTCTGCCTGGAAACTGAGAAACGTCCATGGCTTCCAAAAAGCGTCCCTTTAGGTCAAAATCGGTTTTAGACCAGCTAGAGAACAGCGATAGTAAATTAGAACTACTTGCAGAATTGAGTGATAATGATTTGTGGGGAAATTCATCATCAGACACTGAAAACGATTTTCTGACTTTGCTCAGTGATGTGCGAACTTGGCGCTATATTTCAAATTTCAGTGTTTTTGGTGTGATTATATTATTGAATTAAATTTATTATTATTATATTATTATTTTTTATGATTATTTTTTAAATTATAATTTATGATTTCGTGTTTCAAATTTTAACATACCTGGGATGTTTACTAGACTCTTATTCGGACAGATTTCAGTAAGTTATTCCTAAAAATTACAGGCCTACAATTAAAAAAAAATACATATTTCCATGCCAAAAAATGTACCCCTTTGAGCACAGAAATATGGACATAATCAGACCTCTAGGGAGGTTAACTCGATAAAGCGACAACTATTTTTGACTTTTTAATTTTTTAATTTTTTTACTCTTGTACTTTTTTATTTTTTTTTTACTTTTTTACTTTTTTTTTTTTACTTTTTTGTTACTTATAAAAACTGTAAACTTTCCAGGCTGTGATTTTAGGGTCTCTCAAACTAAAATAGCCAGTTTCCTGATGACCTAACATCTTTTAAAGACCCTGTGTGAATGTATACCCTAGACTGTGCTGTACCCTATAATATTACTCCACTAGTGTGTGGTAGCGACGGAAGCAGTCCTTGAGGCAGAGACCAGGTTGGCCAGGACAGGAGGGACAAAAAAAATGGGTGTGACATCTAATTCCATGTCTGCTACAGACAAAGCATCTTATTTGGGGGGACTTTTGTGGTGGGGTACCATGAATGGCATCAAAAAATGCCTCTCATGCAGCTGCCTCACTGCATCTGGGTTGGGGATTTGGGCCACAGCACCTTCTGGATACAAAAAGGCCAGCATGATCTCGTCCTGAAATTCATCCAGTTGCTTTGTAAAGCACAAATGCGTTGTAAAGAGTCAATTGAAATAAATATACAGACACTTTTTGTACCAGCTTTAGCTTTATGAAACACTAAGTACAGCTTCATCATGTGGTCGTTGAAATCCTCCCCTCCCATGTTAAAGTTTTAGTAGTAGCAGACACAAAGGGGCTTCTCAACAGCACCATTTCTCAAATTTCTAAGTTGGGTATTTACAAACTGTTGGAAGCCCCTACAATTAGGTCGCCCGGTGCCACATGAGTCAATTTCAAGATCAAATAAGTGTCTAAAAAGTGGCACGCTTGAATAAAGATTGTCCACAAACAAGTGGTACCCCAAGGGTGACACCAAGTCCCAAACTATCTTGCCACTGCTCCCCATGTAGTCTGGGCTTCACATGACTATCTTTTCCCTTGTAAATCCAAAAATTACATGTATAGTTTGTTTCCTTCTCACAGAGCTTATACATTTTGACCCCAGATCTGGCATGCTTATTGAGGAGATACTGTTTGATTGCAAGGCAGCCAGAAAAATTAATGAGGGACTCATCTATGCAGATGTTTTGTTGGGATGTGTACACATCTGCAAATTTCTGGTTAAGGTGATTTATGATCATATTCAAGGTCACCCTGAGGACAACAGAGTATGTCTATTAGATGAATCTAGTCTGTGGACTAATATGATAGCGACTCATTCTTTTTAGTAATGCCCATGTTGATGGTTAGGCCCCCAAAAAAGTAAACTCAGACACCATGATAGGTTTCCATGAGAATAGTCTGGCAAGGTTTTAATTTGTGTTGGCAGAGATGTACTGCAAGACATATAAATTGCTTTGGTCCACAATTGATTCATACAGATCTTCCATGAAAAACAGCTAAAAAAAAATCAAGGGTAGTAGTTAAATTTTCTGTTTCCACCTGAAATCTGGGTTGGGCAGTGAATGGGGGAAGTACGGATGCTGAAGAATCTGTTGGCTGCCAATCAGGACTTGTAAGTACATCCGGAAGGACACTATGGGCTCTATGGGCCTGTGTTCGAATTCTTGGTGGCTGCGAGATGCTACTTGTGTTAGTCACTTTACCAGCTTATGGGAATAGCCACATCACCAAACGATACTGCAGTGCTGCTGTGTAAAAGACCAGGATGTACAAGGTTGCTGGAGCTCTCCAGTTCGCCAAAAGATAGTGCAGCACTAGTACTGGCATTCTGCTGCATATGAGAATTGTCGTGCAATTCTAGCACCTTAGCAACCTGGGTATAGGGTTGGGTATACCTAGCCTTAGCAGGGGCCTCTTCCCCATTGTCTGAGCTATTTGTCAGGGTGATGTTGCTTTCAACAGGATCGTATTCTGTGCCTGATTCTATCAGTGAGGACCCCGCTTTGCTCTTATATGACATACTCATAATTCTGTAGTCCTCCTCACTAGTGTACCTTTCTTTGGACATTTTGCCCACTAAATTTACAGGCACCTAGTTCGACTCACAGGAAAAAGAGCTCCTGGCTGTCAGGGACTGCTTGAACTGCTGCGAAAAAAGTTACCTGCTAGTGCTAGCAGAGAACAGGCCTGATCTTGCTAATGTTGCAGTTTTGTATGCAATGTATCAGAAGTGACAGTGATCTATTGAGACTTCACTTGTTGGGGGGGAGGGGCTAAACACTGGTGCTGGCAGGTGTCAGAGCTGATCCTGCTAACGCTGCATTTTTGGTGAAACAATACTATTAGGGATGCTAGTATAGCTCTTATCTGATCAAAGATACTGATCCATTCAGACACTATACTAGTAATGAAGGTTTACAGTGGGTCTGGCAATCAAAGGGTTAAATGTGATGGTGATAATGTGGCAGGCAATCTGACACTATCTGGGAGGGCCACTAACTGATGCTAACTAACCCTAATGATATCTGAAGTCACCCGTGACACTAATACAGTGGTCAGAAAAAAAATCTGTACACTGTACTAATTAAACTAGTGACAGGGCAGTAAAGGGTTAACGGGGGGGGGGCAATCAGGGGGTCAAAATGTGCCTATATGTGTTTTACCTGTGTATGTGTGCTGCTTTGACTTATGTGAATATGCTCTTTCTCTGGAACCAAACATGGTTCCAGGAGAGAAGATTACATTATTTCCTGTGTTCTGTAAACACAGGCACAGGATGATCTCTGATTCGGTACAGCCGATCATCAGGTCCAATCTAAAAATCATTGGCCTGGACCTGATGGCTGATCAATGCTGTCACAGCACCGCCGGCCTGGTACGGGTGCATGCCCCCCAGCCCCATGAGTGCAGATAATGCATATATATAAAGTACGTGATTATGCACAGAGTGGATGCCCTGAAGCAGTAAATCTACAGGAGGTGGTTGCCAACTGCATATGTGAAGACTGAGGATCCCATTTTCTTACTGTATAAATATTTCTAAAGGAGTTTCAACTCTGTCTCTTGATACATTTTTACTCATTTTGGTCTTTACTGCACTTGCCCCACCCAATGTCAGAAACTTGGAACTAGTTAGCTAAATAAACCTAAGCAAAGGGACATTCTTATTTAAAGAAGGGGCTCTTGGAGGGATTATGACTAGAGATGAGCGAATCGAAGTATCCGAAGTGGAATTCGAGTCGAATATCTGAAAAATTTCGATTCGTGCCGAATACGAAAAATAGCCTAATTCGGACGCGCGAATCGAAATTTTTCAGAAAATGGCGGCTGACATGTGCGGCGACGGAGCGGGGATGTCTGGGAAGGCGCGCAGACAAGGCGCGCTGACCCATAATGCATGCCTCAACTACATGTGATCGCATCAGCCTATCAGCAGCCAGCCAGCCAGCACTGTGTAATGGTCGAGCTATAAATAGCGGCCATTTTGGAATTCTTCATTTGCCTGCAGTTATTGAACAGAGGCAGACCGCTCTGTACTAGGGACAGGGACAGAGTTAGGGCCACAGAAACGATAATTGGGGACAGAGAAAAGTTACTTAGGGACAGAGAACCATTACTCAGGGACACAGACTTGTTAATGAGGGCCACAGAATCGTTATTTAGGGACAAAGAAACGCTAGTTAGGGCCACAGAATTCATAATCAGGGACAGACAGAATTGTTACTCAGTGCCAGAGAATTGTTACTTAGGGCCACAGAAACGTTATTAGGGCCACAGAATTGTTACTCAGGGACAGACAGAATTGTTACTGAGTGCCAGAGAATTGTTACTCAGGGACAGACAGAATTGTTACTGAGTGCCAGAGAATTGTTACTTAGGGCCACAGAAACTTTAATTAGGGCCACAGAATTTTTACTCAGGGACAGACAGAATTGTTACTCAGTGCCAGAGAATTGTTACTCAGGGACAGACAGAATTGTTACTGAGTGCCAGAGAATTGTTACTCAGGGCCACAGAAACTTTACTTAGGGCCACAGAATTTTTACTCAGGGACAGACAGAATTGTTACTGAGTGCCAGAGAATTGTTACTCAGGGACAGACAGAATTGTTACTGAGTGCCAGAGAATTGTTACTTAGGGCCACAGAAACTTTACTTAGGGCCACAGAATTGTTACTCGCACAGACACAGAATTGTTACTCGCACAGACACAGAATTGTTACTGAAGGCCACAGAACTGTTACTTAGGGCCACAGAATTGTTACTCGCACAGACACAGAATTGTTACTCGCACAGACACAGAACTGTTACTGAGGGCCACAGAACTGTTACTTAGGGACAAAGAAACGCTAGTTAGGGCCACAGAATTCATACTCAGGGACAGACAGAATTGTTACGGAGTGCCAGAGAATTGTTACTCAGGGACAGACAGAATTGTTACGGAGTGCCAGAGAATTGTTACTCAGGGACAGACAGAATTGTTACTGAGTGCCAGAGAATTGTTACTTAGGGCCACAGAAACTTTAATTAGGGCCACAGAATTTTTACTCAGGGACAGACAGAATTGTTACTGAGTGCCAGAGAATTGTTACTCAGGGACAGACAGAATTGTTACCGAGTGCCAGAGAATTGTTACTCAGGGACAGACAGAATTGTTAATGAGTGCCAGAGAATTGTTACTTAGGGCCACAGAAACTTTAATTAGGGCCACAGAATTTTTACTCAGGGACAGACAGAATTGTTACTGAGTGCCAGAGAATTGTTACTCAGGGACAGACAGAATTGTTACCGAGTGCCAGAGAATTGTTACTCAGGGACAGACAGAATTGTTACTGAGTGCCAGAGAATTGTTACTTAGGGCCACAGAAACTTTCATTAGGGCCACAGAATTTTTACTCAGGGACAGACAGAATTGTTACTGAGTGCCAGAGAATTGTTACTCAGGGACAGACAGAATTGTTACGGAGTGCCAGAGAATTGTTACTCAGGGACAGACAGAATTGTTACTGAGTGCCAGAGAATTGTTACTTAGGGCCACAGAAACTTTAATTAGGGCCACAGAATTTTTACTCAGGGACAGACAGAATTGTTACTCAGTGCCAGAGAATTGTTACTCAGGGACAGACAGAATTGTTACTGAGTGCCAGAGAATTGTTACTCAGGGACAGACAGAATTGTTACCGAGTGCCAGAGAATTGTTACTCAGGGACAGACAGAATTGTTAATGAGTGCCAGAGAATTGTTACTTAGGGCCACAGAAACTTTAATTAGGGCCACAGAATTTTTACTCAGGGACAGACAGAATTGTTACTGAGTGCCAGAGAATTGTTACTCAGGGACAGACAGAATTGTTACCGAGTGCCAGAGAATTGTTACTCAGGGACAGACAGAATTGTTACTGAGTGCCAGAGAATTGTTACTTAGGGCCACAGAAACTTTAATTAGGCCCACAGAATTTTTACTCAGGGACAGACAGAATTGTTACTGAGTGCCAGAGAATTGTTACTCAGGGACAGAGAGAATTGTTACTGAGTGCCAGAGAATTGTTACTTAGGGCCACAGAAACTTTAATTAGGCCCACAGAATTTTTACTCAGGGACAGACAGAATTGTTACTGAGTGCCAGAGAATTGTTACTCAGGGACAGACAGAATTGTTACTGAGTGCCAGAGAATTGTTACTTAGGGCCACAGAAACTTTAATTAGGGCCACAGAATTTTTACTCAGGGACAGACAGAATTGTTACTGAGTGCCAGAGAATTGTTACTCAGGGACAGACAGAATTGTTACCGAGTGCCAGAGAATTGTTACTCAGGGACAGACAGAATTGTTACTGAGTGCCAGAGAATTGTTACTTAGGGCCACAGAAACTTTCATTAGGGCCACAGAATTTTTACTCAGGGACAGACAGAATTGTTACTGAGTGCCAGAGAATTGTTACTCAGGGACAGAGAGAATTGTTACTGAGTGCCAGAGAATTGTTACTTAGGGCCACAGAAACTTTAATTAGGCCCACAGAATTTTTACTCAGGGACAGACAGAATTGTTACTGAGTGCCAGAGAATTGTTACTCAGGGACAGAGAGAATTGTTACTGAGTGCCAGAGAATTGTTACTTAGGGCCACAGAAACTTTAATTAGGCCCACAGAATTTTTACTCAGGGACAGACAGAATTGTTACTGAGTGCCAGAGAATTGTTACTCAGGGACAGACAGAATTGTTACTGAGTGCCAGAGAATTGTTACTTAGGGCCACAGAAACTTTAATTAGGGCCACAGAATTTTTACTCAGGGACAGACAGAATTGTTACGGAGTGCCAGAGAATTGTTACTCAGGGACAGACAGAATTGTTACGGAGTGCCAGAGAATTGTTACTCAGGGCCACAGAAACTTTACTTAGGGCCACAGAATTTTTACTCAGGGACAGACAGAATTGTTACTGAGTGCCAGAGAATTGTTACTCAGGGACAGACAGAATTGTTACGGAGTGCCAGAGAATTGTTACTCAGGGACAGACAGAATTGTTACTGAGTGCCAGATAATTGTTACTTAGGGCCACAGAAACTTTAATTAGGGCCACAGAATTTTTACTCAGGGACAGACAGAATTGTTACTGAGTGCCAGAGAATTGTTACTCAGGGACAGACAGAATTGTTACCGAGTGCCAGAGAATTGTTACTCAGGGACAGACAGAATTGTTACTGAGTGCCAGAGAATTGTTACTTAGGGCCACAGAAACTTTAATTAGGGCCACAGAATTTTTACTCAGGGACAGACAGAATTGTTACTGAGTGCCAGAGAATTGTTACTCAGGGACAGACAGAATTGTTACGGAGTGCCAGAGAATTGTTACTCAGGGCCACAGAAACTTTACTTAGGGCCAGAGAATTTTTACTCAGGGACAGACAGAATTGTTACTGAGTGCCAGAGAATTGTTACTCAGGGACAGACAGAATTGTTACTGAGTGCCAGATAATTGTTACTCAGGGCCCCAGAAACTTTACTTAGGGCCACAGAATTTTTACTCAGGGACAGACAGAATTGTTACTGAGTGCCAGAGAATTGTTACTCAGGGACAGACAGAATTGTTACTGAGTGCCAGAGAATTGTTACTTAGGGCCACAGAAACTTGAATTAGGGCCACAGAATTTTTACTCAGGGACAGACAGAATTGTTACTGAGTGCCAGAGAATTGTTACTCAAGGACAGACAGAATTGTTACGGAGTGCCAGAGAATTGTTACTCAGGGACAGACAGAATTGTTACTGAGTGCCAGAGAATTGTTACTTAGGGCCACAGAAACTTTAATTAGGGCCACAGAATTTTTACTCAGGGACAGACAGAATTGTTACTGAGTGCCAGAGAATTGTTACTCAGGGACAGACAGAATTGTTACCGAGTGCCAGAGAATTGTTACTCAGGGACAGACAGAATTGTTACTGAGTGCCAGAGAATTATTACTTAGGGCCACAGAAACTTTAATTAGGGCCACAGAATTTTTACTCAGGGACAGACAGAATTGTTACGGAGTGCCAGAGAATTGTTACTCAGGGACAGACAGAATTGTTACGGAGTGCCAGAGAATTGTTACTCAGGGCCACAGAAACTTTACTTAGGGCCACAGAATTTTTACTCAGGGACAGACAGAATTGTTACTGAGTGCCAGAGAAATGTTACTCAGGGACAGACAGAATTGTTACGGAGTGCCAGAGAATTGTTACTCAGGGACAGACAGAATTGTTACTGAGTGCCAGAGAATTGTTACTTAGGGCCACAGAAACTTTAATTAGGGCCACAGAATTTTTACTCAGGGACAGACAGAATTGTTACTGAGTGCCAGAGAATTGTTACTCAGGGACAGACAGAATTGTTACGGAGTGCCAGAGAATTGTTACTCAGGGACAGACAGAATTGTTACTGAGTGCCAGAGAATTGTTACTTAGGGCCACAGAAACTTTAATTAGGGCCACAGAATTTTTACTCAGGGACAGACAGAATTGTTACTGAGTGCCAGAGAATTGTTACTCAGGGACAGACAGAATTGTTACGGAGTGCCAGAGAATTGTTACTCAGGGACAGACAGAATTGTTACTGAGTGCCAGAGAATTGTTACTTAGGGCCACAGAAACTTTAATTAGGGCCACAGAATTTTTACTCAGGGACAGACAGAATTGTTACTGAGTGCCAGAGAATTGTTACTCAGGGACAGACAGAATTGTTACGGAGTGCCAGAGAATTGTTACTCAGGGCCACAGAAACTTTACTTAGGGCCAGAGAATTTTTACTCAGGGACAGACAGAATTGTTACTGAGTGCCAGAGAATTGTTACTCAGGGACAGACAGAATTGTTACGGAGTGCCAGAGAATTGTTACTTAGGGCCACAGAAACTTTAATTAGGGCCACAGAATTTTTACTCAGGGACAGACAGAATTGTTACTGAGTGCCAGAGAATTGTTACTCAGGGACAGACAGAATTGTTACGGAGTGCCAGAGAATTGTTACTCAGGGCCACAGAAACTTTACTTAGGGCCAGAGAATTTTTACTCAGGGACAGACAGAATTGTTACTGAGTGCCAGAGAATTGTTACTCAGGGACAGACAGAATTGTTACGGAGTGCCAGATAATTGTTACTCAGGGCCCCAGAAACTTTACTTAGGGCCACAGAATTTTTACTCAGGGACAGACAGAATTGTTACTGAGTGCCAGAGAATTGTTACTCAGGGACAGACAGAATTGTTACTGAGTGCCAGAGAATTGTTACTTAGGGCCACAGAAACTTTACTTAGGGCCACAGAATTGTTTCTCGCACAGACACAGAATTGTTACTCGCACAGACACAGAATTGTTACTGAGGGCCACAGAACTGTTACTTGGGGCCACAGAATTGTTACTCGCACAGACACAGAATTGTTACTCAGGGACACAGAATTGTTACTCAGGGACACATAATCGTTTAATTAAAGAGTATGTCAGACAACATGCAGAGGAGTGGCAGAGGAGGCAATGTTTTAGGAGCGAGCAGACGTGGCAGCAGAGGAAGGGGTCGAGGCAGCACTATTCGCAGCCAGAGGCCAGTGCTCCCGGTGTCATCCAGCGGTCGTGTCTCCACCGACATCCCTGCCGTCGTCGATTGGTTGGCTCGGTCGTCTTCCTCTTCCCAGGTCACCTCTGACACCTACAGCCAACGGTCGGTGGGTACGTCAGACACAACCGTTAGTTGGCATGGCCCGGGACCAAGCCCACTGAAATCACGTGTCCTCTACCTGCCCCTGTCCTTTGGTGTTCCCTCACCAAGCGAAGTATCGCATGCTGTGGGCTCAGCCCCACTGTACAGTGAGGAAGAGCTAACAGAGGGCGGTCAGGAACGGGGGGAGACATCCGCCTTTTCAGCAGCCAGGCGAAGAAGTAGTGGCGAGGAGAGTGGCTCGGTAGCCGGTCTAGAGACAGGTCTGTCTCCTGACCCAGACGCAGCCGAGGGGGCTAGTAGTGAGGCGGAGACCCTACTTGATGATGAGGAGGTTGATCGCACTTGGCAGCCTCGTCGTCATCAGGCAATTTCTTCCGCATCATCAGGAGAAGAGGGTGGCAGCTTGGCAGCGAGCAAAACAGTCGGTGGGTTGCCCAGGAGACAGCAGCAGGGTCGCAGCAGTGTCAGTGGAGCCAAACGGCCACGGAGTAGAGCACCAGCTCCACTGCAGCCTACCACCACGGCCAGTAGTGGTGCCGGTGTGCACGGAGGAAGCAGCAGTCAGCCAGTGAGGAGTATCGGGGGCAAAGTTTCCTACTCGGCGGTGTGGCAATTTTTCGTCAAGCCGCCCGAGGAAGTAAACGTAGCCGTATGTCGACTATGTGGCCAGAAAGTCAAGCGTGGCCAGGGGGCCCATGTTGGGACTACAGCGTTGCGGCAGCATATGCAGCGTCGCCATTTGGTGGCCTGGGAAAACCGTGATAAAGATACGGCGGTTCTGCCCGCCCCAGCCCCCGCTCCATCACCCGCTCCGTTACTTGCTCCGTCACCCGACGTCAATCGCCCTCCATCAGCCAGTCAAGGCTCCAACACCTCTGCTGAGGGGAGTTGTCGCTCGTTGGCATCTTCCGCTCGTTCAGATGCTCCTTCTCCTGCTACTCCTCTTCACGGATTCCGTCAGCAGTCTTTCTTGGAATCCGTTTCCAAGAGACAACAGTTTGCGAGCACGCACCCGACGGTGCAAAAGCTGAACGTCCTCCTGTCCAAGTTGCTGGTGCTGCAGTCCCTCCCTTTCCAAGTGGTGGACTCAGCACCTTTCAGAGAAATGATGGCTTGTGCCGCGCCTCGGTGGAGAGTGCCAAGCCGTCATTTCTTCGCCAAAAAGGCAGTGTCAGCCCTGCATTCACATGTAGAAGACATGGTGGGCCAGTCTTTGAGCATGTCGGTCTCTGCCAAAGTGCACGGCAGCGCCGACGTGTGGAACTGTAACTACGGTCAGGGACAGTACATGTCATTTACGGCCCACTGGGTGAACGTGGTGCCGTCACAGCCGCACCAGCAACTTGGACAGGTCACGCCGCTTTTGCCTCCACGTTTGCACGTCCTTGGTCCGGCAAAGATGTCCGCCTCTACCACCTCTTCTTCCGCCGTGTCCTCAGCCGCCACCCCCGTGCCAAGTCCCATTACCCGACCGGCATATCACATGTGCAGGGCGCAACGGTGTCACGCTGTTCTGTACCTGGTATGCCTTGGCGAACGTAGTCACACAGGGGAGGAACTTCTGAGTGTAATGAACAGAGAAATCGACAGATGGCTGTCTCCGCGCAAACTGAAAATCGGAACCATGTTGACCGACAACGGAAAGAACATGGTGTCTGCTCTGCGTCAAGGAAGGTTGTGCCATGCGCCATGCATGGCTCACGTGTTCAATCTGGTTGTCAAGCGGTTCCTAAAATCCACCATCCCACTGCAAGACATCCTTAAAATGTCACGTAAACTTTGCATGCATTTCAGCCATTCCTACACCGCAAAGCACACCCTCCTTGAGCTGCAGCGGCAGAACGGAATTCCACAGCATCGCCTGATCTGCGACGTTGCAACAAGGTGGAATTCAACACTACACATGTTAGACCGCCTTTACGAACAGCGAAAGGCCATCACCGATTTCCTGATGTTACAAGCGGATAAAGGTACTCCCCTGTGTAACTTAGATGTCAGCCATTGGCAGCTCATGCGTGACACCTGCCGCTTGCTCAGGCCCTTTGAGGAGGCCACGCTATTCGTGAGTCGGCAGGACTATGGGATGAACGACGTCATTCCTCTGTTGCACGTCCTTGAACAAATGCTGTTAACAATGGCTGGTCAGGGTGCGGTAGACGTGGCGCACAGATCTCAACGCCACATGACCCCTGTGGGGGCAGGACAGGAAGAAGAGGAGGAGGTAGAGGAGGACATTTGTGCTCAGGAATTATTGAGTGAAATGGGTGGTTTTTCCACTCAGCGGACAGGAGTGGAGGAGCAGGAGCATCTGGTAGAGGAGGAGGAGGAGGAGACAGAGGACCCAGACGCACCGTGGCAGTATGCTGTGGAGATGGAGGCAGGGAGTCCCTCGCATTCCTTGGCACAAATGGCCCATAGCATGCTCGGTTGCTTGCGTAGCGACAGCCGAATAATAACCATCAGACAGAGGGATGACTTTTGGCTGTCCACCTTGTTGGACCCTCGCTACCGTTCCAAAATGGTGGCCTTTTTCACACCTGCTGAGAGGGAGGCCAAAATAACGTACTATAAAAACCACCTATGTAGTCAGTTGGTCTCTGCCTTTGTGCGCCAACGTCCATCCTCAGACACTGTGGGCCCTGTGCGCTCGCGTTCCGCTGCCATGGCAGCAGGGGAGGGGTGGGGTGGTAGGAGCAGTGGCAGCTCCACCAGCAGCAGCTGCCTCAGTCTGCAGTCGATGATGAGTAGCTTTCTTCACCAGCGCAGTGAGGAAACTACTAACCAGCCGCAGCAGCAGCAGCAGCATCAGGTGGACCTGGAGCAGGAGCTCAAACAACAGGCTTGGGCCTACTTGGACAGCACCCTGCCAACCGAGGTAGACAATCCCCTTGACTACTGGGCAACGAAACTTGACCTTTGGCCCCAACTAGCTGAATTTGCCCTTGAAAGGCTGTCATGCCCAGCCAGTAGCGTGGCATCGGAGCGCGTGTTTAGTGCGGCAGGAGGTATTGTAACTCCGCGGAGGACACGACTGTCCACCCAAAGTGTGGAGAGACTCACGTTTGTGAAAATGAATCAGGCGTGGATTAGTCTGGATTTCAAACCACCAGTTCCTGACACAACTGACTAAATCCGCCATGAATCATGCCTCAAACATGTGCCACTTTGAGGTCTCCTCACACACTGCTGGTGTGTAGATTTTTTTGACATAGGGTGCTGGCAGATTATGGGCCTCCTATAGCTGCTGCCAGGCCCCTAATCTGCCATAGGCCCCTATATACCGCTTCCTCATGCTGCTGCCAGGTCCAGAGTCTCTCATGGGTCCCTGTACGGCCTCCCATTGCTGCTGTCTCCATCGCCACACTCTGCCATGTGCCACTTTCAGGTCTCCTCACACACTGCTGGTGTGTAGAATTTTTTGACATAGGGTGCTGGCAGATTATGGGCCTCCCATTGCTGCTGCCAGGCCCCTAATCTGCCATAGGCCCCTATATACCGCTTCCTCATGCTGCTGCCAGGTCCAGAGTCTCTCATGCCATGTGCCACTTTCAGGTCTCCTCACACTGCTGGTGTGTAGAATTTTTTGACATAGGGTGCTGGCAGATTAAGGGCCTCCCATAGCTGCTGCCAGGCCCCTAATCTGCCATAGGCCCCTATATACCGCCTCCTCATGCTGCTGCCAGGTCCAGAGTCTGTCATGGGTCCCTGTACGGCCTCCCATTGCTGCTGTCTCCATCGCCACACTCTGCCATGTGCCACTTTCAGGTCTCCTCACACACTGCTGGTGTGTAGAATTTTTTGACATAGGGTGCTGGCAGATTATGGGCCTCCCATTGCTGCTGCCAGGCCCCTAATCTGCCATAGGCCCCTATATACCGCTTCCTCATGCTGCTGCCAGGTCCAGAGTCTCTCATGCCATGTGCCACTTTCAGGTCTCCTCACACTGCTGGTGTGTAGAATTTTTTTGACATAGGGTGCTGGCAGATTAAGGGCCTCCCATAGCTGCTGCCAGGCCCCTAATCTGCCATAGGCCCCTATATACCGCCTCCTCATGCTGCTGCCAGGTCCAGAGTCTGTCATGGGTCCCTGTACGGCCTCCCATTGCTGCTGTCTCCATCGCCACACTCTGCCATGTGCCACTTTCAGGTCTCCTCACACACTGCTGGTGTGTAGAATTTTTTGACATAGGGTGCTGGCAGATTACGGGCCTCCCATTGCTGCTGCCAGGCCCCTAATCTGCCATAGGCCCCTATATACCGCCTCCTCATGCTGCTGCCAGGTCCAGAGTCTGTCATGGGTCCCTGTACGGCCTCCCATTGCTGCTGTCTCCATCGCCACACTCTGCCATGTGCCACTTTCAGGTCTCCTCACACTGCTGGTGTGTTGAATTTTTTGACATAGGGTGCTGGCAGATTAAGGGCCTCCCATAGCTGCTGCCAGGCCCCTAATCTGCCATAGGCCCCTATATACCGCCTCCTCATGCTGCTGCCAGGTCCAGAGTCTCTCATGGGTCCCTGTACGGCCTCCCATTGCTGCTGTCTCCATCGCCACACTCTGCCATGTGCCACTTTCAGGTCTCCTCACACACTGCTGGTGTGTAGAATTTTTTGACATAGGGTGCTGGCAGATTATGGGCCTCCCATTGCTGCTGCCAGGCCCCTAATCTGCCATAGGCCCCTATATACCGCTTCCTCATGCTGCTGCCAGGTCCAGAGTCTCTCATGCCATGTGCCACTTTCAGGTCTCCTCACACTGCTGGTGTGTAGAATTTTTTTGACATAGGGTGCTGGCAGATTAAGGGCCTCCCATAGCTGCTGCCAGGCCCCTAATCTGCCATAGGCCCCTATATACCGCCTCCTCATGCTGCTGCCAGGTCCAGAGTCTCTCATGGGTCCCTGTACGGCCTCCCATTGCTGCTGTCTCCATCGCCACACTCTGCCATGTGCCACTTTCAGGTCTCCTCACACTGCTGGTGTGTTGAATTTTTTGACATAGGGTGCTGGCAGATTAAGGGCCTCCCATAGCTGCTGCCAGGCCCCTAATCTGCCATAGGCCCCTATATACCGCCTCCTCATGCTGCTGCCAGGTCCAGAGTCTCTCATGGGTCCCTGTACGGCCTCCCATTGCTGCTGTCTCCATCGCCACACTCTGCCATGTGCCACTTTCAGGTCTCCTCACACACTGCTGGTGTGTAGAATTTTTTGACATAGGGTGCTGGCAGATTACGGGCCTCCCATTGCTGCTGCCAGGCCCCTAATCTGCCATAGGCCCCTATATACCGCCTCCTCATGCTGCTGCCAGGTCCAGAGTCTGTCATGGGTCCCTGTACGGCCTCCCATTGCTGCTGTCTCCATCGCCACACTCTGCCATGTGCCACTTTCAGGTCTCCTCACACTGCTGGTGTGTTGAATTTTTTGACATAGGGTGCTGGCAGATTAAGGGCCTCCCATAGCTGCTGCCAGGCCCCTAATCTGCCATAGGCCCCTATATACCGCCTCCTCATGCTGCTGCCAGGTCCAGAGTCTGTCATGGGTCCCTGTACGGCCTCCCATTGCTGCTGTCTCCATCGCCACACTCTGCCATGTGCCACTTTCAGGTCTCCTCACACACTGCTGGTGTGTAGAATTTTTTGACATAGGGTGCTGGCAGATTAAGGGCCTCCCATAGCTGCTGCCAGGCCCCTAATCTGCCATGGGCCCCTATATACCGCCTCCTCATGTTGCTGCCAGGTCCAGAGTCTGTCATGGGTCCCTGTACGGCCTCCCATTGCTGCTGTCTCCATCGCCACACTCTGCCATGTGCCACTTTCAAGTCTCCTCACACTGCTGGTGTGTAGAATTTTTTGACATAGGGTGCTGGCAGATTACGGGCCTCCCATTGCTGCTGCCAGGCCCCTAATCTGCCATAGGCCCCTATATACCGCCTCCTCATGCTGCTGCCAGGTCCAGAGTCTGTCATGGGTCCCTGTACGGCCTCCCATTGCTGCTGTCTCCATCGCCACACTCTGCCATGTGCCACTTTCAGGTCTCCTCACACTGCTGGTGTGTTGAATTTTTTGACATAGGGTGCTGGCAGATTAAGGGCCTCCCATAGCTGCTGCCAGGCCCCTAATCTGCCATAGGCCCCTATATACCGCCTCCTCATGCTGCTGCCAGGTCCAGAGTCTCTCATGGGTCCCTGTACGGCCTCCCATTGCTGCTGTCTCCATCGCCACACTCTGCCATGTGCCACTTTCAGGTCTCCTCACACTGCTGGTGTGTTGAATTTTTTGACATAGGGTGCTGGCAGATTAAGGGCCTCCCATAGCTGCTGCCAGGCCCCTAATCTGCCATAGGCCCCTATATACCGCCTCCTCATGCTGCTGCCAGGTCCAGAGTCTCTCATGGGTCCCTGTACGGCCTCCCATTGCTGCTGTCTCCATCGCCACACTCTGCCATGTGCCACTTTCAGGTCTCCTCACACACTGCTGGTGTGTAGAATTTTTTGACATAGGGTGCTGGCAGATTAAGGGCCTCCCATAGCTGCTGCCAGGCCCCTAATCTGCCATAGGCCCCTATATACCGCCTCCTCATGCTGCTGCCAGGTCCAGAGTCTGTCATGGGTCCCTGTACGGCCTCCCATTGCTGCTGTCTCCATCGCCACACTCTGCCATGTGCCACTTTCAGGTCTCCTCACACTGCTGGTGTGTAGAATTTTTTGACATAGGGTGCTGGCAGATTAAGGGCCTCCCATAGCTGCTGCCAGGCCCCTAATCTGCCATAGGCCCCTATATACCGCCTCCTCATGCTGCTGCCAGGTCCAGAGTCTCTCATGGGTCCCTGTACGGCCTCCCATTGCTGCTGTCTCCATCGCCACACTCTGCCATGTGCCACTTTCAGGTCTCCTCACACTGCTGGTGTGTTGAATTTTTTGACATAGGGTGCTGGCAGATTAAGGGCCTCCCATAGCTGCTGCCAGGCCCCTAATCTGCCATAGGCCCCTATATACCGCCTCCTCATGCTGCTGCCAGGTCCAGAGTCTCTCATGGGTCCCTGTACGGCCTCCCATTGCTGCTGTCTCCATCGCCACACTCTGCCATGTGCCACTTTCAGGTCTCCTCACACACTGCTGGTGTGTAGAATTTTTTGACATAGGGTGCTGGCAGATTATGGGCCTCCCATTGCTGCTGCCAGGCCCCTAATCTGCCATAGGCCCCTATATACCACTTCCTCATGCTGCTGCCAGGTCCAGAGTCTCTCATGCCATGTGCCACTTTCAGGTCTCCTCACACTGCTGGTGTGTAGAATTTTTTTGACATAGGGTGCTGGCAGATTAAGGGCCTCCCATAGCTGCTGCCAGGCCCCTAATCTGCCATAGGCCCCTATATACCGCCTCCTCATGCTGCTGCCAGGTCCAGAGTCTCTCATGGGTCCCTGTACGGCCTCCCATTGCTGCTGTCTCCATCGCCACACTCTGCCATGTGCCACTTTCAGGTCTCCTCACACTGCTGGTGTGTTGAATTTTTTGACATAGGGTGCTGGCAGATTAAGGGCCTCCCATAGCTGCTGCCAGGCCCCTAATCTGCCATAGGCCCCTATATACCGCCTCCTCATGCTGCTGCCAGGTCCAGAGTCTCTCATGGGTCCCTGTACGGCCTCCCATTGCTGCTGTCTCCATCGCCACACTCTGCCATGTGCCACTTTCAGGTCTCCTCACACACTGCTGGTGTGTAGAATTTTTTGACATAGGGTGCTGGCAGATTACGGGCCTCCCATTGCTGCTGCCAGGCCCCTAATCTGCCATAGGCCCCTATATACCGCCTCCTCATGCTGCTGCCAGGTCCAGAGTCTGTCATGGGTCCCTGTACGGCCTCCCATTGCTGCTGTCTCCATCGCCACACTCTGCCATGTGCCACTTTCAGGTCTCCTCACACTGCTGGTGTGTTGAATTTTTTGACATAGGGTGCTGGCAGATTAAGGGCCTCCCATAGCTGCTGCCAGGCCCCTAATCTGCCATGGGCCCCTATATACCGCCTCCTCATGTTGCTGCCAGGTCCAGAGTCTGTCATGGGTCCCTGTACGGCCTCCCATTGCTGCTGTCTCCATCGCCACACTCTGCCATGTGCCACTTTCAGGTCTCCTCACACTGCTGGTGTGTAGAATTTTTTGACATAGGGTGCTGGCAGATTACGGGCCTCCCATTGCTGCTGCCAGGCCCCTAATCTGCCATAGGCCCCTATATACCGCCTCCTCATGCTGCTGCCAGGTCCAGAGTCTGTCATGGGTCCCTGTACGGCCTCCCATTGCTGCTGTCTCCATCGCCACACTCTGCCATGTGCCACTTTCAGGTCTCCTCACACTGCTGGTGTGTTGAATTTTTTGACATAGGGTGCTGGCAGATTAAAGGCCTCCCATAGCTGCTGCCAGGCCCCTAATCTGCCATAGGCCCCTATATACCGCCTCCTCATGCTGCTGCCAGGTCCAGAGTCTCTCATGGGTCCCTGTACGGCCTCCCATTGCTGCTGTCTCCATCGCCACACTCTGCCATGTGCCACTTTCAGGTCTCCTCACACTGCTGGTGTGTTGAATTTTTTGACATAGGGTGCTGGCAGATTAAGGGCCTCCCATAGCTGCTGCCAGGCCCCTAATCTGCCATAGGCCCCTATATACCGCCTCCTCATGCTGCTGCCAGGTCCAGAGTCTCTCATGGGTCCCTGTACGGCCTCCCATTGCTGCTGTCTCCATCGCCACACTCTGCCATGTGCCACTTTCAGGTCTCCTCACACACTGCTGTTGTGTAGAATTTTTTGACATAGGGTGCTGGCAGATTAAGGGCCTCCCATAGCTGCTGCCAGGCCCCTAATCTGCCATAGGCCCCTATATACCGCCTCCTCATGCTGCTGCCAGGTCCAGAGTCTGTCATGGGTCCCTGTACGGCCTCCCATTGCTGCTGTCTCCATCGCCACACTCTGCCATGTGCCACTTTCAGGTCTCCTCACACTGCTGGTGTGTAGAATTTTTTGACATAGGGTGCTGGCAGATTAAGGGCCTCCCATAGCTGCTGCCAGGCCCCTAATCTGCCATAGGCCCCTATATACCGCCTCCTCATGCTGCTGCCAGGTCCAGAGTCTGTCATGGGTCCCTGTACGGCCTCCCATTGCTGCTGTCTCCATCGCCACACTCTGCCATGTGCCACTTTCAGGTCTCCTCACACTGCTGGTGTGTTGAATTTTTTGACATAGGGTGCTGGCAGATTAAGGGCCTCCCATAGCTGCTGCCAGGCCCCTAATCTGCCATAGGCCCCTATATACCGCCTCCTCATGCTGCTGCCAGGTCCAGAGTCTCTCATGGGTCCCTGTACGGCCTCCCATTGCTGCTGTCTCCATCGCCACACTCTGCCATGTGCCACTTTCAGGTCTCCTCACACACTGCTGGTGTGTAGAATTTTTTGACATAGGGTGCTGGCAGATTATGGGCCTCCCATTGCTGCTGCCAGGCCCCTAATCTGCCATAGGCCCCTATATACTGCTTCCTCATGCTGCTGCCAGGTCCAGAGTCTCTCATGCCATGTGCCACTTTCAGGTCTCCTCACACTGCTGGTGTGTAGAATTTTTTTGACATAGGGTGCTGGCAGATTATGGGCCTCCTATAGCTGCTGCCAGGCCCCTAATCTGCCATAGGCCCCTATATACCGCCTCCTCATGCTGCTGCCAGGTCCAGAGTCTGTCATGGGTCCCTGTACGGCCTCCCATTGCTGCTGTCTCCATCGCCACACTCTGCCATGTGCCACTTTCAGGTCTCCTCACACACTGCTGGTGTGTATAATTTTTTGACATAGGGTGCTGGCAGATTACGGGCCTCCCATAGCTGCTGCCAGGCCCCTAATCTGCCATGGGCCCCTATACCGACTCCTCATGCTGTGACGTTGCAACAAGGTGGAATTCAACCCTACATATGTTAGACCGCCTTTACGAACAGCAAAAGGCCATCACAGATTTCCTGATGTTAAAAGCGGATAAAGGTATTCCCTGTGTAACTTAGATGTCAGCCATTGGCAGCTCATGCGTGACACCTGCCGCTTGCTCAGGCCCTTTGAGGAGGCCACGCTATTCGTGAGTCGGCAGGACTATGGGATGAACGACATCATTCCTCTGTTGCACGTCCTGGAACAAATGCTGTTAACAATGGCTGGTCAGGGTGCGGTAGACGTGGCGCACAGATCTCAACGCCACATGACCCCTGTGGGGGCAGGACAGGAAGAAGAGGAGGAGGTAGAGGAGGACATTGGTGCTCAGGAATTATTGAGTGAAATGGGTGGTTTTTCCACTCAGCGGACAGGAGTGGAGGAGCAGGAGCATCTGGTAGAGGAGGAGGAGGAGACAGAGGACCCAGACGCACCGTGGCAGTATGCTGTGGAGATGGAGGCAGGGAGTCCCTCGCATTCCTTGGCACAAATGGCCCATAGCATGCTCGGTTGCTTGCGTAGCGACAGCCGAATAATAACCATCAGACAGAGGGATGACTTTTGGCTGTCCACCTTGTTGGACCCTCGCTACCGTTCAAAAATGGTGGCCTTTTTCACACCTGCTGAGAGGGAGGCCAAAATAACGTACTATAAAAACCACCTATGTAGTCAGCTGGTCTCTGCCTGTCTGCGCCAACGTCCATCCTCAGACACTGTGGGCCCTGTGCGCTCGCGTTCCGCTGCCATGGCAGCAGGGGAGGGGTGGGGTGGTAGGAGCAGTGGCAGCTCCACCAGCAGCGGCTGCCTCAGTCTGCAGTCGATGATGAGTAGCTTTCTTCACCAGCGCAGTGAGGAAACTACTAACCAGCCGCAGCAGCAGCAGCAGCAGCAGCATCAGGTGGACCTGGAGCAGGACCTCAAACAACAGGCTTAGGCCTACTTGGACAGCACCCTGCCAACCGAGGTAGACAATCCCCTTGACTACTGGGCAACGAAACTTGACCTTTGGCCCCAACTAGCTGAATTTGCCCTTGAAAGGCTGTCATGCCCGGCCAGTAGCGTGGCATCGGAGCACGTGTTTAGTGCGGCAGGAGGTATTGCAACTCCGCGGAGGACACGACTGTCCACCCAAAGTGTGGAGAGACTGACGTTTGTGAAAATGAATCAGGCGTGGATTAGTCTGGATTTCAAACCACCAGTTCCTGACACAACTGACTAAATCCGCCATGAATCATGCCCCAAACATGTGCCACTTTCAGGTCTCCTCACACTGCTGGTGTGTTCCATTTTTTGTCATAGGGTGCTGGCAGATTACGGGCCTCCCATAGCTGCTGCCAGGCCCCTAATCTGCCATGGGCCCCTATACCGCCTCCTCATGCTGCTGCCAAGTCCAGAGTCTCTCATGGGTCCCTGTACGGCCTCCCATTGCTGCTGTCTCCATCGCCACACTCTGCCATGTGCCACTTTCAGGTCTCCTCACACTGCTGGTGTATTCCATTTTTTGTCATAGGGTGCTGGCAGATTACGGGCCTCCCATAGCTGCTGCCAGGCCCCTAATCTGCCATGGGCCCCTATACCGCCTCCTCATGCTGCTGCCAGGTCCAGAGTGTGTCATGGGTCCCTGTACGGCCTCCCATTGCTGCTGTCTCCATCGCCACACTCTGCCATGTGCCACTTTCAGGTCTCCTCACACTGCTGGTGGGTTCCATTTTTTGTCATAGGGTGCTGGCAGATTACGGGCCTCCCATAGCTGCTGCCAGGCCCCTAATCTGCCATGGGCCCCCGTACCGACTCCTCATGCTGCTGCCAGGCCCGTAATCTGTCATGGGCCCCTGTTGTCGCTTGTTGGCATATTCCGCTCGTTCAGATGCTCCTTCTCCTGCTACTCCTCTTCACGGATTCCGTCAGCAGTCTTTCTTGGAATCCGTTTCCAAGAGACAACAGTTTGCGAGCACGCACCAGACGGTGCAGAAACTGAACGTCCTCCTGTCCAAGTTGCTGCTGCCAGGCTTGTAATCTGTCATGCGCCCCTGTACCGCCTCCTCATGCTGCTGCCAGGTCCAGAGTGTGTCATGGGCCCCCGTACCGACTCCAAATGCTGCTGCCAGGCCCGTAATCTGTCATGGGCCCCTGTACCACCTCCCCATGCTGCTGCCAGGTCCAGATTGTGTCATGGGTCCCTGTACGGCCTCCCATTGCTGCTGCCAGGCCTGTAATCTGCCATGGGCCCCCCTACCGACTCCTCATGCTGCTGCCAGGCCCGTAATCTGCCATGGGCCCCTGTACCGCCTCCTCATGCTGCTGCCAGGTCCAGAGTGTGTCATGGGTCCCTGTACGGCCTCCCATTGCTGCTGTCTCTATCGCCACACTCTGCCATGTGCCACTTTCAGGTCTCCTCACACTGCTGGTGGTTTCCATTTTTGTCATAGGGTGCTGCATGGCCTCCCATTGCTGCTGCCTCCACCGCCACACTGTGGCTCCACACTCTGGTTTTGGCCCCGTGACTGGCCAAATGAGTGAAGTGTGCGGTGATTCTAAGATCGACGGCACTCATCTGCATGTCATACTGCCTGACAGTATTATTTCTCTTCCCCAGCAGACTCCAAGGGCATTTAAATTAAAGGTACAGTGTTCAGCACTAATATTAAGTCTCTCTGAAGCCTAGAAACACCCTTTTTTAAGTTAAATTCACAGCGAATATATTCGACTCGAATCGAATTTTTTCTACGAATTCGCCGAATCAGTCGAATCGAATTTTTGAATACTTCGCTCATCTCTAATTATGACCAATGGCTACATTTTAACTACCTCACTCTAGGGAAACCTCTTTAGTCTGCTAGACAATTATTCTGCAGTACAACCAGAACAAAACATATCTGTCATGGATGTCATGATCTGAAATGAAAATATCAACTGGCACTGTATATATATACTTATCGAATAGTTGCCAGTATAAATAGAACACCTAAGCTTCTTATTCATTCACTTTTAATGTATAGATTTTACACAGCTCTCCTTAGTAACATACAGTATGCGTATATAGTATTATATATACAATCTTTGCAGGATAAAGTATAAAGGAAGAAAACTTCAAGTAAAATAACACTGGATAGAGACCTGACTGACTTCATGACAGTGATGGATGTTCTGAGTTAAAGCCTTTTCTCTAGAATTATTGAATAGAATGCACAATAGTGTACATTGTTACACTGTAAACTGTTAGGTGCACATCTGGATTAATCAATATGACAGGGCTATTTGATTGATTCACCTGAGCTAAACAAGCCTCCTAACAGCTGCAATGTGCTGTGTCCAGAGGACTGAAGGTTGGCAAACTCTGACAGTACCATTCAGCATCAAAATGCACTAATGACATTTAACATTGTTTGTCATTGCATTTAATTAAGAAGCATCTGTACCGTTTTAAATATTATGCAACTAAAGGTATAATTTATTAAACTTTTTAGAAATTAAAGAAATGGGCATACAACTTGCCACATTAATAAAACACAGGGTGATCTATTCCAAATTGAAATAGTGGCCTTTGCTCTGCAGAGTGCAAGCAGAGTTAGCAGTAGACACCATGGGCTTTTGCCTATGGATGGTTGAAAGGTAGGTTATGTCTTCCTTTTTACAGCTGAAAAATATTAACACAAGAACTGCTTTATGAAAACTAGTGTAAAATCAGATTAGCCCACATGAATTGATTGTACCTGATCAAAGTGTTAATAAAGCTAAAAGCCGTCTATGGAAAGGAAGTGTTCTCATTCAGTGGAGTTGAGCTAATGGAACAAGACAGAGTGTGTAACGTCTCCAGCTCTTTTTTGATGCAATGTATGGAAACATGGACTGACACAGCAAGCAGATTCAATGAACAAACTGAAGTACAGTTGTGACCAAAATTATTCAACCCCCAATGCTGTAAAGGGGTTTAGGGACTATAGTGTACATTTGGAATTGTATTCAGAATCAAATCCTACAAGGACGTTGTAACTACCCAAATGCAACTAAAATGACATCAATTGTTTATGTAATACAGTAGTAAATGGTTCTTATGTGGTTTCTTCATTGCCACAATTATTCAACCCCTTAAAGACTACCACTCTGAAGAACAGAGGTTCATACAGGTGCTTTCCATCAGGTATTGAAAACACCTGTGGATGTCACCGAGCAGCAATCAAGCATAATAAGCACCAATTAGGCAGCTTTAAAATGACTGTGATACTCAGCTCCTTCTAGACATTTACTGGTGTGGTTACAAACATGGTGAAGGCAAGAGAATGGTCCAGGAAGACAAGAGAAGAGGTGATTTCTCTTCACAGGAAGGGCAATGGCTATAAGAAGATTGCAAAGATGTTAAACATACCAAGAGACACCTTAGGAAGCATCATTCGCAAATTCAAGGCAAAGGGCACTGTTGAAACGCTACCTGGTCGTGGCAGAAAGAAGATGCTGACTTCGACTGCTGTGCGCTACCTGAAGCATAGAGTGGAGAGAAGTCCCCGTGTGACTGCTGAGGAACTGAGAAAAGATTTGTCAGATGTGGGTACAGAAGTTTCAGCCCAGACAATAAGACGCACACTGCGTAATGAAGGCCTCCGTGCCAGAACTCCCAGGCGTACCCCCTTGCTGTCTCCAAAGAATAAGAAGAGTCGACTGCAGTATGCCAAAAGCCATGTGGACAAACCACAAAAGTTGTGGGATAGTGTTCTGTGGACTGATGAAACAAAATTAGAACTGTTTGGGCCCATGGATCAACGCTATGTTTGGAGGAGGAAGAACAAGGCCTATGATGAAAAGAACACCTTGCCTACTGTGAAGCATGGTGGAGGGTCAATCATGCTTTGGGGCTGTTTTGCTTCTGCAGGTACAGGGAAGCTTCAGCGTGTGCAAGGTACCATGAATTCTCTTCAGTACCAGGAGATATTGGATGGAAACGTGATGCAGTCCGTCACACACCTGAGGCTTGGGAGACGTTGGACCTTTCAACAGGACAATGATCCCAAGCATACCTCCAAGTCCACTAGAGCATGGTTGCAGAGGAAAGGCTGGAACATTTTGGAGTGGCCATCGCAGTCACCAGACTTAAATCCGATTGAGAACCTCTGGTGGGACTTAAAGAAAGCAGTTGCAGTGCGCAAGCCTAAGAATGTGACTGAACTGGAGGCCTTTGCCCATGAAGAATGGGCGAAGATACCCGTAGATCGCTGCAAGACACTTGTGTCAAGCTATGCTTCACGTTTAAAAGCTGTTATAACTGTAAAAGGATGCTGTACTAAGTACTAAGATTGAATGTCACTTGGGGGTTGAATAAAACTGATAATGCTGTGAGCACAGAAAAGACATTTGTGGTTATTTCATTATAACTGTTATGTTATATTTGTCTGACCTACAAGTGCCTCTTTAATGTAAATGTAAGCAAGATGACTGAATGATCAAAAGCAATGTCAAACTGGCCAAAACACTCAATTTCAGTGGGGGTTGAATAATTTTGGTCACAACTGTATACTCCAGCAACTTCATACAGTGTGCAGTGTTCACAGATGCTGAAGTCCAAAGAGACACCAGCAAATGGTGGTCAGAAAATTGGAAAATGTTTTATTGGCATATGCCATAAAACATTAACTCAGTGTGCATAGCATACCATAGATTAACCACTTGTTGACCGCCCTATAGCCGAATGAAGGCTACAGAGCGGTCATCCAATTCCGGGAGGGCATCATATGACATCCTCCATGAACAGCGCCCCCACATGCTCTCAGCGCTCACTGTGATCGGTGTGTCCTTTAGACACAACTGATCATATGACATAGAAAAAGGCAAATCACAGCTGCCTTTTACCACGTGATTAGCTGTGTCCAATCACAGTTGATCACCATGTAAACACACTATCACAGCGTGAGGAAAGTAATGCCAATAACTGGCAATTGTTAAACGAGACATCTACACTTATAATCAGGGCATTGACTATCAGGGCAGACCCAAAGGTGCCCATTGGTGCCCAACAGTGCTGCCAATTTGTGTCTGTCAGTGCTGCCAATCTGTGCCCATCAGTGCCATCTATCAGTGCTGTCAGTCAGTGCCCCCTATCAGCGCTGCCAGTTAGTGCCACCCATCAGTTCCCTTCAGTGCTGCCTATTAGTGCCCATCAGTGCCGGCTATCAGTGCCCATCAGTGCCGCATATCAGTGCAGCCTCATCAGTGCCCATCAGTGCAGTCTATCAGTACAGTCTATCAGTGCCCATCAGTGCAGCCTCATCAACACACATTAGTGAAGAAGAAAAATTACCTGTTTGCAAAATGTTATAATAGAAACTATGAAAATTTTTTTCATTTATTTAGCAAAATATAAAACACCCAGTGGTCATTAAATACCACCAAAAGAAAGCTCTATTTGTGTGAAACAAATGATAAAACTTTCATATCGGTACAATATTACATGACCGCGTGATTGTCATTCAAAGTGAGATAGCACTGAAAGCTGAAAATTGGCTTGGGCAGGAAGGGGGTAAAAGTGTCCAGTAGGCATGTGGTTAAACAATGTTTGCATCATTTTTCAATGGGACTAAAGGCAAATCTCAACATGTTTAGTGAACCATTTCTTCAGAAGGTAAAGATCCAGAATATTTATTTATTTCAGGTGCTTACAGTTGCAAGAAAAAGTATGTGAACCCCTTGGGATTACGTGGAGTTTTGCATGAATTGGGCATAAAATGTGCTCTGAACGTCATCTAAGTCACAACAATAGAAGAACACAGTCTGCTGAACATAATACTACACAAACATTAGATGTTGCCATGGTTTAATTGCACATAACATGTAAACATTCACAGTGCAGGGAGGAAAAAGTATGTGAACCTTTGGACTTAATAACTGGTTGACCCTCCTTTGGCAGCAATAACCTCAACCAAACGTTTCCTGTAGTTGCAGATCAGACCTGCACAACGATCTGGAGTAATTTTGGACCACTCCTCTTCACAAAACTGTTTCAGTGTAGTAATATTCTTGGGATGTCTGGTGTGAATCGCTCTCTTAAGGTCATGCCACAGCATTTCAATCGGGTTGAGGTCAGGACTCTGACTGGGCCACTCCAGAAGGCGTATTCTGTGCTGTTGCAGCCATTGTCTTGTTGAATTACTTGTATGCTTTGGGTCATTGTCCTGTTGCATCACCCATCCTCTGCGGAGCTTCAGTTGGCGGACAGATGGTCGTATGTTTTCCTGCAAAATGTCTTGATAAACTCTGGAATTCATTTTCCCATCAATGACAACAATCCATCCAGGCCCTGAGGCAGCAAAGTAGCCCCAAACCATGATGCTCCCTCCACCATGTTTTACAGTGGGGATGAGGTTTTGATGTTGGTGTGCTGTGCCTGTTTTTCTCCACACATAGTGTTGTGTGTTCTTCCCAAACAACTCAATCTTGGTTTCATCTGTCCACAGTATATTTTGCCAGTAGTGCTGTGGAACATCCAGGTGCTCTTTTGCAAACTTCAAACGTGCTGCAATATTCTTTTTGGACAGCAATGGCTTCCTCCGTGGTGTCCTCCCATGTACTCCATTCTTGTTTAATGTTTTCCTTATTGTAGATGTGTCAACAAAAATGTTAGCATGTGCCAGAGATTTCTGTAGGTCTTTAGCTGACACTCTGGGATTCTTCTTTACCTCATGCAGCATTCTGCGCTGTGCTCTTGCAGTCATTTTTACAGAACGACCGCCTAGGGAGAGTAGCAACAGTGCTAAGCTTTCTCCATTTGTAGACAGTCTGTCTTACCGTGGACACATGAACATCAAGGCTTTTGGAGATACTTTTGTAACCCTTTCCAGCTTCATGCAAGTCAACAATTCTTGATCGTAGGTCTTCTGAGAGCTCTTTTCTGCGAGGCATGGTTCACATCAGACAGTGCTTCTTGAAACCAGTAAACCCAAAACAGGTGTGTGTTTTTTAAGGGCAGGACAGCTGTTAGCAACACATCCAATATCATCACACTGATTGGAGTCAAGTTTGGCTCACTCCTGGCTCCAATTAGCTCTGGGAGAAGTCATTAAGCTAGGGCCTCACATACTTTTTCTCCCTGCACTGTGAATGTTTACATGTTATGTGCAATTAAACCATAGCAACATCTAATGTTTGTGTAGTATTATGTTCAGCAGACTGTGTTCTTCTATTGTTGTGACTTAGATGACGTTCAGAGCACATTTTGTTCCCAATTCATGCAAAACTCCACATAATCCCAAGGGGTTCACATACTTTTTCTTGCAACTGTATATAGCACCATCAATTTACACAGCGCTTTAGATATATATTGTACATTCACATCAGTCCCTAACCCTCAAGGGGCGTACAATCTAAGGTACCTAACTCCCATTCATATGTACACATACTAGGGCCAATTTAGACAGGATCCAATTAACCTACCAGCATGTCTTTGGAGTGTGGGAGGAAACCGGAGTACCCAGAGAAAACCCACGCAGGCACAGGGAGAACATGCAAACTCCAGGCAGGTGGTGCTGTGGCTGGGATTCAAACCAACGGCCCTAGTACTGCCAGGCGGAAGTGCTAACCATTTAGCCACTGTGCTGCCCCAGAATATAAAAAGATATATGGTTAATGCCAACATACAACATTAACATTTGAAAGTAGCCTTACATAGTGACTTTATAAGTAACCCCAGCCAATTAATTTAAATCATTTATGTAATTTATGTGATTCAGACTCAGGGTGTTCAAAAGGGGAATAATAGGCTTGTTCTTCTCCAGATCAACCCAGTTGATTATTACGGTCATGATCACTGGCAAGTTAATAATATAGCAACAATGATCATCCCAAAAAACAGAAATGGATGGAACAGGTTAATTTTTGCTATATTACTGTCTGTAGGCACTAATCAGGGGTTTGGCTTTGATGTAAAAAAAATTATCAAACAGCCACAAAGCATATATATTGATAAATATAAAAGACCTATGAATTATGATGTATATGTAAAGGAACCCTACACATATATTACATTAAAATTCTACGCCAAGCTTCTCTCATTGCTGCTTTAATCAGTACAATTTTAGCCTTTGAGCCTCCAGAGGGAATCTCATAAAATCAGCTCCATTTAGTCATATCTACAAGTAATTATAATAATAGTCCTTTTTGAGGTCTAAAAATAGATTAGCAAAAGTTTACGCAGAATGATAATCTCAGCATAGATACCTGGGCAAAAACAAACCAAACAAACCTACAATGCTGTCTGGAAGACCTTATAACAGTTGTAAAACGGCTAAGGAAGCAAAGTGAGACGTGTTTGAACTTGCTTACAGTAAGTGATATTCAACTGGGGACATGAGGCAGACTAATCATATTGATTATGTTTTGTAGGTGTGATCATTGATGACCTGGGCTATTGACACATCATAACATCATAACATCTCCTAGATTGTAAGCTCGAAAGAGCAGGGCCCTCAATCCAATCATGTTTTGCATTGTATTGGTATTGTTCTGTCACATGTTCTGTCCCCCGCACAGCGCTGAGCGAACTATTGGAAATTTATAAATACTCTATAATAATAATAACAAAATTGACATGTGTGAACCAGGAATAATATTAAAACAGGCTTTATTTTATCTGCAGATCGGAACATACTTATATACAGTATTTGTTCTGAGGCCAATTGACAGCTGATTTAGAACCTGTTAGAAGCTTTACCTGAGTGCACATTTGATTTGATCTATTATCATAACTATTTAAAGATCTGATTTGAAGCTGATTGTATAAGGTTCCCTCTCGTGAGGGTCACATTTGCTTGGAATAGCATGCATATACAGTTGCAAGAAAAAGTATGTGAACCCCTTGGGATTACGTGGAGTTTTGCATGAATTGGGCATAAAATGTGCTCTGAACGTCAAATAAGTCACAACAATAGAAGAACACAGTCTGCTGAACATAATACTACACAAACATTAGATGTTGCCATGGTTTAATTGCACATAACATGTAAACATTCACAGTGCAGGGAGGAAAAAGTATGTGAACCTTTGGACTTAAAACTGGTTGACCCTCCTTTGGCAGCAATAACCTCAACCAAACGTTTCCTGTAGTTGCAGATCAGACCTGCACAACGATCTGGAGTCATTTTGGACCACTCCTCTTCACAAAACTGTTTCAGTGTAGCAATATTCTTGGGATGTCTGGTGTGAATCGCTCTCTTAAGGTCATGCCACAGCATTTCAATCGGGTTGAGGTCAGGACTCTGACTGGGCCACTCCAGAAGGCGTATTCTGTGCTGTAGCAGCCATTGTTTTGTTGAATTACTTGTATGCTTTGGGTCATTGTCCTGTTGCATCACCCATCCTCTGCGGAGCTTCAGTTGGCGGACAGATGGTCATACGTTTTCCTGTAAAATGTCTTGATAAACTCTGGAATTCATTTTCCCATCAATGACAACAATCCGTCCAGGCCCTGAGGCAGCAAAGCAGCCCCAAACCATTATGCTACCTCCGCCATGTTTTACAGTGGGGATGAGGTTTTGATGTTGGTGTGCTGTGCCTTTTTTTCTCCACACATAGTGTTGTGTGTTCTTCCCAAACAACTCAATCTTGGTTTCATCTGTCCACAGTATATTTTGCCAGTAGTGCTGTGGAACATCCAGGTGCTCTTTTGCAAACTTCAAACGTGCTGCAATATTCTTTTTGGACAGCAATGGCTTCCTGCATGGTGTCCTCCCATGTACTCCATTCTTGTTTAATGTTTTCCTTATTGTAGATGTGTCAACAAAAATGTTAGCATGTTCCAGAGATTTCTGTAGGTCTTTAGCTGACACTCTGGGATTCTTCTTTACCTCATGCAGCATTCTGCGCTGTGCTCTTGCAGTCATTTTTACAGGATGACCACGCCTAGGGAGAGTAGCAACAGTGCTAAACTTTCTCCATTTGTAGACAGTCTGTCTTACCGTGGACACATGAACATCAAGGCTTTTGGAAATACTTTTGTAACCCTTTCCAGCTTCATGCAAGTCAACAATTCTTGATCGTAGGTCTTCTGAGAGCTCTTTTCTGCGAGGCATGGTTCACATCAGACAGTGCTTCTTGAAGCCAGTAAACCCAAAACAGGTGTGTGTTTTTTAAGGGCAGGACAGCTGTCAGCAACACATCCAATATCATCACACTGATTGGAGTCAAGGTTGGCTCACTCCTGGCTCCAATTAGCTCTGGGAGAAGTCATTAAGCTAGGGCCTCACATACTTTTTCCTCCCTGCACTGTGAATGTTTACATGTTATGTGCAATTAAACCATGGCAACATCTAATGTTTGTGTAGTATTATGTTCAGCAGACTGTGTTCTTCTATTGTTGTGACTTAGATGACGTTCAGAGCACATTTTATGCCCAATTCATGCAAAACTCCACGTAATCCCAAGGGGTTCACATACTTTTTCTTGCAACTGTATGATACATAGGTTGGTTCCTTTTGGAGAACTGGACTCATTTTTAATTCTATGAGGCTAGTCTCTGACATACAGTAGCTGTGTTCGCAGGTCATTTATTTTTATTTTTGTAATTGGTCTGTAGCTGTTCGACCATTTCCTGTAATATCAAGCAAGACTTCTAACAAGTTCCTTCAAACAGTATTATAGAAAAACTGATCCTGTCCTACCCTGGTATGCTTTGTTGGGATGATATTTCATGATATAAACCAATTTAAAATATTTTAACTTGCCATTGACCAAAATCATAATAATCCACCCACAGGATTGATTTGGGGTAAAACAAACTAATCTTTGTGGGCTTTCCTTTTTGGACAGCTTGAGTTCTAGACACATACGTGGCATGAATTATTTAATTAATGGGCTGAATTACTTATAAAGTTAATATGAAAATATAGTTTATACCTTGCATAAAAAATGTATATTGCTCATACATTACTGTTTTTATGCTGCATGGATGCATGTTGTCAATACCCATATAGTTATATATTCTAGATCCTTACCACCCTTGCTTTTCTGAAGATTTTTGGTTCACTAAATGCATTTAGATATAGCTTTAGTCCAATCAGCAAATGATATAAATATTTTGCACAAATACAATATTAACAACTATATCTTATATAAATGACAGGTGGTGGTATTGCTGATATTTTATATCAAACAAAACATATACCAGCCTTTGTATGTAGTTTTGTATGATTGTTTGTCAATAAAAATGTAAATGTTTTACATTGATAATTTGTGAAAGATTTATATTTTCATAACTTAAAAGTTCCAAGTTTCCTTCCTTTTTTGTACAGTAATAAAAGTTACAGTATATTGGCAGTTTTTGGCAGAGTAAAACCCATTTTGCTGATCATTGTATACTGATGACAATTTGCACTTCTGGGTCTTCCAGAGAGGATATCTGTTCCAGTGGTAACCATCTCTTCTCCTTTTCATCTCCAGGACAGTAAGTTAAAGAAAATCCTCCCATTGGGACAAAATAAAAAAGAACCCTTGCCCATTTTATCAAAATACTAATCCAGATGTTTTTTCTACACCCACACTTTAACTGTAGATTCCAGCTGCCTAGTATATATATATATATATATATATATATATACACACACACAAAATTAAAAGGAACAGGAACACTTTTTAATCAGAGTATAGCATCAGGTCAATTAAACTCCTGGGATATTGATCTGATCAGTTACATAGCAGGGGAGGTTGTTAATCAGTGTCAGCTGCTTTGGTGTCAATGACATTAACAACAGGTGCACTAAATGGGCAACAATGAGATGACCCCCAAAACAGGAATGGTTTTACAGGTGGAGGCCACTGACATTTTTTTTTCTCTACTTATATTTTCTGAATGTTTTTCACTAATTTTGCATTTGGCTAGGGTCAGTATCACTAATGGTAGCATGAGGCAATACCTAGACCCTACAGAGATTGCACAGACAGTCCAGCTCCTCCAAGATGGCACATCAATACGTGTCATTGTCAGAAGGTTTGCTGTGTCCCCCAGCACAGTCTCAAGAGCATGGAGAAGACTCCAGGAGACAAGTTTTACTGGGTGAGCTGAACAGGGCCATAGAAGGTCCTTAACCCATCAGCAGGACTGGTATCTGCTTCTTTGTGCAAGGAGGAACAGGATGAGCACTGCCAGAGCCCTACAAAATGACCTCCAGCATGCCACCGATGTGAATGTCTCTGACCATGCAATCAGAAACAGACTTCATAAGGGTGGCCTGAGGGCCCGATGTCCTCTAGTGGGCCCTGTGCTTACTGCCCGGCACCAGAGAGCTTGATTGGCGTGTGCCATTGAACACCAGAATTGGCAGGTCTGCCACTGGTGCCCTGTGCTTTTCACAGATGAGAGCAGGTTCACCCTGAGCATATGTGACAGGCGTGAAAGGGTCTTGAGAATCCGTGGAGAATGTTTTGCTGCCTGTAACATCATTCAGCATGACCATTTTGGTGGTGGGTCAGTGAAGGTCTAGGGAGGCATATCCATGGAGGGACACGCAGACCTCATTAGGTATTGGGATGAAATCCTTGGACCCATTGTCAGACCCTTCACTAGTGCAGTGGGTCTTGGGTTCCTCCTGGTGCATGACAATGCCCGGCCTCATGTGGTGAGAGTATGAAGGCAGTTCTTGGAGGATGAAGTAATTGATACCATTGAATGGCCCCCACACTTGCCTGACCTAAATCCGATAGAACACCTCTTGGATATCATGTTTCGGTCCATCTGACGCTGCCAGGTTGCACTTCCTTTTTTCTTTTTCCCTTTCTCTCTTCTCCTCTTTCCTTTCTATTCTTTATCTTCCCCTACTTTGTAAAAATCCTTAGGTATGATCTATTTTTAGTTAAGACCTTTATTGCTGTAATATGATCTGTATTTTTTTCAGAAGGTAATGTGCACCATTTACAAGCGAGTGTGTCCCAATTAGGCTGATGGGTGACATCTTATGGTGAAAAAAGGGTATTGCCTACCACAGGGTATACAAACACTGATACACTTGCCCTGCCTATCCTTGAAGAAGCCCAAGCCTTTTGGGTGAAACATGTCGGATTGCACCTCCTCGCGCACGCCCTGTGCGTGATGTCACCGCGTTCTGCGGCCGTCTCATCCGCCCTCCATCACAGGTCTGGGCATCCAACATCTCCAGTTACACTGATTACAGAGGGTCTGGACTTATACCACTGCTGATACTGTACAGCATACTTGGAAAGCACTTTCATGCCATCTAGTGGTAATGTCCCGAAAATACCTGTGACTTGCTGGAATCAAGCTCAGTGAACACTACAGAGTTGGTGAGAAGTCGATTACTTATGCATACTTATTGCTGTTTATGAACTTAGTCACTATGGTACTGTAGGTCTGTGGAGCAGATGGTGCCTCATACTGGTCATCTTATGGGACATATTTACCCGGGCTGATATCGACTGGCAAATCTTTTTTTCAGAAGTCAATGAACTTTTAGGCGCCCTCCACCTATAATATATATGGTTATAGATCAACTGGTCTTTGATCTGACCTCTACCTTTAACACATGGTATACCATTGAGTAAATATTCCTTATACTCCTACACCCACTATCTTGGTCCATTTATCCCATGTTTAACCATATTGTACCTGCAGGTCTTCTCTCCCCGTCAGTGTGTATGTTTTAGGATCTATGAGCATCTGCACAGGTGACTAGACAACATTGTCTTTTTAAATTGGTAAGGTGACGGTGGCGGTATGTTCAGTTTTTGTGTTTTTATCTGTGCTAAGCACATTTGTGTTTTTTCTAATAAAGCTCTTTTTTTTATAAAGCTGCATGGTCCCATATGAAACTATCTTTCTGGGGGAACCCTTACCCCTATGCATATGTCTATAGATTATTAGTTTCGGTGACCACACCCATTTACTTTTTATTAACCTCTGGGTGAGTCAGCAATCAATTGGTAGCAGATATACAGTATATTCAGGATTATTTCTAGTTTAATTCCCTGTATACCGGCTGCCCCGACCCCTGGTGTACCTCTTTTAGCTTTTGTACAGGTTGCACCTCAGACTGTTCAGGAGCTTAGTGATGCCCTGGTCCAGATCTGGGAGGAAATAGACCAGAATACCATCCGTCATCTCATTAGGGGCATGCCCCAACATCTTCAGGTATGCATATAAGCACGTGGGGGCATACAAACTATTGAGTACCATTTTGAGTTGCTGCAATGAAATTTCTGCAAAATGGACTAGCCTGCTGCATCATTTCACTTTGATTTTTGGGGTGTCTTTGAATTCAGTCTTCTGTAGGTTAACAATTTTCATTTTCATCAAATGATGGGGCATTCTTACGTTCCTAACACATTACCTAGTCCACATCAGTATAGATACCCAGCATGATATTTTTCCCTATTGAGATCTGATGTGTTTTCAGAGTGTTCCTTTCATTTTTTTGAGCAGTATATATATATATATATATATATATATATAATTTTTTTTTTAAGACATGAACACAGTGTGAAGAGGGGTTGGATGGAGAATGAGCAAACATGCTTTTATACGACACTTCTATAAAATATATGTTACTAAATGGTAACGTTTTAAAAATCAATTATTAACTATTGCTTGCATCATATCTATGAAGGAGTGAGAGCTAAACTATTAATACAAAAAAGGTATACAGCTGCATGGACAGATTCATGTTTTTTTTTTTTAATATTAGATCCAGGCTTTCAAATACAAAAAGTAGATAACAGATATCCATGACTCATTGTTGCTAAAAATTGTCATAGGTTGCCAGTGGGAAGGCTTGAATTTGAAGTCACTATGTTCTAAAATTGTTCACAGCATAAAACTATTTTGTTATATCATCTTTATATAACTACAGAATCAATTCCAAGATTTCTGCTCTACAATTTCCATATTATGAAACTATTAGAGGATAATTCTATTTTGCTGGACACGTTTATTACAAGCAGGAGCTGGCCTGGAAGGCATGATCATAGCTCACAACGTCTCTTAATAAAAATCACTGTCAAATCATATGTTGATATCTGACCTTTAATATGACATTCTGTTCCATTCAAATTTTTAAGTTGTCTCATAAAACACAAGTTCTCAGCTATTTCTTCAGAGCCGAGGTCTGTCAAAGTTTGGAAATAAATCTATCAGTGACAACAGGCTTAGCTGCAAACTTTTCTCATTTTACAGTAGGAGCAGAACCTGCAAGCCAATTCTCTGTTCATGTTTTCAGCTAATTACAGTATCGTTGTTTTTTGCTGTGCTAAGCTGTATAAGGAGCTGATTAATACCATATTCAGTAAAGAATTCATTTGCTAAACTTCATATACATTCCTGACTACTATTAGTATGTTTTACTGCTGGAATAAGGAATTGATGATAAATTACCCATTCTATAACTTTCAGCTGACATCCTCCAACATCAGCTGAAATTGAGGGAATTGTTATGTATCATTAAATCACAAATAAAACATGCTTTAAATGAGAGGAAATAATACTGTCGCACATAGCAACTCCCCAGATATTATCTTTTTACAGATTCCTATACCTAGTGCAAATTAGAAATTGAAAACTGACAACTTAAAGTGGAACTGCACTGCATCTGGGTACCAAATCAAAACTGCTATAATTCATTTTTAATATTCAAAACAAACTCCTCCATCTATCCTTGTCTCCATGCTTTATTTTGCTAAGAAATCATTTTGAAAAACACCTACTGGCATTTCTGGGAGTGACCATCTTGAGTAAAGGCAGATGATTCCTGTAGTAGTTACTTCATTTGACATCATTTGCCTAGGCATGGAAACCAGAATGTAAAGGAAGGAATGCAAAAAAAGGTAAAATAAGTAAATATGATATACTTTCTTATTTATCTACTAATGCTAATAGCATAAGGATTAGATATTGTCCATGTTGATTGAGACAGCAAAGTTCTGCTTTAATGCTAACAATAGATAACATTGCCAGCTTTCTTATTACAAGACCTTCAGTAAAATAAAATACAATACAATACTATACAATAACATAAATAAATAATACATTAGCATATGTCTGATTATCCTACTGAGGAAATCATGTTCTGCATAGGACTAATACTTGGAAACAGTTAAAACAGAACTGAAGAGAATTTAAAAAAATTTATTAGGTAGCTTTTTAAGGGAATCCTTATGTTTCATAAATGCTTCTCCCCATCGGTCAGCACTTTTTCTTCTGATCGTACAGTGAAACACACATACACAGCTCATACAAACATAGCATATCTTTGGTATCAGAATGAAATACCTCTTGTGCAGATGAGTGACAGTTGAAAAATCTCAGCCTGACCAATTAAAAGAAAAGACTTCTAGCATGGCAGAGGACCAGAAGAAGTTGACAACACCAGTGATAAAGCCACAAGGGGGAGGACATACATCGTATCACTAGAGGGAAGGCAAGGTAAGACTGTCATAATGTGCAAATATGCTGTATAAGACCTACTAGGGGACCGTTATTTTTGTGCGGTTTAGTTCTGCATTAAGTTCTCAAATACAGAACATAAAGAAAATACATGTACTTCATGTGTACATGGTAGAAATAAATATCCATCATTAAAAGGATCACAAAGTGCCAGGCATATTTTTATGGTTGCTCGCTTACCTACTGTAGATGGTACACTACAGAGCTTATTTTTCTTTGTAGAACTGCCCACTAAGAGAAAATATATAAAGGAAAAAATTAGTTTTCTCTGCTATGCTTCAGAAATACATGTCAAGAAGATTGTTTTGTTGGAAATATTCTTATCAACATTATCTCCAAACAAATTGCTCTCATATAAAGTTTATAATTACATATTGTGTGTACATAAGAGCAGCTCATAATTAGGGATGATGTTCAGATTCAAAATAATATTGATCAAATATGGCCATATCCATATTCAAGGGCATTTCCTCTTCAGCATAAGTCAGCATGACCTCTTCAAGTATTCTGAGGTATCCATGATTCCTGGTATGCGATAAATAGGCCCAACACCGTAGTATGAGAAACATCCCCATATCATGATGCTTGCGCAACCATGCTTCACTGTCTTCAGAGTGTACTGTGGCTTGAATTCAGTGTTTGGGGGTCATCTGACAAACTGTCTCCAGCCACTAGACCCAAAAAGAACAATCTTACTTTCATCAGTCCACAAAATGTTGCGCCATTTCTCTTTAGGCCAGTCAATGTGCTCTTTGGCAAATTGTAACCTCTTCAGCACATGTCTTTTTTTCAACAGTGGGACTTTGCGGGGGCTTCTTGCAGATAGCTTGGCTTCACATAGGTGTCTTCTAATTGTAACAGTACTCACAGGTAACTTTACACTTTCTTTGATCTTCCTGGAGCTGATTGTTGGGTGAGTCCTTGCCATTTTGGCTATTCTTCTATCCATTCGAATGGTAGTTTTTCACTTTCTTCCACGTCTTTCAGGTTTTGGTTGCCATTTTAAAGCATTTGCCATCATTTTAGCTGAGCAGCCTATCATTTTCTGCACTTTTTTATATGTTTTCCCCTCTCCAATCAACGTTTTAATCAAGGTACGCTGTTCTTCTGAACAATGTCTGGAACTACCCATTTTCCTCAGAATTTCAGCGAGAAATGCACTGTAACCAGCATGTTCAACATGTGATGCCTTCCTTCCTTAAATAAGGGCAATAATTGCCACCTGTTTTTCAAAGAATGAATGACTTCACTAATAGAACTCCACACTGCTATTATTTTGAACATGCCCCTTTCAATTAGTGATTTAATTACACAGAATCAGCAGCTTGCATGTCATGACTGTTGGCTCTGTTGGATTTCTATTACTCTACTACACCTGCTAGTAAATTATTTGCCATGTAGAAATATCATTTCTTCCAAAAACAGTGATTGATCAGGTTAGTGATGTCTTACTGCTATTATTTTGAACACAACTGTGTGTATACAGTTGCAAGAAAAAGTATGTGAACCCCTTGGGATTATGTGGAGTTTTGCATGAATTGGGAACAAAATGTGCTCTGAACGTCATCTAAGTCACAACAATAGAAGAACACAGTCTGCTGAACATAATACTACACAAACATTAGATGTTGCTATGGTTTAATTGCACATAACATGTAAACATTCACAGTGCAGGGAGAAAAAGTATGTGAGGCCCTAGCTTAATGACTTCTCCCAGAGCTAATTGGAGCCAGGAGTGAGCCAAACTTGACTCCAATCAGTGTGATGATATTGGATGTGTTGCTAACAGCTGTCCTGCCCTTAAAAAACACACACCTGTTTTGGGTTTACTGGTTTCAAGAAGCACTGTCTGATGTGAACCATGCCTCGCAGAAAAGAGCTCTCAGAAGACCTACGATCAAGAATTGTTGACTTGCATGAAGCTGGAAAGGGTTACAAAAGTATCTCCAAAAGCCTTGATGTTCATGTGTCCACGGTAAGACAGACTGTCTACAAATGGAGAAAGCTTAGCACTGTTGCTACTCTCCCTAGGCGGTCGTTCTGTAAAAATGACTGCAAGAGCACAGCGCAGAATGCTGCATGAGGTAAAGAAGAATCCCAGAGTGTCAGCTAAAGACCTACAGAAATCTCTGGCACATGCTAACATTTTTGTTGACACATCTACAATAAGGAAAACATTAAACAAGAATGGAGTACATGGGAGGACACCACGGAGGAAGCCATTGCTGTCCAAAAAGAATATTGCAGCACGTTTGAAGTTTGCAAAAGAGCACCTGGATGTTCCACAGCACTACTGGCAAAATATACTGTGGACAGATGAAACCAAGATTGAGTTGTTTGGGAAGAACACACAACACTATGTGTGGAGAAAAACAGGCACAGCACACCAACATCAAAACCTCATCCCCACTGTAAAACATGGTGGAGGGAGCATCATGGTTTGGGGCTACTTTGCTGCCTCAGGGCCTGGATGGATTGTTGTCATTGATGGGAAAATGAATTCCAGAGTTTATCAAGACATTTTGCAGGAAAACATACGACCATCTGTCCGCCAACTGAAGCTCCGCAGAGGATGGGTGATGCAACAGGACAATGACCCAAAGCATACAAGTAATTCAACAAGACAATGGCTGCAACAGCACAGAATACGCCTTCTGGAGTGGCCCAGTCAGAGTCCTGACCTCAACCCGATTGAAATGCTGTGGCATGACCTTAAGAGAGCGATTCACACCAGACATCCCAAGAATATTACTACACTGAAACAGTTTTGTGAAGAGGAGTGGTCCAAAATTACTCCAGATCGTTGTGCAGGTCTGATCTGCAACTACAGGAAACGTTTGGTTGAGGTTATTGCTGCCAAAGGAGGGTCAACCAGTTATTAAGTCCAAAGGTTCACATACTTTTTCCTCCCTGCACTGTGAATGTTTACATGTTATGTGCAATTAAACCATGGCAACATCTAATGTTTGTGTAGTATTATGTTCAGCAGACTGTGTTCTTCTATTGTTGTGACTTAGATGACGTTCAGAGCACATTTTATGCCCAATTCATGCAAAACTCCACGTAATCCCAAGGGGTTCACATACTTTTTCTTGCAACTGTATATATATATATATATATATATATATATATATATATATATATATATACAGTCAGTTCCATAAATATTGGGACATAGACACAATTCTAACATTTTTGGCTCTATACACCACCACAATGGATTTGAAGTGAAACGAACAAGATGTGCTTTAACTGCTGACTGTCAGCTTTAAGCTCACTACAGCACTCGTGACTTAATTTTCTCCACAAACGTCAGCATCCAGCAAGCCCTACTAGTTTCGTCATGAATGACGTCTTCAAGGGGCGGTCTGGATGCAGACGTCGGCTCCTCTCTAATATACCACCCGCACTCTGCATTGCTGAGCAGCTTAACCAATCACATTAACAACTCCATGAATATGCATCTCCAATTACAGAATGTTATGGCGAAGCAGCAGAGACCGCCCCTTGAAGACGTCATTCATGACGAAACTAGTAGGGCTTGCTGGATGCTGACGTCTGTGGAGAGGATTGAGTCACGAGCGCTGTAGTGAGTGTACGGGGAACAGGAGACTGTTATACCATTTGCTGTTTTATGCTGTTATACTGGTGTCGGTAGACACCCTTTTTGTGAGTGTAAATCTTTATTAAATTGTTGGATACTTTTATAAAAAAAACTGGCTGCACCATGATTTTCTCTTTCATTCCCAAACATGACCTCGGTGGAGAGATATAAAAAGAGAAAGTGATATAATGCTCCTGGAACCATTATATTGAGTGGTGGATACCTACCTTATGGATGATTGTGTAGCTATTGATCATCACACCTGAGAAGTTGATTCATTGCATCTGCTCCCAGAGCAAAAAGCGTTTTTGGCTGATCTAGAGATTGATCAGCATGGAGCTCTGGTGAGTTACCCAACTTTACTTTTGGTGGTGGATTTTGGCACAATTTCTTTGAGAGCACCTGAATTTGAAAAGGATTTGTTTGGACATTTTGAAGAAATTCAGAGTTGGACATTTTTTTTATATTCACAAATTTAATTATTTAAATTACTTATGCACTAAAAAATAGTTTTGCACATAATTTTGATATTTTTTGATATTAATTGAGAATAGATATATATATCTTTTGCACTAATGTTTCTACACTAAATTAGGAATAGTTTGTGGTTTTAGCGCATTCCTTTATTTAAGTTATAGCACTAAGAAATTTATTTGGTTTCTTTGAGGTGGAATTGCTGCTTTAAAGTATTAAGGGTGTGGCGCTTTTATTACACTTGTGTTACAATGAGCAAATAAAAGGTCCAGAGTTAATTTCAAGTGTGCTATTTGCATTTGGAATTTGGAATATATAATTTGAAAATTGATCAATCCTTATGTGCTGACTGCCTATCTCATTTCTTGAGGTCCTTAAAATGCCAGGACAGTAAAAATATCCCCCAAATTACCCCTTTTTGGAAAGTAGACAGTCTGAGGTATTGAGTAAGGGGCATGTCGAATTTCTAAAGTTGTAATTATTTGTCACAATGTTTTTGGAAAAATAAGAAAAAAAAATGCAATTTTTTTTTTACATACTGTCACCAGTGCAATACAGTGTCAACATATGACTGGTGTGGTGGTGATCATAGATAATGTAAAAAAATAAATAAATACATTTGTATTCAATTTTGTTAAGCTTTTTAATTTTTTAAATTTTTTTTTTACATAATGTCATCAAACTAGTTCAGCATCACCATTGTGACACTGTACTACTCTAGGGGGGTGATCATGTTTATTTTTTAAAAACATTGATTGGTGTTACAGTGATGATCACTGTAACAGCAATGTTTTGAAATGTCATGAATGAGTTTCATTTGTAACAGCTCTGCTTAGTATTGGAGGAGGTTGTGATGGGCCCACAGCTATCACATGGTGCAGGGTGCTGTGATTAGCCCACTGTACCATGTGATAGCTGTGGACCAATCACAGCATTACAATACTGTTGCAAGCAGAACTGTTATGAATGAAACCCATTGATAACAGTTGTGTTGACACTGAAATCATATGCTCGAATAGCAATCACCTGACATCCCAGCTGCTTAAAGCGGCCTGTTACCACCATCCTCAATCTGCTGTTTCCTGTTTACACAGTGGCCACAGGAGTGGAGCACTGTGTGCCCCAGGGAGCTTACCAGTACACATGTGCTATGTGATGTACAGGTACGCCGTCTAGCTTGCCCATGTCATCAGCTCACCCACACTATGGTGTCCGTTTATGAACCAGCGATAAATGATCGCTGCTCAGTTCTCCAGCATTCTCGGAGAACACAGTTCTCCTGTGAATGCCTTTTATAAAGCAATTCTCCGAACGAAGGGAAAACAGTCTACAGATGCTGGAGAATGGTCTCCAAACGCTGGAAAACGGCTCATTTTACTATAATCTCGTGAGATTACAGTAAAAGATCAGTTTACTAAGCAGAGGTAAATTATCTCTGCTTAGTTTGTGGTCCCTCCGATTCTCCAGCTCTGGGCATGAGAGGGAAGTAGGTGTAAGCAATATAAACAACAATAGGTAATTCCATGAGGCCTCCCCCCAAAATAAGAAAAGAGGGGAAGGCAGTCACAGAAAAGAGGGGACTTTTAAAGGTGCTCTATTCAACACATAAAACTCCAAAGGTATGGTATAAAAGCAATATTTAATAATACAGGTTAAAATACAATTTCTAAATTGTCTACAAACAATCCATTTCAGCTACAAGTGTATATCATAAATCCATAAATTTTGAGCAAATAGAAGAATGAAGAATCCTCTTCAGGATCCACTGTGTTCTATGAATTATAGTAGTATTGTAGTTGATAAATAACATAATTAACGATTAGTATATAATTCATATAACAAAAATAATAATGGTAATACTTCTAAAAATATCCACAGACAACACCTATACAAAACATAATATAACACGTATTGGATCAACGTGACCCCCCACCCCCCCCAAAAAAAATGGATAAAACAACAAAAATAATAGTAAAGCCTCACAATGAATAACTTCATACAGACAGCTTGGGGAATAGCTAGACATACCCATACCCTTACCCCAATTGGATGATCGAGAAAGTGCCATACAAAAGCTAGCACCAACCATCAAAGGAAAAAGAATAAATATCCAACATGTGAGTAACCTTACAAATATCATCGTCCAAAAATAAACCAGTGGATAGGGGGTTAGTTAAAGTATTGCCTAAAGGTGTTTTACACTTTCAGATGTTTCATTGTTTTAACTAGGTATTAATGTAGATTTATTTTCCCTGTTTTTGTCTTACTTTGTAATGATGGGCTCACATGTTGTGGTTGCAGTTTGTGTTGTCATGACTGATCAATTCCCCCATGACCATGTATTGCCACATCTAGCCTGTCCCTAGCTGCCAAAGGGACAAGACAACTTCCTCTTCTAGGTCACACTATGTCCAATTCATGCGTTGGCATTTGCACATTCTCACATCCATGTAAAAACCTGCATTTTGTTGCTAAACAATTACTTAGAACTTGCAAACAATATATACTTTTCACAATCAAAGACCCTGGAGAATAAAATGATGGACCTTGCAATTTTTAATGTCAGACAATATTTGTGCAATGGTTTATCAAATACAAGTTCTTAGGAAAAAATACATATGAATATTAGAAAACACAAACACAAGACAATACCCATTTTGGTATAATGTAAACAATGGCTTTAAGCCAAATAAAGAGATACCAAACATATCATGCTTTAAAATTGTCCACACCCATGGAATGGTGACAGACTGTGGTACTTTAAATTATCCACAGCTGATGCTTTAAAAGCTTTTACAGGTTACCAGTTAAGAGTTACACAGAAGGCCTGGTACTAGAATTATTGCTTTCACTCGCGTAAGCTCAAGGGGACAGGGGTGCTTTACATTTTTTAAATGTATTTTATATAAAAAAAATTTACACTGTACCTTTAATTTTTTTTATCAACTTTATTGCTATCACAAGGGATGAACATGATAGAATGGGCCATGGCTTGTCCCCTTTATAGAGCGATCTAGTAGACTCCAGATCTCTACACTGCCCTCTAAAGCAGCCAGTCAAACTCTTGTTCAGTTTCTTGTACCTCCTGCCCCTAGAACATAGCATTCTGGGGGCAGCCACATACCAGTAGGCAAGGCTTGCTTGGTTTAAAAGAATGGGGACTGCTATAAGTGATGCTGCACTAAGTCTGTATTCCCTAACCACTTGTACAGAGGTGACCATTACAGTATACTGTTTTTTTATAACTGATTATTATTTTTTTTTTAAAGAATATTTATTGGGTTTTCACAAAACAGAACATAGCAGAGTGGCGAGTACACATATGACATACACGTAACATACTTAAGGGGTTATGATGCAGCAATCATCAATCACATATTATAGTGAAGGGAGTTACGAGAAAACACTTATATATCGTCAGGTTAAAAGGATTACATAAATGGGTAAAATAGGAGGGATTGAGTATGAAGGCGATGATAAGATGGCGGGTGTGGGGAAGAAGATGAAGTGTTGACAGGTAGAGACTAAGAGTTATGGAAAGAAGGTGAGGTTGTAACATAAATGAAGTAGTCTGAAGCTGGGTGCATGGGATGTACATAGATGTCAACTGATATCCACCACTAGCATACAAAGAAGGGTAACTAAAAAAAAAATGAGGGCAGGAAAACGGGGGCTGGATAGGAAGATAATAAAAGAAAGAGTGCATAAGGGGAGAAGTACTAGAGTATGAACGAAGAAGGGGACTGAAGAAAGGGAGAACAAGAAAACTAAAGGTGTGAGGGGGAAAATGGAAAGCAGGTGAGGTAGTTGAGATTCAAGTTGAGAATTAGGAAGAGCAAAGGACGAACCATGGAAAAAGAAAAGGAGGGGAAGGGAGTATAAAGGAAGAAGGGGGTATTACCCAGGGACCCAGATAAGCTAGAGAGAAATGGATAGAAGAAGGATAGAGTAAAAGGTGTATAAGTTGGAGTTGAGTTTGAGAAAGAGTAGTGGCTTGATTGGGAACAGAGAAGGGGGAGATCAGTGGCTCCGGGTTCCACCAGGAGTGGTGTAGGGGGGTGTACAGCTCCAGTTGCCTGGTATAAGTCTATGGTGTATGTTGGTAACTAATGCATGAATGACCCACTGTTAGAAGGCCTATCGAGGAATCAAGTAAAAGTTGGAGACAAAGAGAGAAATGGAATAAAGAGAGAAAAAGAGGCAAGTAGAGAAAGAAAACTACACATCGACAGCATATCATAGTTAACCAAAATCAGCTGATTATTATGAGAGTAGCACCATTGCAGCATGTCATGTGAGAGGTCTTGTAGAGTGGCTTAAGAGGCTAGGATCCTGGAGAAAGAATGCCTGCTCCTGTGCAGAGAGGGATCCTGTAATGTAGGACTTCCACTTTCGGAGGTAATGAGTCGCTTTGGAGTTGGTCGGAGAGGTGATTAGGTTAAGCCTGTCAAGGCGTAGTAGGGAGTTTAGATCTTGTTTTATGCCCGTTAATGTTGAAAGACAGTTTGAGACCCATTTCCGGAGAATAGCCCTTCTCGCTATCAAGAGATAAGTAGATATTCAAGGCTTATTGTTTCTGAGAGTTGACAGTTGAGAGGGAGAGGATCCTGTAGCTGACTGTTCCATGTAGCCGAAGAGGAGAAGTAGCAGATCAATGGTCAATTGGGAGGTGGTGATAAAGGTTATAAAGTTGATCACTTGCTTCCAGAAGGTGGATATAGCAGAGCAGAGCCAAAGTCTGTGGTGTAGTGAAGGTTTGTGGCTACCACAAAGAGGGCAAGTGGACAGAGCTGGGACAGATCTTGAGTAGAGACAGGGCATGTAGGCATGGTGAAGGATCTTAAGTTGTTGTTCGCGCCAGAATTAGTTGTGATTGAAGGCACATGTGAAGTTGAAGCCTGATAGTAGTTGGTCAGGTATAAAGGCATTGTCAAAATCTTTGACCCAGGATTTCACAGAGTTAAATGCCTCAAAGGGTTTCCTATACAGAAGATTCAGAGATCTATATATGTTTGATATTTTGTATTTTCGAGAGTTTGCCAAGACATCAATTAATGTCGTACGAAATCTAGTGGATTTGAGTGGCGCAAGGGAGTTAACAAAGTTCCTTACTTGTAACATAAAAAAAAAATGGTGTGATGGTAAGTTATAAGTTTGTAGGAGGTTGTGAAGAACCTGTAGAGGTGTCATATAGGTGTTCTATCAAAATTAATTCTTGAGCGAGCCAGGTTTCATAGGCTGCATAGGATTGTGGAGGAGAGAAGGAGGGATTATGATGGATGGGAAGGAAACGAGAGAGCCACGGAGACCCCAACTTACGTCTGACTTCCCGCCATGTAATAAGGGTATCGTGCATGAGCGAGTTACGTTTTAGATGGGGTGGGAGGGAGTTTACATTTGAATGTAGGAGGGCTGTGAGATCATAGGGATGTGCTATAGCAGACTTAATGTGATAGTTGGAGTATTTGGAGGATTGGGTGAGCCAGTCTAGGCAGATATGAAGCAGACATGAAAGGTTGTATACTTGTGCATTTGGAAGGCCGGAGCCTCCTTTGCGGCAGAAATAATTTCGAAAGTGCTATACGCGGGTGTTTGCCCTTCCAGAGAAATTTTGAAATTGCCCGGTTTAACTTCGTTATGTCACTGTGTGTAAGAAGAAGAGGTATAGACTGGAACGGATAGAGAAGTTTCAGGAAGCTCACCATCTTGAAAAGATGTGATCTGACCAAGAGTAAGAGAGGTAGATCATTCAACATCTCCAATTCTCCAATAATTTTACTAATCGTGGGCGTATAGTTAAGCGTGTATAGAGATGATGCTAATTTCCGTATCTTTATGCCTAGGTAGGTGATGTGCTTAGTTGTTATTTAAATATTACATTTTGGGAACATACAGGAGGGCGGGTATGGAATAGTGGAAGTTCCTCACTCTTAGAGAAATTTATATGGAGTCCTGAGCAGAGGCGGAAGGCTGAAAAGATCTTGACTGTATGGCAGATCGAAAGACGGGTTTGAAGTAAAAATTAAAATGTCATCCGCGAATAAAGAGATTCACAGTTTTTGTTGACCGATTGTGATTCCATGAAGGTCAGAAACGTGCTAAGGGTTCCGGGGCCAGGTTTAAGAGTAAAGGGGATAGAGGGCAACCCTGTCTGGTGCCCTTGTGGGGTTGGATATATGACCTGCCGCTAAGACATGGGCTATTGGTGATGAGTATATGGCTTGGACCAGGTGCATGAAAGGGCCCTCAAATCCAAATTTCCATAGTGATAAGAAAAGCCATTCGAAATTGACATTGTCGAAAGCCTTTTCAGCGTCTAGTGAGACAATTGCTGCATCTCGGGGTGAGCCAATAGCGGCTTGATTCAGGACTGATATCCCCTTACAAATATTTGATGCAGCCGAGCGATCCTGCATGAAACCCGCTTGCGAAGGATGGATGAGAGTGGGTAGTTTAGTGACTAAGCGACAGGTGACGGTTTTTGATAGAAGTTTTGTGTCTAAGTTCAAGTGGGATATTGGCCGATATGATGCAGGGTCCATCGGGTCTTTATCTTTTTTGGCAATCAGTTTAATGTGGGCTTGGAATCCAGAGGGAAGGTAGTCCCCTCCCCCCTGGATTGAGTGGAACACTGATTGTAAGGTAGGGGAAAGAGTTTCGGCCATGAGTTTGTAAAATTCGGCTGTATAGCCACCAGGCCCGGGGGCTTTACCGTTAATGAGGGATTTGATGCGTAGTGAGATGTCTGATTGAGATATTGGGGCATTCAGGGATTGGAGCGTGGTTGAGTCTAAATGCAGTAGTGAGATGTGGTCCAGAAAGGAGGTGTCCAGAGCGATATCTATAGGGTCTGAACCATATAGATTACAGAAGAAATTTTCTAAAATGGAAATAATGTTGTTAGGTTTGCTTTTTAATATTCCCTGGGAGTCCCTCAGGGATGCGAAGAGGGTGAATATAAAAGGTTTTTTGCATAGCCGTGCTAACAGCTTTCCTGGCTTGTTACCGAATTTGTAAAAATTCAGGTCACTATGGGACTGGTACAGAGCCTCTTGAGCTGCTGCCCGGGTATCAAATTGTTGTTTGGCACCTGACCAAGCTTTTCTATTTTCGTGAGAGTTAAGATTTGCTAAATCTTTCTGTGTCTGTCTTAGAAGGTGGCTTGCCTCTATGCTTTTTCAGAGAAGGTTTTTCTTGTAGGTGGAGGTAAATGCTATGATTCTACCACGGAGGACCACCTTGCCTGTTTCCCAAAAGAGGTTTGGATTTGTTTGGTGGGCTGTGTGTGTTGTAGAGTTATAGAGATCAGGGAGTGATCAGAGATCACAATGTCATGTATATTGGAGTCCGTGATGTTTTGTAGTAAGATGGGGTTGGAGAAGAAGTAGTCAATTCTGGATAAAGTGTGGTATAACTGATTAATTTTGGTGATACACAAGATACAATGTCTGGCACATAATCAGTGCTAACATTGAAATAGTCTCACACATGTGGTATCTCCATATTCAGGAAGAGCAGCAGAATGTGTTTTTGGGTGTAATTATAAATATACCCATGCTTTGTGTGAAAAATATCCTGTTTAAATGACCACTTTGTGTAAAAAAATAATTTTCATTTTCTTTCTGCTTTTTCCAAAAACTTAGCAAAACATATGTATTTAAAAGACTCACCATGCCTCTTAAACCTTGGAGTCTCTACCAAAATGTGATAATTTTGTGAGCGCCTGAAGGTGCTCCTTGAAATGTGTTTTGGGGTGTATTTCCAAGAATGCCTATGCCGTGTGTTATCATAGTAGCATTGTACTTCTCTTGGGAAGTGATTAGGATTTTCTGAATGAAATTTATTCATTCATTATTTATTGTTGTGATTAGCTGTGATTGGTCACAGCTAATCACATGGTATAGATGGACTGTGATTGGCCCTGTCTGTACCATATGGTCACTGTGGCCAATCACAGCTCGCAACACAACTGTACACAATGAATGTCATGAATTAAATCCATTAATTGTATACAATTATCATATGATCTGCAGTGATCAGTCACAGTGGTCACAGGGTACCGGCAGTGGGATGGTAAAGTGATCTGTCATCTGCTTTGTCTAGTGGACACAGTCAGTGACAGATCGTGCCTGCAGCACAGCTACACAGCCACACACAAGGTGCATTCTGGGAGGATGTCATATGATGTCCACCCAGAACAAGAAAAGTCCTGCCTGGCCATCATTTTGCAATAAGCCAGATGGAAAGTGGTTAAAATCCCAGCTAAAAGACACCATGCATAACTGTAAAAGTAAACATTAATTTGCACCAAATAGAGACAACCTCACATCAAGGACCAGTTTATACAAAGTGCAGAATGATTGATATTTAGGTATAAATAACCCAATATCAATATATTAAAACTGGTAACTTGCTGGAAGAATGCCCCATAATTGACATTTTTCGCATTAAATCTTCATCAGGAGTTGGGTGCTATAACAGAGAAAACACAGTATAACAGATCACTGGCCAATACACATTTTGGTGCCTTGAATGTTAGAGCTGTTCCTGAATATATTTGACCTGCTGTTTCCAAAGAATTCATAAATTTTCCCCTATCAGTTCTAGTTTTTGAGATACAGCATAAATGCCATATATCACTTTTCACTCTAGTCGCCCATCATAAAACAGGATTTATTTTAATGCAGTGTTTTATTTAATCTTAGCATAAAAGAAACATATACTGTAAAATAAAGTAGCCATAGCCGCTACAGTGCTCGATTTAAAAATACACATTACATAATCTGTTATATTGTGTTTTTTCTGTTATAGCACCAATCTCCTGATGAAGGTTTGAAGCAAAACATGTTAAGTATGGGGCATTCCTTCATCAAGTTACCAGTTTCATCATATTGCGTAATTTATACCTACATTAAGGTCACAGTGTAGCTGTATCCACTGGCCCTTGATGTAGCATATATTTCACTGCAACAAAATATTGTAGTTACTATGTGCACAGTATTTAGGCGTTTTTAACAAATAAACACCAGAAAGCCTTTAACTAACAAAAACACTAGAGTATATTTAATTCACTGAAAAAGTCTTCAAAATATTGCAGTGATCACATGCACAGTATGTAAGCTCTTGTACTAAGACACATTTTGAACAGGACCCACACCATCCAGCTCATAATCAATATTAAGTCAACATTGGAGTGTGTTCATATCACTGAAAAAAGACATTGAAATATTGTAGTGACTCAATTATTATTTTATCATTTTCACTAGGCTGCATTATGAACAGGGTCCCACACCATTTAGTTTTTTTATTAAAAAAAATACAATGTACTTATATCTTTAGATAAAGGACAGCAAATCATTGTAGTGTCTCCATCACTGGATCAAGTGGTGTAAAGCATGCCACCACTGGACTCTAGAGCAGTGGAGATTTGTTCTCTGGAGTAATGAATCATGCTTCTCTGTATGGTAATCCAATGGCAATCCAATGGATGTGTCTGGGTTTGGCAGTTGCCATCAGAATGGTACTTGCCTGACTGCATTGTACCAGGTGTAAAGTTAGGTGGAGGGGGGATTATGGTGTGGGGTTGTTTTTCAGGGGTTGAGCTTGGTCCCTTAGTTCCAGGAACTCTTAAGGCATCAACATACCAAGACATTTTGGACAATTTCATGCTCCCAACTATGTGGAAACAGTTTGGGGATGGTCCCTTCTTGTTCCAACATGATTGTGCACCAGTGCACAAAGCAAGGTCCACAAAGCCATGGATGAGCGAGTTTGGGGTGGAGGAACTTGACTGGCCTGCACAGAGTCCTGACCTCCACCTGAAAGAACACCTTTGGGATGAATTAGAGTGACTGCAATCCAGGCCTTCTCATTCAACATCAATGCCTAACCTCACAAATGCACTTCTGGAAGAATGGTCAAATATTCCCATAGGCACACTCCTAAATATTGTGGACAGCCTACCGAGAAGAATTGAAGCTGTTATAGCTGCAAAGGGTGGGCCAACTACTCAATATTGAACCCTACGAACTAAGACTGGGATGCCATTAAAGTTCATGTGCGTGTAAAAGCAGGAGTCCCAATACTTTTGGCAATATAGTGTATGTTGCTCTCTTTTAATTGAAGGAAAGAGAAAAGAGAGAGAGAGCAAAAGAAAAAATGAGGGGAGGAAAGAGAGAAAACGAGAGAGAGCAAAAGAAAGAACGAAAGAGAGAGAGAGAGAGAGAGAGAGAGAGAGAGAGAGAGAGAGAGAGATGGAAATAATGAGATAAAGAATGAGAGAAAAAGAGAGGGGAAGAGACAGAGAAAGAATGAGAGAAAAGGAGAGGGAAAGAGAGAGTTTAATGATTTCATTCGGGATATGATTAACAGTTAAAGGTTATAAAATATTCATGCAAACATTTTTACATTCTACACTTGGGCACCTAAGATTTTGCATACTTTTAAAGTGTGCTGTGGGGGGCGCATGCGCGGCCGGCACCTAGATGGATGCGCTTTGAGTGCAGCTCCATCCATCCGCCAACACTAAACCGGCACACACCAGCCCTGGGGATTACAAACGGCACACTGACCTCACTGACAGGTGCCCGCTCCTCCGCACATATGCCCCACAGAAGAAAAACCCCGGGACAGCCGGGGAAACTGACAAACTTCTTCCCGGTCGTCGGGCTGTGAATCCAAAATGGCGCCCGCAACAGCAGACAGGGAGATAGAGGCGGCGCTGTGGAGGACTACAGGGACCAGCAGACGGATCCCAGACTGAAGCAGTCATTATACCCAGGGGACCCTGGTGAGTTGTCACCTCCACTGTCCCCCACAACCAGTAGTCCAGCCAAATCTCGGCCACGACTAGATGATGACTCTGGCCCCGCATATCAGGCCCTGAATTTACCACCCCACACATCACACGCAGCCTTTATTGAAATAGATGCGTTCCCTGCATCAGACCAACCGCTGACAGAGATTTGCATGAGAAACATGCTCTCATCAGTACGCCAGACCCTGCACACCGATATCTCCACATCGCTCAACCAAATTACTAGTATAAAACAGCAAGAATGCAGAATACTTCACATTGAAACCAATATGGGAGATATCATAACAGCACATAATGATTTGATCAATGCTCACGCGGATCACACTTCGGAAATTGAACAAATCAATTTAAAATTAGCCGATCTAGAAGATAGATCGCGCCGTAACAACATTAAATTTAGAGGGATACCTGAATCAGTTAACAACGAGACACTACTACCTTACCTACAACAGTACATCAAATTCCTCATTCCAACAATCCCTGACCTGGAGCTGGCGATCGATCGGGCCCATAGATTGCCCAAGCCTTCATTTCTATCCGCGGCTATCCCGAGAGATGTATTAGCCCGTATACATTTCTACCATATCAAGGAGAGAGTCATGACAGTGGCAAGAAACCCGCCGCCACTCCCACCATCACATGCAAATCTTAGACTATATGCAGATCTGTCGAAAGCCACTCTTTCCAACAGAAAAAAAATGGTTTCTATTACCAAGGCCCTAAGAAACCATAACATAGCTTACCAATGGGGCTTCCCCACGAAGCTAACAGTACGACACCAAGGCAGAATCTGCACGATCAAATCTCTAGAAGCTGGCCTAGATCTACTTAAAGTCTGGAACATCATACCCGTAGATACGCAGGAGACTGCACTACCTCCCCTCCAACATATGGAGGCAACATGACTAACAACGCAGATCAAGATAAGTTGAGGCACACTTATATTTACGCTTTTCCCCAGAGGCTCTAGTTCAACACCGATTTACTGGCGATCGGCCTAGAACAGATGAAAATCGCTCTACATGTTCACATTTGGCTTGACCCCATAGACGGTCAAGGTTTGTTTAAACCCCCCAGTTTAAAAGTAGCTAATGAAGCTGCATGGTTTGCTTGCATTTTGCGCAAGCTTTTTTTTATTATTGTTCTCTATGTTCCTCCCCTTCCTCTAAGGTGGCACCACCAAATATCTACCTTCAACCCAAGGCCTACTCACTTGGACTATATATGGAAGACTGACTTTAATTCACCAATCAAACCTACCCCGCATAACAGGGACGCAAACCTTTTCTCTTGCATATGGCCATACAATGGGCTACGATTCTCTCAAACAACATACCATTTAGATACACACCTCAAAAAAGGACTATTAAATGATTAAAATCACATCCCTCAATGTACGAGGCCTTAACTCTCCCTTCAAGAGATCGATGCTCTCCAAAGAAGTCCGGAAATCCCAAGCCGACATTATTTTTATACAAGAAACCCACTTCGCCACAGGGAAATTTCCCAAATTACAGCTACACCGATTCTCCCAAATATTTATAGCAACTGACACTAAAAAGAAGAATGGAGTTCTCACAGCCATTAAAGATACTACCTCACTCCGAATTATCTCAAGCACAGCCGACCCACATGGTCGTTACCATATCTTAGTGTGCCAATTGAACGATATCATCTACACTCTAGTGAACGTATACGGCCCAAACAGCAAACAACTGTCCTTTTTCCGCAAGCTCCACAAAATCATATCACATCATAAACAAGGCAGACTTATCATTGGTGGTGATTTCAACCTTCTGGGCAATCCGCTTTTAGACTCGTCCTCCAACAAAAAATCCACCAAGCCTGACCTTAACCACTTCTTACATGACCACGATTTGTATGACATCTGGAGATGTCAACACAGCACTGAGAGAGATTACACCTACTATTCCCCTCCTCATCTCTCATATTCAAGAATCGACAATTTCGTCACCGACAAATGGACATTACAGCACGTGAGATCATCTAACATCGGTACCATAACTTGGTCAGACCACGCTCCAATCAGTATATCCTTAGACGATAATCTACGTTCAGCGATACCACCCATCTGGAGATTGAACTCTTCACTTCTGAGAAACCCAGAAAACCAGAAACATATCCTAGAAGCTCACGACCTTTTTTTTGATACGAACTCTACTCCTGATATCTCTATTACTACACTTTGGCTAACATACAAGGCCTACATGAGAGGTATCCTCATACAATTAAATTCCCGCACAAATAGAAAAAGATCCCAACAAATTGACCAATTAATGACCTCTATCCACGCACATGAAGAGATAAACAAAAAGAACCCAAATCCTTCTACATCCGCGGCCCTAACCCTAGACAGAAACAGACTACACACCATTTTACTCCACAATTATGATAATAACCTTCAAAAAACAAAAACCAAATTTTACGCTCTAGGAAATAAAGCAAACTCACTCCTTGCTAGAATTGTCAAACAAAAACGACTTAAAACTAAAATCTCCACAATCCACCACCCTAACACTCGCACTCTATTAACAAACCCACAGGATATAGCAAATGCGTTTGTGACATATTACCAGAGTCTATATAATATAAAAGATGACCCAAATACAACCCAACCAACTACTCTCTCCATTAGAAACTTTCTACAGAACACAAATCTTCCCCGCATTACTCCACATCAACTTGAATCTCTTTCCGTGCCGATAACACCTATAGAAATTAAAAAAACCATAAACACTCTCCCCCTAAATAAATCACCAGGGAACGACGGCATTGTTAATGAATTTTACAAATCACTAGCACCTAACCTCACTACACATTTATCTTCCTTATATAACCATGTCGCAACAAATGGGGAATTTCCCCCTGACATGTTACAGTCTATAATCACTACCATCCCAAAACCGGGCAAAGACCCCCAATTAATCCAAAACTATAGGCCGATTTCCTTACTCAATACAGACATAAAAATATATGCCAAAATAATTGCCCTAAGATTACTTCCATATCTACCTACATTAATCCATCCAGATCAAGTGGGATTTATACCTGGTAGACAAGCTCCTGACGCTACAAGATGAATTATATCCCTACTATATCACCTCGAGACCGAAAACCAACCATCCCTCCTCCTATCATTAGACGCGGAAAAAGCGTTTGACCGAATCCATTGGCAATTTATGACCCTTACATTACAAAAATTTGGACTAACGGACTGGATGCTCTCAGCGATTTTATCCCTATACTCCAAACCCACCGCCAGAGTACTGACAAATGGCACACTCTCTTAACCTTTCTGTATATCAAACGGTACCAGACAAGGATACCCTCTATCCCCCATAATCTTTGCCTTACTTATCGAACCATTGGCAACCAATCTCAGAAACGACCCAGACTTTACGGGAATTAAACTTTATCAACATGAGCACAAACTTAGTCTTTTCGCAGACGATATTATCCTTATGATTACGAATCCCTATAAATCACTCCAATCGATACGTTCACATATCCGTTGTTATGCGGAAGTTTCATATTACAAACTTAATGAACCCAAATCATCTATACTCAACCTACATACACCTATAGGAACCAGATCTCTAATCGCCAAACATTTTCCCTTTACCTGGGAAACACATAGCATACCCTATCTAGGGATCAAACTCACCGCAACCACTAGCCAACTTTACGCAACTAATTACAAACCATTATTAGAAACCATTCCTCAAGAACTAAAAAGCTTACGCACAACCACATTATCGACTCTAGGTAGAGTAGCAACCATGAAAATGTGCATATTGCCTAAAATATTATACATCTTTTGGACGCTCCCTATACCAGTCACCCATACCTTCTTTTCTAAACTTCAAGCTACACTAAATAAATTTTTATGGAATTCTAAAAGACCCCGATGCTCCACGAACCTATTACTACGCCCACCTTCCAGAGGGGGGACAGGTCTCCCCCACCTAAAATCATATCATCAAGCCGTCCTATTAGACCAACTCTTCTTCTGGTGGCACCCTACTGACGAGAAGATCTGGACCAAATTAGAAAACTCCTTATGCTGGCCACACACATTAACAGACATACTGTTCATACCACGAGCAGCTCAACCTAAAAACCTACAAGCACACCCCTGTATCCAGGCTTCTTTTAATGCTTGGTTTGATTTTTCAATCCGCAACCAAGCAAACAAAAGCAATGTGAAAATTCTCACTCCCCTTTCATCCCTGCACTTCCTCACTCCTCACCTAAACATATTACCATGGAGCAGCCTTGGTATACTCCACATCCAAGATATCTACACAAACCATAAACTGGACTCATTCTCCGTTATCCAAAAGAAATTTCATCTTCCCGACAAAGAACAATATACTTATATGCGAATAGCCCACGCCATCTCCAAAACACGTATATCACCTGAAATAGGAATTCCTGCAACTGCAAAGCAATTCTTCCAAAGAACACAGTACCCTAAGAAAGGAATTTCGACTTTCTATTCACTTATTGCTGAAATACAATTCACTACATACACTTCTTCTTTAATCAATTGGGAAAAGAATCTCTCCCAACTAATAACCCCAAACACTTGGGAAAAAACATTCACTATCACTTTTAAAGCTTCTAAATGTAGTTCCCACTGGGAAACATACTTGAAAATCCTACACCAATGGTACCTGACCCCAACTAAATTATCCATATTCTACCCTCAACATTCACAATTCTGCTGGAGACACTGTGGAGAAAAGGGATCACTCCTTCACATACTCTGGGCATGTAAATCCCTTAAGTCTTATTGGAATAAGGTTTTCCAGATCATTTCATCACTCACAGGAACTTTAATTCCTCCAAATCCTGCCCTAGCTCTTCTCCACATTGGAATAGACATGTTCCCTGTCACCGTACGTACTATTATCATACACATCCTAGCAGCCACAAAAATTAACATCACCAAACTATGGAGATCCACCACAATCCCTTCTTTGTCCCGCCTCATATCCGATCTTAACCTCCAATGCGAGATGGAAAGAAGAACAGCACTCTATAATTCTTCCTACCACAAATTTAAAACCCAATGGTCACAATGGTTTACTAACCCTAATTGCTCAATAATATGATTACTATTAGAAATGAGTACAATACTCTCTGACCACACTAAATTGGTGCCTACCCTCCCTTCCCTCCACCTATTCCCTTGTTTCTCCACTACCCTTATGTTCTCCCCATTCTTATATTTCATTAGTTTCCTAGAATGGTTCATGACATACGAAGCATACCTCTCATGTAACCAACGTATGGAGGGGTAGGCTCCCCGGCCACCTGGTGGGGAGCCTCCACTTCCCTTCTTGTTCTTATTTTTATATACTGTTATCCTCAAATGTGAACCATATATGATTGATTACCAAATATCACTTTTGTATGTTGAAACCTCAATAAAAAAAATATTTGAATATAAAGTGTGCTGTGGCTGAAAAAAAGTTGAAAAACACTGGGTTAAAGGTTCTATTCACACTAGAGCAGACAGCTGCCAGAGTGCTTCACCTGTCTGGCAGCTGTCCATTCCCACATGTGCTACAGGGCAGTGTGGTGAGCAATTCCATGCATCATGTGGCTCCTTTTTTTGTTTTGGACTAACTTTAATTGAAGTGTACAAAAAGTGTACAAAAGCAATGTGCTGCACTGTTGTATAGTGCCATGCAATTCTGTACAGTGCTCTGCGATAAAATGCAGCACGTCTACATTTTTTTGCTGCACGATGCAGCACATCTCTGAGCTGCATAGCAGTGTGAATGAGACACACAGGAAACAATTGTTTTCTGTGTGTCCTAGCTGTGACAGATGTTTTACAATGCAGTAAAATATCTCTCACCACACAATGCACAATGTGTGAATTAGCCCTTACAAAAGCTCTTTCCTCGACATCCTGCACAGGTGATTCAGTAAACTCAGAGAGCCTAGGTTGGGGTCTGTGTATAAGTATTCAAAAGAATTGGAGAGGTATAGTATGTGAAAATGTGAACAGTTGCTCCAGAATATTTTGAATTACCCTTTCAATATTTAAATAAAGATGTGAAATAACGTTATAGCCATTTGGAATATTTTGGCGAGTGGTAGGAGTATCTTGGCATGTGCTGGAAGCAGTGTGTGGTAGTAGGGGGGTTCAAGGTCAATTTTTGCATTGGGGTCCACACGCTTCAAGTTACTTCTATGGCATGTATCTATTATCTGATAACTATTTTTTTTTTTATCAGAGACTAAGTGAATACTTTAATTAGGAACATTACATTTTTGAAAATTAGGAGATTTTGATGAAATGTTGGTATTTCTGCAAAATGCAAATCAGATACAAGAGCAAGTAAAATTTACCTGGCATTTGGTTGATGCATAGAGCTGCACAAATAATAAAAAAAACTGTATAAAAAAATTAACAAAATAAAATGAAAAATTCCAGCACACCAATTTAATTTGAATATACAAGAAACATAAAATAGAACAGTAATATGTAATTAACTAAACTAACCTAAATACATGATTAATTCAACCTGTAAATAAAATAAAAAGGTGTTTTGTTTTGTTTTTTTTTCAAGCAAAATCTGTCTAAGTAACAGAATTCCAACAGGACAAAATCAGTACATCTGTTTTGCACAAATCATTCACTCACCACCACTCATTTGGGACTGGTACCCATCTAGTCTTGATAGAAGTTATGTGGAAACTTTAGAACTTCAGAATATTTGTCCCCAAATTATCTCAATTCAGAACAGGCAACTAGATACTGTAGGTATAGAGTAACTCTTGTGATTTCCAAGAGGTTGGATAGATTGATGTTGCGTAATCAAAGAGTTAAAAATGCCATAGAACTGACAGAACTTACTTTGAAACCAAGGCTCAAGTAAACTTATTAACTAAATGAAAATCTCACCCTGCTGCTAACATCCTGCCACACGATGGGTTCGTTTTTTAGGAAGGGTGGGTGGAGTGGCTAATCAATATGAATCTTTTTTATTTTTCTAATATTCCTTTCTGTACTTTATAATAAATATAGAAGATGGTCATGTTTAAAGATAACAAAGATAGAGGGTTAAGAAAGAATTTGGATGGCATAGTGTTGGTGGCTATATAATAAAGTAATTATAGCTGTTGGAGACAGTGCATGCATCATTAACAGTCTCTTTTCGGGCATAAAGTTACCTGCATGTGATTCACATACAAAAACTAGGTTTGGCCTCTAGGAACACCCTTAAATGACTGGGGGAACTAAGTCAGGGAAGTCAGTACTTTAATAAGGAATTAAAATTAATTTACAGAGACACACAGATTGGGATTTATTATCTAATAAAGCCTGAATTTGTCTGAAGCTGGACTTTTAGGTTTAAAAATTAAAAAAATAGCTGGCAGGTATGGTACAATCAATAAACCTTAAACATAAATTTGGCTATACTTTTTTAAAATGTTTTTAAAATATCTATATACTTTTTTTTAAATAAAGAAAGCCAACATAATATAATAAATGTGCATTAGAAGCAATGTATTATGTACAAGGCTTTGCTCTGTATTTTCCAGGTAATAAACTCTATTTAATTTTTTTTTACATCAATAAAGCCTAGTCTAGCATTGAGATTTTTCTTAATTCAATATTTAATCTGCATAAAAATGTCTTCTAGTTTTGTAAAACAATATTACCTTACCTTAGATATATAGGCTGCTCAGGTAATGTCATATATTAAACCATTGCTCTTTCTAGGTCACATATTATACACAGCTGCATAAAAAAAATCAGAAGCTTTATTAACTTCTTCTGTATAAATGTATTTCCTTCTGTACTTGCAAGGGTGGGCTTAACAAAATGAGTCAACAGGACAAAATTTGGATAATTTATACAGAATCTAATGGATGAGTCAAACCTTGTCATTTGATGTTTTAGTACTGCCTGTACTTAATAAGTACATGGATTCTTGGTAATGTTTTGAGCATAGTCTATATATATAGATATATATATATATATATATTTATTTAATTGCATATAAGCTTATCTTTTATATTTTTACTCCCCTTTTTTAATATAATTATAAAAATAAGGACCGAATACTGTATACAATAGCTGCTTTATTCAATAGATTATAACACCATTTCAGTTTCATCAGCTGAAGCAACCCTCCCCCATTCCCTCAACCTACACACATACGTCTAGTGCATGATGTACTAAACTGTGTAGTAAAGCGGAGTGAAATAAACACTTTATACATCTGACCATGTATGTATGTAATCTGATACATCTGCTTATAAATGTAATTTTTAATCCCCCCCCGACTGGATGTTAGAAGAACAACAGTCTTCAGTTCAATAAATCAGTTGTTTGCTTCTTTGTAACTTCATGGTTTGTACATTTTTCTGATGTAATCTGATACATCTGCTTATAAATGTAATTTTTAATCCCCCCCCGACTGGATGTTAGAAGAACAACAGTCTTCAGTTCAATAAATCAGTTGTTTGCTTCTTTGTAACTTCATGGTTTGTACATTTTTTTATAAATATGTCTGCACCGCAACTGATTGAACTTTTCAGTTCATTCATTTCTACTTATGCCTAAAACATATATGCCTTGCAGTGGTTGTAAACCCTTAAAATATACCCCACAAACTGTCTGGTCTCATATGATACACAGAGATGATACAAATCTTCTTATATAAGTTGTACCTGTTTATCTGCAGTCTCTATCCACTGCAGTCTTGCAAAACACATATTTTACACAGCATCCCTCAACAGCAGAAAACAGGGAGCATGCAACTAAAATCATACACACACTGCAGAGATAGAGCACCCAGCTCAGTGAAATGTGATATCTTATGGAGGGAAGTGACACACCCCCTTCTTTATAGGTCAGACAAACATAGAACTGAGGGTTAAGTCATCTACTGTGTGCTGGGGGGTGGACCCTCCTTCCTGGAGGCTGATGTTTTGGCTGAAACTATTAGGCTCCTAGGAGCATCTGGCATTTTTTTCCCTGCCTCTAAATTGCCCTGCATTTTAACCTATATGTCCATGCACATGGAGGTAGGAAAAAAAAGCACTATCAGTCCATCTAGAGTTTTGGCAGAAAAAAGCACTTGACACTTGTAAATGTGTGTAAATGTGCTTTCATGCTAGCCACCTTTAAACCTGGAGCATTAATTCATTTAAAGGGTCAGAATAAGTTGTTATTCTGGCTAATGAAATGAATGAATACCCAAGCACTTGACTCCTGTAAATATGCCTAAATGCGCCTAAATGCGTTACACACTTTTACACGTGCCAGGCATTTTTTTCTGCCATAACAAAGGTTTCTACGAGAATTTTCAAAACACCCCTTCAGTCTATTATGAATGCTGCTGCTAGGCTCATACATATTACAAACAAACAGTGACTGGTGCCCCTCTCTGCCAATCCCTTCACTGGCTTCCACTAACCCAACGTATAAAATTCAAAATACTAACTACAGCTTACAAAGCCATCCTCAACACTGCCCCTAGCTACACCGCCAACCTCATCCGCAGAAATTGCCCAAATCGCCCACTCTGCTCCTCCAAAGATATCTTCCTCTCTAGCTCCCTCATCACCTTCTCCCACACTCACCTCCAGGACTTCTCCAGAGCCTCTCCCATCCTCTGGAACTCCCTACCACAGTATTTCCGGTCAGCCCCCACCCTGTCTGCCTTTAGGCGATCTTTGAAAACAAACTTATTCAGGGAAGCCTACCCCACCTCCACCTAAGAACTGTACTTGAATCACCTCCACCAAATCATCCTCCGCAGCTATCACCTTTTGTATCACCTCCCCCTTCCTTTAGATTGTAAACTCCATGAGCAGGGCCCTCATATTCCTTCTGTACTGAATTGTATTGTAAATGTACTGTCTCCCTTATATTGTAAAGTGCTGCGCAAACTGTTGGCACTATATAAATCCTGTATAATAATAATAATATTTTAGTCCACATAATTGCCACAACCCATGTCACTATGTTCATCATCAAACTTTGAATGAGCATTTAACAATTGTGGTGCAAATTTCAGATAAAATATAATAAATATGATTTCATTACAAATATGCCCTGGGGGATTTATGAAAAATCTCTGAAGGTGGGACTAGACAACTTGATAGGCATGACCACGCATGTTTGAGTAAAATATGTCTACTATCAAATGAAGGAAAGAGAGTAACCACTATAAAAGACCTCATAAACTATATATATTTTAAAGAGTAACTCCACTTTTGTTGAGGAAAAAACATTCCTTTCTGGTGTACATTGCAAGGATTTTAACAAACTTGTGTTCTTCTGAAAAAAAATAGATGCTTGTTTGTCTGTGTCCATGTGCAGTGTAAATCTGTATGGAAGTGATTTCATAACTATGAATCAGCTGCTGCACCTGCAGGGCTCTAATAAGGAAAATAGCAGGGTCTGCATCCCATTAGATGTGTTTTCCCTTTGGGACCATCTCACCAAAAAAGGATATTTTTGTTGCAGAGGATGCCCACAAATTTGATCTGTATCTTAGTACCGACTTCAGGGAAAATTAGTAAGCCAATCACACAAGCAGGAAATGAAAATTCTGGGGGCCTTCAGTACATCATCTGTGTACAGAATGCCTCCAAGTAGCCATATTACATTGCATTTTACAGAAAATTACAGCTCTGTAGAAAGAATGGAAAGGTAATTGTTTATCAACATTCAATTACAATATGACTTGTGTAGCAATTGTGTACACTATATTTTTTTTATTTGCTATTTTTTCCCACAAAAGTGTAGTTAACTTTTAGGTTATATTTATTATCTAAATTTCTCTGTGTGGGACACAATAGCACAGTTAAGCACAGAAACTTTTCAAGTAAGTAATTTTATAAGATAAATTATTTACTAAAAGTTTGTTCACATGAAGACCTATGTCCATGCAAAGTAGTTTTTATTCTGAGCATATAAATGTAATTGCTTCATATATACATTTTGCAGCTCTACCAATAATTATGACAGAGATAACACAGGGATAAATGTGTATGTATTTCTGGAATAGCATGATGTATACTTTTTAGGGTGAAATTTAAAAGCTGTCAGAAATATTGTTATCATTTTTGACATTTTTGAGCTCCATATAAAAGATACAAACCCATCAATGTAAATTACATCAATATTTGACACAGACAAAAATAAATATGACAATTTACCAGAATTAGATAGAGCTTAGAATCCTGCAAGTCTGGAATTTTAAATGAAGATAATATATTTTCAGAGAAAGGAGGCAAGCTTAACAAATCCTTCAAATTGGCAGCATCAACGTTAGTTGCCATGCGGGAAAAAAGTACATCTGTATAGTTGGGACATTTTCGTATTCTGACTGGGGCTACAGCTGTAACTTGCCACAGATTGCATATAATGAGGCTCATGGGAACCAAGCTGATGAGCTGAAAAAGTCTTTAAGAACCTTTAATGGTTATTGACAAAGTATCATTAATGTCAGACTGTTCATGGTGTTATGTCCTATAAAGCTGTGGCAAGGGCTTGTGTGCCTTTGTAAAAGCACAGATCTGAAAACAAGTGATTGACATAATTACTGACATGACTATGCTACAGTGGCAGTAAAAAGGTCCCTATCATAAATAACAAAAAAGTACGGAGGCATAACAACAAAGGTTCATTGCTTTAGCATAATGCTCCCAGAGAGAAAAACAACTAAGCTAATATTTTTTAACCACATGCCGCCCAGCCACTGTATAAATACGGCGGCAGGGTGGAACGGCTGGGAAAAGGCACGTTTTAAAACGTGTGTTTTGTAAACAGGTAGGGGGCGCGTGCGAGGCGCGCCGCCGCCCTACCTGTCCGGCTGATCACAGGCGCGGATGTCAGTCGCCGGGTCACCCCCCGGTTGTTACCGGCTATGTCCCGGCGATCAGCGGCAATCGCTGACAGAGAGCACAGCTTCAGTAGCTGTGCTTTTTGTCAGTTCCCTGACAGCTCCAGGACACGCTTATCGGGACAGAAGAGTTTCTCTCTCCCGAACAGCGGTGTTCCCTGCAATACTCACCCCCGTCCCCTAGTAAAATACTCCCCTCACACAGTTAACCCTTTCCCTGAATAAAAACGTAACCCCTTCCTCCCCAGTGCCATTAGTACAGTGTCAGTGTTTTTATTTTTGCACTGATCACTGTATTGGTGTCACTGGGGATGTCAGTGACCCCAAGTCAGTACCCCCCAATGTCAGAATGTTCGCCACAGTCCCGCAGTCTCGCCATAAGTCGCTGATCGCCACCATAAGTCACTGATCGCCGCCATAAGTCGCTGATCGCCGCCATTATTAGTATAAAAAAAAACCTAAAAATCCCAGTATCTTTCCTGCCATTTGTAAACGCTATAGCTTTCACGCAAACCAATTAATTTACACGTATTGGGTTTTTTTTTAGCAAAGACATGTCGCAGAATGCATTTTGGCAGAAATTTATGACTAAATTTGATTTTTAAATTTTTTTTTACTGGACATGTTTTATAGCAAAAAGTCCAAAATATTGTTTTTTTTCCTCAAAATTGTCAGCCTTTTTTTTTATAGCGCCAAAAATAAAAACCACACAGGCGATAAAATACCACCGAAAGAAAGCTCAATTTGTGGGAAAAAAAAGGATGTAAATTTCATTTATGTATTGCATGACAGCGTAATTGTCCGTTAAACTAGCGCAGCGCTGTATAGCAAAAAAAATGGCGTAAATTGCAGTATCTATACCATAGTTTGTAGACTCTATAACTTTCACACAAAGCAATCAATATACACTTATTGGGATTTTTTTTTCCAAAAACATGTAGCAGAATACATTTTGGCCTAAATTTATAACCAACTTTGAGTTTACTATATATTTTTTATAGCTGAAAGTAAAAAATATTGTTTTTCTTCAAAATTTTTGGCCTTTTTTTGTTTATAGCGTGAAAAATAAAAAGCGCACAGGTGATCAAATACCACCGAAAGAAAGCTCTATTTGTGTGAAAAAAAGGACGTAAATTTTGTTTGGGTGAGGCATTGAATGACTGCGCAATTATCAGTTGAATTAGTGTATTGCTGAGTAGCAAAAAGAGGCCTGGTTATTAAGGGGGGTAAATCCTCTGGAGGTCAAGTGGTTAAAACTGGAGGAGAAAAACAATAGGGCAGTTAAACTCAATCGGTCTTTATTGTTATATTCTGTATTGCTTTGCTAGGAAAATTAAATACAAAATACAGTATCTGTTATCTACTACAACTAAATATTTCTTTACTCACATTTATATGCCAGTCTCTGAAGAATAGGGATTTTTGCAACTTTGAGTACGATCTCATGAAAAAAATCAAATGACCAGGTTTGATCTAGCCACAGTTGCACATCTTGAGTTAAGGTCCCCAAACTATCAATTGTGCTGAACACTGTATTGTATATCGTATCTTTTGGGTGTTAAAATTATTTCAGAATACAGTTTGTATTGTTTTACCAAAAGAATGAGCCATGACTTACCAGAGCTTAGAAATTTATTGCAGTGGCCTAGCCACATTTAAAAATCTTGGAGAAGAGCTTATTAGCATTTCAGGTGCCAGAAGAAATATCTTCCCACATTTGTGGCCATATCACAATGGCTCACCATTAGGCTGGGTCTTAAAGGCTAAGTTCACTTTTTATATAAAAAAAAAAAGTAATAATGCACATCTTTTTGCAGGTAAAAAAAAGTACATTCATTATTTTTTTTACACTGGAGATAGAAGGTAAATGTCAGGCTCCTCCAGGCGCTCAATACACTGTCTACCTGTTCTTTGAATGGACAGGAAGTTACTGAATTGCAGGAAGAATCAATGAACTATTAGAGCACTCACCAGCCCCTTGCAGTTTGTTCAGAACTACAAGCCCTCAGCAGCAGTGGCCAACAGTACTTGTAGTTCATTCATTGACAGAAGTCTATGGATAAATTATGCAGTTGTCTGGGTGGAGCCCTTCCCAATTGAGCTGTTTTTACATTGTGACAGTGGGTGTGGGGAGAAGATCCCAAGCCCATTGTAACCAGGAGGTGGGGGGGGGGGGTCGGGTGGAGAGAAGGCAGAAGCATATTACATGTTCCATCCTAAATACAGGTGGAAAATGTAACATGTTCCAAAGGTGAATGTAGCCTTTAAAAACAGTGATTTAGCAACACCTATGTTCACAGACCCCCTGGGGTTGATTTGCTAAAAGGAGATGAGAATTTTCATTTAATTAGCTATAGCTGTGTTCAGTTTACAAAGTCATGTGCAGATTAAATTAATAAACAGGGATATTCACTCAGTTTATCAAGTGAAGATTCTCATTTCCTTTAGTAATTATTATTATTATTATGCAGGATTTATATAGCGCCAACAGTTTGTGCAGCGCTTTACAATATAAGGGAGACAGTACAATTACAATACATTTCAGTACAGAAGGAATGTGAGGGCCCTGCTCATGGAGCTTACAATCTAAAGGAAGGGGGAGGTGATACAAAAGGTGATAGCTTTGGGGGATGATCTGGTGGAGGTGATTCAAGTACAGTTCTTAGGTGGAGGTGGGGTAGACTTCCCTGAAGAAGTGAGTTGTCAAAGATCGCCTAAAGGCAGACAGGGTGGGGGCTGACCAGACATGATGTGGTAGGGAGTTCCAGAGGATGGGAGAGGCTCTGGAGAAGTCCTGGAGGCGAGCGTTGGAGGAGGTGATGAGGGAGCTAGCAATTCAGTCTTATTGCCTCATCAGTACTTTGGGCACCAGCAATGTTACACAAATGGCTGTCTTCATAGAACAATGACTTCCGAAAATGTGGGGTTCCAAAGTAAACAAGTCTAAAGTATCACTGTCCTAGACAAACAGCACTCTTTTGTTCTAGAACAGCTTAGTGATCTTCATTTTGTCCTTGGTAAAGCTGGTACATCATCATAGTCTTTTATTATAAAAGTAAAATATATAGTTCAAATAAGAATGGTGGGCTAAATTATATTTTAACACAGCAGGGACATTTGCATAAATTGCTGCTGTTTTATCACGATTTGTCAGTGAAATGTCATGTTTTGTCATGAATCTGACTTATTTGTGAGTCATAGAAGAATCAAACATTTTCTCCAGCTTTCAGCTGTGACAATACATCATTTGGAAAAACTATTCCCAGATGTTTTTCTGACATGTTTTTAAAATATGATTTTATAATTAGATTAGGCTATGCATTTAGTAAAGCTAGTTAACTTTGTGACAACATTATTATTTATTTACCTTGCCTCTGTCAAGGTCTCTAGGTCGTTAATTATCAGTTAAAATGAATCTTTTTCCGCTTTTTATTTGGTAAGATGGTAAAACATTTAGTCTTGGTTAAACTGTTAGAAATTTGCATTTTTTTTCAAATTGTTTCCCATTTTTTTTAAAACAACAAGTACACAAAAAAGTTTATTCTCCTTAAAATATACTAGCTCAGCAAGATAAAGGTAAACTCCAGAATAAGCAAAAATGTTCTAAATAGAAGAGGCATATGTATTTCTACTTGAATCTTAGTGTGCTTTATATACTTAAAAGGTAAAGTGAGAGTGATGAAGTCATTTCCCCACTGGTTACAAGGTGTTGCCACCAGATAAAATATGAGAACTGTCAGGTACCTGTCTGTCAGAGCCTGGTGGATGATGAACATATAAATATGGGAAAGTGTAGGCAGCACCAGTTTGCTGGGGCGCAGTATTCTTTTTGTACTGAGTGGAACCTACAAAATTGAAGAGATATAGTCAAGAATGATCCCCATCTTGCCTCCTCTTTGGGAGTAGGCCTTAGGGCTTCCTTCCCAACAGTGAGGGGCTAGGAGATCTGCATTCCCAGATGGGAAGCAGTTATGCCTGGATCATGGCCTTTTTAGAGTTGGCGATTGGCTTTCATGTGCAAGTGATCCAAGCAGCTCTACAGGGCTTGGAAGGGGCCCCCCCCTCTAGCCACTGTTCCGGTCCTTTCCCATTCCACTGGGGGGCCTGGGACTGCTAAATGCAGTTAGTTAAGATGCCTACAGGGGAGATGGAGGAACATCCATTCCCTGATCTCCTCTGTGATGAATGAAACAAATATTTAGTCACTTCCAGCTTCAATAAAGCACCTGGACCAGATGGCATACACACACAGGTCCTTAAATAATTGAGCTCTGTCATTTCAAAGTCAGTGTTTCTAATTTTTAATGACTATCATAGTACCACTGGACTGATGTCAGGCCAATGTGTTGTCTATATTTAAAAAGGGATCATCATGGATTCATGAAAGACAAAAGTTGTCAAATAAATCTGATTTCTTTTTATGATGAGGTGAGCAAAACCTTGGATAGAGGGGTGGCTGTGGATATGGTATGCTTGGATTTTGCAAAAGCGTTTTACACGGTTCCCCACACATGGCTAATGTGTAAGGTAAAGTCTACAGGCTTGGAAAAATCAGTATGTAAATGGATAGAAAACTGGCTAACAGATCATATTCAGACAATAGGGGTTAATGATTCATACTCTGAATGGTGTAGGGTTGTTGGTAGTGTACCCCAAGGTTCAGTGTTGGGACCCTTACTTTTTAATACATTTATAAACTATATAGGGTCTGACATTACAAATACCATTTCAGTCTTTGCAAATAGCATCAAGCTGTGCAGTAGAATAATGTCATTACAGGATGTCTTCAGCTTACAAGCCGACCTCAATACACTGTTTAATTGGGCAATTATGTGGCAAATGAAGTTTAATGTTGATAAATGTAAAGGTTTGCACTTGGGGGCTAAGAATATGCATGTACCATACATACTAGGGGGGTTACAACTGGGGGAATCAATGATGGAGAAGGATCTGGGACATTTGGTAGATCATAAGCTTAATAATGACATACAATGCACAGCAAGGAAAATCCTCTCTTGTATTAAAAGAGGTGTAGACGAGAGAGAGAGAGAGAGAGATTTTATCCTTGTACAAATCATTAGTAAGACCTCATCTGGAATATGCAGTTCAGTTTTGGGCACCAATTCACAAAATGAACATTGGGGAGCTGGAGAAAGTGCAAAGAAGGGCAAGCAAACTGACAAGAGGCATGGAGGAGCTCAGCTATGAGGAAAGATTAGAGGAACTGAATGTATTCTCTCTTGAGAAGAGGAGATTAAGGGGGGATATGATCACCATGTATAAATACATCAGTGGGTCATATAGTGAACTCAGTTTACAGTTATTCACCCTGAGGTCATCACAGAGGACAAGGGGGCACTCTTTACGTCTGGAGGAAAAGAGATTTAATTTCCAAATATGGAAAAGTTTCTTCACAGTTAGAGCTGTGAAAATGTGGAATAGACTCCCTCAAGAGTTGGTTCTGGCCAGCTCAGTGGAATGCCTTAAAAAATGCTTGGATTCTTTCCTAGATACATATATTATAACGGAATACTAACATTTATAAGTAAAGTTGATCCAGGGGATATCCGGTTGCTTGTGGGGGGATCAGGATTTAATTTTTTCCCCTGCAAGAGCAAATTGGATCATGCTTTGCTGGGTGGGATGGGGGGGTTGCCTTCCTCTGGATCAACTGTGTGTATACGATTATAACTTTTTTTTTTGTTTGAACTGTATCGACTTTTGTCTTTTTTTCAGCCAGATTAACTATGTAACTATGTAACAGCAGCTATTGCTATAAGAGGAAGCATACGAGAATATGCAAAGTATTCGGCTTTGTACTTCTATAGAGGGTAAAGGAGGATAAGGACGTGAAACATGCAGATCAGATAAAGCTGTCAGAGAGCTTCTCCACTCTACCCAAGAATCTCTTTTATCAAGGGGCAGTGGGGCATCATAGTTGGATGTTAGGTCTTAAGCAGTGCTTAAATGGTGACAGGGGCTGCAAATCTCTTTTTCAAATCTTTTTTCAGCCAGACTAAATAGATAACTATGTAACAATAAAGTTAAATAAAGAAAAATGTAAAAAAAAATGTGAACACAATAAATGGGAAAAAAATTAAAGCACCTCCATCCCCATGTGCTCTCATGCAAATGCAAACATGCACCTAGTTTAGGAATGGATATGTAAACAGTGATTGCATCACACATGTGAGGTATTGCTGCATTGAAGTGAGAGCAATAATTCTGGCAATAGAGTTCATGTTTTACTCTAAACTGATAACCTTAGATTGTACACCCCTTGAGGGTTAGGGACTGATGTGAATGCATAATATATATATGTAAAGCGCTGCGTAAATTGACAGCGCTATATAAGTACCTGAAATAAATAAATAAATAACCTATAAAGGTTTTTAAAGAGTCACCTATGGATAATTTTAGGCAACTTTCTTTGTCACCATTTCACAGGCATGCAGAATTTTAATGAATAAATATAGCTTGCACCCACTGTAGCTCTTGCAATACTTTATTTACTTGAGGCAATACAACATACAGTCATCCAGGTTCACGCATATCGACCTTCAGTGGGTCCATCACCTGCCTATAATTCATAAGTCTAGAGAACAACCTAAGGGGAGACCTATAGTAGCAGATATTGGTTCTATTCTTGAACCACTGTATGAGTGGATGGATAATTATCTACAACCATTAGTAAAAAGACTCCCAGGTTATATCAGAGGTCACAAAATGGTTCTTTCTCAGATGAATGAGATCATCTGGGAAGAAAACTTTACATGGGTCAGTCACTGTATTCATCAATTTCCCATAACATGGCTGTATTATCAGTGAAAGAACATCTATATATATTCAGTTCTTCTGACCTAAAGTTGCATAACTTCTTGGTTATGTCTATAGAATTCCTACAACATAATTACTTCTTGTTCAATGACATCTACTTTCTCCAATGTCCTTTTTAGCAAACATATATGAACACATGGGAGGAGAAAGTTATCTTCACAGAAGTAACCCCATAAACAGTATATATTGAGGTATAGTTGCTACATAGATGACCTGCTACTTATATGGAAGGATAACCCAGAAAGTGTTCTATCTCTTGTAGATATGAACCACAATTATTTTAAATTGCAATTCACATATGATTTGGATAAATATAAAATTATTTTTTATATTTTTGGACAAAATTATTATTTATATTTTTGGACACCACATTTGAAGGAAATTGAAATTCTCATCAAATAGATACTAAGACATTTTGTAAACAAGGCACATGAAATACCACTATCCTGACTAAAAGGTGTCACCCTTCCCATACTTTAAAAGCTATACTAGTGGGAGAATTTCTTAGGGCTAGACGTAACTGCTCCCAAGAGGAGTCCATTAGGGAAGAATGTTCCTCTATTTCTCAAAGACTGCGGGAACATTTGCATTTATTTCTAGAGGATGTGAAAAGGCAAATAAATGTTCCTGAGTCTTTATTCCAGAATGCCAATGTAAAAGAAATAGCATTAGAAAGAACAAACAGGGTCCTACTTTTGTAACTTCCTACTCTATCGAATACAAGAAAATCTTCCCATTCTTTTTTCAGATGCTGCAAGGCAAGGCAAGGCTTGCAAAGCAAGGCTGTAGCGAGTCATAAAGCACCTACTCTAGGATCACTTTTTTCCCAAGTCTTTTTTGCTCTTCAGAGGGTGGTAGCAAAATGCAGTTATCATATAAAGGCTTCTATTACTGTAGGATGAATACATGCAAATATTGCAAGGTACATAACAAAAAAAAATGGTAGTATGTTCATTAGTAACAGGAGAAATCTGTGAACCTAGCCTATATAACAATACATCAATTGTGGTACAGCAGGTGTGGTTTATGCTGCGATTTGTATTTTTTGTTCTGTACAATATATAGGCTGCGCTAGTCGTTCATTACGAGTCAGGATAGGGGAACAATATACGGCAATGAACAATTATAACATTAAACAACATTCAATGGTGTCCTGTCACTTTTGTGATGTGCACGATGGCAAGTTTAGATTTTATGGAGATAATTTTGTATTTTGTATTCCCTCAAGTAAATAAAGTATCACAAGAGCTACAGCGGGTGCCAGCCAGGGGCGGACTGACAACTCATGGGGCCCCCGGGCAATAGGGGATCATGTGGCCCCTGTGTCCTTGCCCAAACTCAAAAAAGCCTATCAAAAAGGAACCAGGGGCATCTCATGGGGCCCCCTACTGACCCCGGGCCCTTGGGCAGTGCCCGAGTTTCCAAATGGTCAGTCTGCCCCTGGTGCCAGCTATATTTATTCATTCACATGTGTTGGAGAAGACAAGACCTTTCCACTGCACAGCACTTGAAGACATGGATACCGGACACATGTAAGCAACAGCTTGTTGTACACTTGGATGCAGAATCTTCAAATGTTTTTTTACTCGACAGAACATCATCTTTTTATACTTAGCTAAAACATATGTATTATATTGTGTTAGTATGCATAAAAATAATTCAAGTATATTTTTTCCTGAGAATTGGCATCTCATGACTGTACAAATATTGTGCAACTACCACTATTTTATTTTCCAAGACCTCTGCTTTCAGAAAATATTGACTATTTGGTGTTTCTAATTAATTTGCAATGCTAATTTTACCATGTATGTGAAAAATGTCAAAACTGTCCCAGAAGGCAAATGGTCAATTCAATAAAAGATTAAAAGCAAAAAACTGTCTGGCTATTGCCTTATTCTCCTGGTCATAGAAAACATCTTATGGAGAGAGGGGAGTGAATAGGGCCCCAGCCATTGGAACAGCAGGTAGGAAAAGCCACAAAGTCTGGGTTAATCCCAGCTGGGGTGCCTTGAAGGAGTTTGGAAGAAAAAAGTCAGAAGTAGGCCTTTCTTGAAGAGCAGGTTCTTGAGGGTCCCATGCTCATGGACCATAGAGACCACCCAAGTCAGATTCTAAAGGGTTAACACTGTAGATGCATTCCTGCTACATAATCTCCTCCTTCTAGATCTATACAGTAATCCACTGTGAAATTACTATACAGGAGCTTGCTGATATAAAGACCATTAATTGCCACTCTCTATCCTTGCACAGGGTTTTGTGTCTACCTCCCTGTAGTTTTACACAATTAGCCTGTAATGACTCCACCTGCTGTGGGTCCCTTCCACAGCTCTACTCATTGCACAGGCTCTCATGTACAGCACTCTGTTAATAAATGAGTTTTAGCAGGCATTTGGTTTACACAAAATAGATGTATATATTTTACAGATATAGAGAAGTATACAATATTTAAATGAAAGATTAAAGTGTTACTAAACCCACTACAGTAAAATCAGTCTGTATAGCATGCTTATTATACTCATTGTGGAACCTAAGGGGTTAATCCTCTGCATTGTGTAAAAACACTGTTTGATCCTGACATCTCTGATCCTCCTCTTTTTCCAGTGTCTCCCCTCTTATCTCCTGATAAGACATATCGTGTAGAGACACTCTGCACATAATCAGTTTTATGTGTATTGCTAGAGAGGGTTTTTTTCTTGGGAGAGTGCATGTGATCAGCACATGGCCAATCAGCACTGTCCAGATAGGGGTTAGGGGTTCTGCATCCTCCTAGAGCAGAGTTACAACTCCTCCTACAAACTTTACCATGTGCTTCGCTGGACACTGATAGAAGTTACAAGACTGCTATATACTGCTTTATCAAGGACATGATAAAGCGCATGCACTAGCAACATGTTGTCCCGGCAACCGACCTCTTCCTTCTAAAGCTCCGGCTCCAGCGAGAGTTTCCCCCCCTCCGTCTCTCCACATCGTGGTGACGTCGCCGGGACGCTGGGACATCAGATACACGTGGTCCCTGCACTGACAGGCATTCTACTCTCCACTGCTTCCCTCTGAGCGGACAGGCTGTCCATCTTGGAACCTGGTTTCTTAAAGCCACAGGCTGGTTATCTATTTTTTAACATGTGAATTATTAAAGGCGCACCTCCATATAAGGTGTATTACTTTTATCACAAAACTACACAGCGCCTGGCTGATGTTATACTATAGTAAAACAAAGCAGCCTATTTAAATAACTCATGAATCAATATACAGTGACTAGAAAGATTCACATAAACAGCGCTCTGTCATACTAGATTACACTTAAAAAAAGAATCATTAAAAAACTTATATCCAATCAAAAACCAATTATAAGGAAATAATATAGAAACTTCCACCAAAGTGAAAAAACTGTGAAAAAGTTCAGTTCAGTGATGTGATGTGATATCTCTTTAAAGTTGCTCGATCAACTATCAATGTGATCCTGCAGTGATTATTGCCCCACTGAATTCAACACTCACCAGAAGCTGGTGAATAATCAGCAGTAGAAAATTAGTAGAAAATCAACCTCCTTGATGCTGAATGGTTGTGAAAGTGACAATAGGATAATCAGCCAGCACCCCAAAAAACAACCACCAATCAGTGAATTGTTGATCACTCTTGCTCCGATCTCCTCATCATCCAGATTAAATTATATCAATTCCACTCCATATAGGGACAAAATAAAACAAAAACATAGTGTGATTCTGTAAACACATTTATTATGTTAAAAAAAAACACTAAAAATGACACTCACATTGAGTTAAAAAGTAAAGAACATTGTAAGCATAGCACTTCCAATATACTGGCCGCCGTTTCTGCGGCTGGTGACAGTCTCACCACGTACTGGTTCCTATGGATTCCCGCAGCAACAGTCACGTGATCACGCAACGTGGTCCCGGAGTGCATGCTGAAGTCACAGATGGTCACGCCCTGATGCGTTTCATCATTCCAACTTCCTCTGAGAAAGATAGCAGGACAACCCCCAAAAAATTCTTTAAATATATTAATAGCAAAAAGGTCCAGTCCAAGCAAGTAGGCCCTTTATAAAATAAACTAGAGTGGGTGACTGGGGACAAAGAGAAGACAAATTTATTAAATACCTTCGTCAGCTCTGTGTATACAAAGGAGTATGGGGGAGCCCTTGTCCATAATGGGCATAGTATTGATACAGCTCCAGATGATCCACATTGGCTCACAATTGTATGATCCAGAAATATTTAGACAGAATAAAAGTGAATAAAGCACCTGGACCTGATGACATACACACACGGGTCCTTAAAGAATTGAGTTCTGTCATTTCTAAGCCATTGTTTCTAAATTTTAGGGACTCTTTAACCACTTCCCGTCCAGCCCATGTAGATAAACGGCTGGACAGGAGCACTGCCAAAGCAGGTGGACGTTTCTAAATGTCCCCCCGCATTCATTGCATGTGCTCGCTCCCTGGGAGGGCATGGCACTACGATCGGTGCACGCTGTGAGAGGACACAGCGAAACACAGATCACTGTACTGGATCTCTGTGTGAGGTCCCAATTCTTGTGATCACTGATTAGCCAATCAGTGATCACATGACTAGTAGTAAACAAGATGTCACTTCCTGACTTCATTGCTTACTACTTGTGAAATCTGTGAATGATCACAGAGGTCACATGGTAAAAGGCTATTCACAACAGCCGTGTACCATGTGACAAGCTGTGACCAATCACAGCTCTCACATTATTTCTCAGTGGCTGCAAGAGGAGAAATGATTGCTTTTACAGCCTTTATGGGTGTAAAAGCAATCAGTGTAAAAAAAAGAAAACAAAATCTTCATCACTCCGCACAAATAGTACAGTGTCACTATGATGACCCTGTTGCTTACGTGGAGTTTTGCATGAATTAGGCATAAAATGTGCTCTGAACATCATCTAAGTCACAATAATAGAAGAAAACAGTCTGCTGAACATAATACTACACAAACATTAGATGTTGCCATGATTTAATTGCACATAACATGTAAACATTCACAGTGCAGGGAGGAAAAAGTATGTGAGGCCTAGCTTAATGACTTCTCCCAGAGCTAATTGGAGCCCCGAGTGAGCCAACCTTGACTCCAATCAGTGTGATGATATTGGATGTGTTGCTGACAGCTGTCCTGCCCTTAAAAAACACACACCTGTTTTGGGTTTACTAGTTTCAAGAAGCACTGTCTGATGTGAACCATGCCTCGCAGAAAAGAGCTCTCAGAAGACCTACGATCAAGAATTGTTGACTTGCATGAAGCTGGAAAGGGTTACAAAAGTATCTCCAAAAGCCTTGATGTTCATGTGTCCATGGTAAGACAGACTGACTACAAATGGAGAAATTTTAGCACTGTTGCTACTCTCCCCAGGCGTGGTCGTCCTGTAAAACTGACTGCAAGAGCACAGCGCAGAATGCTGCATGAGGTAAAGAAGAATCCCAGAGTGTCAGCTAAAGACCTACAGAAATCTCCACGTAATCCCAAGGGGTTCACATACTTTTCTTGCAACTGTAAGTTTCTTAGACAAGCTCTTTTTAGGAGGCTAATTGCAGACTCATTGGAAGACAGAAATTTTAAACAGTCATCTACATAAAAGTCCTTTTCTGTGAATTGTCTAGCATCTGAGCCATACTCAGGCTCAACCACCTCAGCAGAATGCCATAATCCATAGATAGCAACTGCAGGATAAGCTCTGTTGCCAAAGGTGTGTACCCTCATGTGATACTCAATGATGTCTTTGGAGGGGTCATTATCTCTAAACCAAAGAAATCTCAAGAAGTTTCTGTCTTTCTCTCTGATAAGAAAGCAATCGAATGTCTGTTCGATGTCAGCTATGAAAGCAACAGAGTCTCTGCAAAAACATAAGAGCACCCCTAGGAGATTGTTATTGAGGTCTTGGCCCATCAAGAGGATATAGTTTAGGTAGATACCCTCAAATTTGGTAATAGAGTCAAACACTACTACTGGTCAGAACCGGATTCTGAGGTGGGTATACCAGTATCCAAATATCGGTAAGTACCAGCACTCCTCAGAGTCTTTAAGAGTGGGAGCTATTTCTGCATGACTATTCCGAAGATTTGTTCCATGAAAAAAAGGAAGTGGTATCTCATCACTGGCTCTCTTTAAAAGTTACATTGAAGAGAAGAAAAATGCCTTCATACTAGTTCTCTGTTATTAGGTAGGAGTCGCCTCTGTGGTCTGAAGGGAAGAGGTGCGACCTGGCTTTTTCTGTCATCTTTAACTAGTCCCTGATCCATTATTTACAAAAATAATGTGTCCTCAAAAACATTGCCACATGATTGTTTTTGTTTGTTCTTTGAAAGTCTATCCACCCTAAATGGTCTTGGTCACTGCCACAAGCAAGGTTGTCACTAGAGGGGCCTATGAAGGGACAAGGGTAGTAAATGGCAATCCCTTTTTGAGGAAATGGTTGTAGCATGGCTGGAAAAGGGAGACATGTCCATTCTCTAATGTACTTGTAAGCATGCTGTTAACAGAGTCAGGTTTTTTCATGTTTTCTAGACAGACATCTCCTGTAATAACCCATTCTAGGTCTAACTTCTGGGCATAGAGAGCATTGTGGGGACCATTAATTTGAGTCCTTTTTTTATGGACTCGTAAGATCTGAGTCTAAGGAACGAGTTCTGGTATCAAGTGTGCTATGTGTTTCCAGTGTGGGTGGTGAACTGCTGTATCTGGTGTAGAAATTTCAGATCTGTGATTAGGGATCTGATTACTTTCAATAAGAGCTGGTAAGGGCAGGCATGTTTTCCTATCAATAGACTTGACTAGGTAGCAGGATGCTTTCGTCCCCACCTTCTCCACTATTCCTGCACAATTTCTTAAGAAGTAGGGAATGTTGGAACCTTTAATGACAAATAAGTCAAATAAGGTTGGGCTGGCTAAAGACTTATTATTTTGATCATCAAGAATTGCATAAAGCTTAATGGCTTTGTTCCTTTGGCCTGCTGGATAAATTCTAGACAAGCAGATTTTGGAGCTGGACCTGCCACCTATGATTCCTTTACAGACCTCTGTGTATTGTAAAGTGATCTCTGGTGTAATTGTAGCAGCATGTTCTTCCTCCTCACCATGCTCACTAGTGCTGTGAGTGCATTATAAAGTCCATGGAGCTGGCCTCAGGTGAAAAACTGTGTTGTGATCTGAGCTGTCACATGCTGTGCATTTTACGCTGACCTTACAATCCTTGGCAAAGTGAGATGTCAATGAGCAGCACTTGTAGTAGATGTTGTTCTCCTTCAGTATGGCTTTTCAATCCTCCATGTACTTCTGTCTGAAGGCTCTGCATTTTAGAAGAAGATGTGGCTTCCAGTGCATGGGACACTTCTTACCAGGATCTTTGAGCTTTGTTTCTGAGTTAAAGGGGCTGGCAGACCAGTGAAAATAATCTTGAGGAGTCACATTAGTTTTGTGTACTGCTACTGGAGATTTGTGAGGGTTCAGTCCTGTAGGAGTGGCACATGACAATGCAAAGTCAACACAAGTATCATTTCTTGTTCTAGCTTGCTGGCTTACAAAGTCCACAAAAAACAGAGAAAGGGGGAAACTGAACATTATACTGTCTTTTACATTTGGAGCCATGTGTGATCTACTGGTCTTGTAAATTATAGGGTAGTTTTGTACAATGGAGCTGACACCTCTGGCTGTGTCAAGAAAAGCAAGTCCTTGTAAGTCTCCTTCAGCTTGGCTACCTGAAGTTCTATTAGTAAGTCACTTAGTTCCCTGAGTTTCTGATAGGTCTTGTTAGGTATCTAAGGAAAGTTATCAAATAATTTGAATAATGCAGTTTCTATTGCTTCTACTGAGCCATAACATCCATCAAGTCTATTCCAGATCATTTTAAGACCAGTGCCTGGGTAGTTTATATTTATTATCCTGATTCGCCTGGCATTTTCAGCTAACTTGTTTCAAAGTCATTTGATCAGGAGGTCTATATATTCACTACATGGAAGGTTTAAGCCTCTGATAGTGTTTTGGAAAGAAGATCAGCAAGCTCTTTAGCATTCAGGGTGGTCATTGAACTTTTCAAGTCCCTCTGTGATTAATTTCCATTGTACAAAAAACTCAGCAAAGTCTATTGTGTCATGATTAGCTGGCTGTGTATTTGTCAGGAATGGACTGGCCAGCAATAGTGGGACTCACCTGCCTTATGAGCTGCAGTTCCAGGGCTGGCCAGCGGGTGCTCCCAGCAATCAGAGACTCAACCTTGCAGCCAGTCAAACACCTGGAACTAATTATACTGGTGTATTTAAGGGACATTCAGACCTGCAGACTCTGCCTTGGTGTTGTGTTTCTCCTGGGCCCTGTTTCCTGTTCCTGTCTGATTCTCTGCTGACCCTGCTCTGATCCCTGGCTTGTCTGACCATTCTCCTGCTCCTAATCCCTGGCTTGTCTGACCATTCTCCTCTGCCTGACCCTCTGTACCACGCTGCCCGCTACCTGCTGAACCTGGCTTGTGACCCCGACCATTCTCCGCTTGCTCCCCCTGTACCTACCTGCCCGATTGATATTGACCCGGCCTGCCTGACGACGCTTGCATTGTATGTACTGTTATCTGTGGGTGGTTTGGTTTGGTTTGTTTGCACTGTGTTATGTTTTAGTATTGCACTGCGTTTATGTTTGTATTGTTAGTGTTAATAAATTACATTGTTTATAACATATCTGAAGTCTGCGTTTCCCTGCGTCAGTCACACACCTCTGGTCACACCTGGGAGCCCTGACATTACACCAAGGCCAATCCTGACCAGAAGTGGCTGCACAGGGAAGCCATCTTGGTTTGTTAATGGGAAGGATGGATCTGGATGAGGTTGCGTATTTATATCTGCTAGTGTTTGATGACAGGGAGTATGCTTATCAGACTCTGAAGGAGTATCCCCGGGATCAACTACTAGAATGTATACGGCTCGCTCATGTTCTAGTAGATCAGGGCACAGAGTTCTCTGAGGTGCAGCCATTGATTGAGGTTTGTGCTGAGTTGGTTTCATCTGGTACCCCCTAATGCAGGGATGAATTTTTGCCACCATTTAGTGCAGACCAGGTAGAGTCCCTGGTATGGTTATTAGAGGATGATGTGGGTTACTTTCTGGAGTGTTATTCCACATGTTCACCACAGGTTCTAAGAGATTGTATAAACGCAGTGCAGTCTTTGGTCAGACAGGCTTTGTGTAAGCTCAGCTTTGTTCAACCCATACTGCAGACATGGACAGATTTGTTGCACCCAGCCTCAGTCAGCTTACAAAAACCCAGTCCTGCTTCTAATCTATTCCCTCAAAACTCTATTCCTGCATTCCCAACAGCTCCTCCTGCCCTGCTATCTACCGCATGTCAGTACCCTGTTCCCACTCGCTGCACCTATCCTGCCTTTAACCCTGTAAAAAAGCCCTCTGTAGCAACTGCTCCCTCTCCTGTTCCATCCTCCAGTTCTTCTCTGTCTCCAGCTGCTCCATTCGTTTGCAGACCTGCGTTTACTTGCAGTGCTCCAGTAGTTAAAACCAGAAAAAAGCGAAAATTCTTTCCAACCAATACCATCCTGCCAGTATCCAAACCGGTGAACCTGCCTTCCGTGGTTCAGCCTGATGCCTGTACGCAGCCTGATGCCTCTACTCGGCCTGATGCCTCTATTCGGCCTGATGCCTCTACTCGGCCTGAAGCCTCTACTCGGCCTGAAGAATCTACTCGGCCTGAAGAATCTACTCGGCCTGAAGCCTCTACTCGGCCTGATGCCTCTACTCGGCCTGATGCCTCTACTCGGCCTGATGCCTCTACTCGGCCTGATGCCTCTACTCGGCCTGAAGCCTCTACTCGGCCTGAAGAATCTACTCGGCCTGAAGAATCTACTCGGCCTGAAGCCTCTACTCGGCCTGATGCCTCTACTCGGCCTGATGCCTCTACTCGGCCTGATGCCTCTACTCGGCCTGAAGCCTCTACTCGGCCTGAAGCCTCTACTCGGCCTGAAGCCTCTACTCAGCCGGACGCCTGCATTCAGCCTGATGCCTCTACCCAGCATGATGAACTGATCCAGCCTGACAATCCTATTAGGCCAGTTGACTCGATGCCCGCTGTTGATCCAGATGATCCGGTACCTGATCCGGTGCCCGCTGACGTGCCAATTGACTCAGAGCCCGCTGTCGTACCTGGTGACTCAGTGCCCACTGCCTTGCCAGATGACGCGGTGCCCGCTGGCGAGCCAAATGACCTGATGCCTGGTGACCCAGTGCCCGCTGTCATACCTGGTGACCCGATGCCCGCTGTCGAGCCAGACAATCCGGTACCTGATGACCCGGTGCCCGCTGTCGTGCCAATTGAGTCAGAGCCCACTGTCGTGCCTGGTGATTCGGTGCCCGCAGTCTTGCCAGACGACTCGGTGCCCGCAGTCTTGCCAGACGACTCGGTGCCCGCAGTCTTGCCAGACGACTCGGTGCCCGCAGTCTTGCCAGACGACTCGGTGCCCGCTGTCCCGCCAGTTGACTCGGTGCCCGCAGTCTTGCCAGACGACTCAGTGCCCGCTGTTCCGCCAGTTGACTCGATGCCCGCAGTCTTGCCAGACGACTCGGTGCCCGCAGTCTTGCCAGACGACTCGGTGCCCGCTGTCCCGCCAGTTGACTCGGTGCCCGCAGTCTTGCCAGTTGACTCGGTGCCCGCAGTCTTGCCAGACGACTCGGTGCCCGCAGTCTTGCCAGACGACTCGGTGCCCGCAGTCTTGCCAGACGACTCGGTGCCCGCAGTCTTGCCAGACGACTCAGTGCCCGCTGTTCCGCCAGTTGACTCGATGCCCGCAGTCTTGCCAGACGACTCGGTGCCCGCAGTCTTGCCAGACGACTCGGTGCCCGCTGTCCCGCCAGTTGACTCGGTGCCCGCAGTCTTGCCAGACGACTCAGTGCCCGCAGTCTTGCCAGACGACTCGGTGCCCGCAGTCTTGCCAGACGACTCGGTGCCCGCAGTCTTGCCAGACGACTCGGTGCCCGCAGTCTTGCCAGACGACTCGGTGCCCGCAGTCTTGCCAGACGACTCGAAGCCCGCTGTTCAGCCAGACGACTCAATGCCCGCTGTTCCGCCAGACGACTCGGTGCCCGCAGTCTTGCCAGACGACTCGGTGCCCGCAGTCTTGCCAGACGACTCGGTGCCCGCAGTCTTGCCAGACGACTCGGTGCCCGCAGTCTTGCCAGACGACTCGAAGCCCGCTGTTCAGCCAGACGACTCAATGCCCGCTGTTCCGCCAGACGACTCGGTGCCCGCAGTCTTGCCAGACGACTCGGTGCCCGCAGTCTTGCCAGACGACTCGGTGCCCGCAGTCTTGCCAGACGACTCGGTGCCCGCTCTTCCGCCAGTTGACTCGATGCCCGCTGTTCCGCCTGATGACTCGGTGCCCGCAGTCTTGCCAGACGACTCGGTGCCCGCAGTCTTGCCAGACGACTCGAAGCCCGCTGTTCCGCCAGTTGGCTCGGTGCCCGCAGTCTTGCCAGTTGACTCGGAGCCCACTGTCGTGCCTGGTGACTCGGTGCCCGCCGCTCCGCCTGGGGGCCCGAGACCTGTAGCTCCGCCTGGGGGTCCGGCGCCCGCCGCTCCGCCTGGGGGCCTGAGACCTGTCGCTCCGCCTGGGGGCCTGAGACCTGTCGCTCCGCCTCGGAGCCTGAGACCTGTCGCTCCGCCTGGGGGTACGGCGCCAGCAGCTCCGCCTGGGGGCCCGAGACCTGTCGCTCCGCCTGGGGGTCCGGCGCCCACCACTCCGCCTGGGGGCCTGAGACCTGTCGCTCTGCCTGGGGGCCCGGTGCCCGCCGCTCCGCCTGGGGGCCCGATGCCTGTCGCCCCTCCTGGGGGCCCGATGCCTGTCGCCCCGCCTGGGGGCCCGATGCCTGTCGCCCCTCCTGGGGGCCCAGTGCCCGCCGCTCCACTTGGGGGCCCGAGGCCTGTCGCCCCGCCTGGGGGCCCGATGCCTATCGCCCCGCCTGGGGGCCCAGTGCCTGCTGCTTCACCTGGTAATCTCCCAATGTGCCTCTGCCCGGAGTCCAGCCCGATGTGCCTCTGCCCGGAGTTCAGCCCGATGTGCCTCTGCCCGGAGTCCAGCCCAATGTGCCTCTGCCCGGAGTCCAGCCCGATGTGCCTCTGCCCGGAGTGCCTCTGCCCGGTGTGCCGCTGCCCGGAGTGCCTCTGCCCGGAGTCCAGCCCGATGTGCCTCTGCCCGGAGTCCAGCCCGATGTGCCTCTGCCCGGAGTCCAGCCCGATGTGCCTCTGCCCGGAGTCCAGCCCGATGTGCCTCTGCCCGGAGTCCAGCCCGATGTGCCTCTGCCCGGAGTCCAGCCCGATGTGCCTCTGCCCGGAGTCCAGCCCGATGTGCCTCTGCCCGATGTGCCTCTGCCCGGTGTGCCTCTGCCCGGTGTGCCTCTGCCCGGTGTGCCTCTGCCCCGTGTGCCCCTGCCCGGTGTGCCGCTGCCCGGAGTCCAGCCCGGTGTGCCAGTCTTTGATATCCCGCCAGTTACCAGACCCGGGCGGTGGAACATTTTGCCCAGCTAGGAATGTTTGGAGCGTCCTGAGGCCGCTCCTTGAGGGGGGGTACTGTCAGGAATGGACTGGCCAGCAATAGTGGGACTCACCTGCCTTATGAGCTGCAGTACCAGGGCTGGCCAGCGGGTGCTCCCAGCAATCAGAGACTCAACCTTGCAGCCAGTCAAACACCTGGAACTAATTATACTGGTGTATTTAAGGGACATTCAGACCTGCAGACTCTGCCTTGGTGTTGTGTTTCTCCTGGGCCCTGTTTCCTGTTCCTGTTCCTGTCTGATTCTCTGCTGACCCTGCTCTGATCCCTGGCTTGTCTGACCATTCTCCTGCTCCTAATCCCTGGCTTGTCTGACCATTCTCCTCTGCCTGACCCTCTGTACCACGCTGCCCGCTACCTGCTGAACCTGGCTTGTGACCCCGACCATTCTCCGCTTGCTCCCCCTGTACCTACCTGCCCGATTGATATTGACCCGGCCTGCCTGACGACGCTTGCATTGTATGTACTGTTATCTGTGGGTGGTTTGGTTTGGTTTGTTTGCACTGTGTTATGTTTTAGTATTGCACTGCGTTTATGTTTGTATTGTTAGTGTTAATAAATTACATTGTTTATAACATATCTGAAGTCTGCGTTTCCCTGCGTCAGTCACACACCTCTGGTCACACCCAGGAGCCCTGACAGTATTGTTATGGTGAAAAGGAGAGGTGTAATCATATCTTTTTAAGAGTCCCTGGTTTAACCCAGTCCCTGTTGTACCATTCTGATGTGAAGGTTGGACCTGGAGGATAATTGGTAGATTACAATGCATGTATGATGTCTGTCATAAGAGGTTTCACTTTGTTTGGGGTTCCCTTGTTTGCAGATGAGGATCTAGAGTAACCAAAGACTTGTGACCTGGTTTTAAGTGAAGGTGTCTGACTCTGCAACATGTTGCGTGTGGAGGTGCTTGACTGCGTAGAGACTGCTGTGTTACCATATACAAGTGCTTGCACTGACAGTGTAGCAGGTCTTTGTGTAGTCACTGTGTATCCCGCTTGCTGGATAGCCACTGTTTCGTTGTTTTCTCCTCGCTACACATTTCCCTAAGTGTAACTTGACACGCAGCTAAATCTTCCTATTCTGCAATAAGCCAGACTGAATGTAACCTTGAAGCTGTATTAACAATACAGGGTGTGTGAAATTACTAAGACAAAACAGATCAATAATACATACAAGCAATGTATGAACATACAGTAAACACAATGAATAGTTAGGTTATAGATGGCAGAAGGTTCAAGCCTTATGAGAAAGAGGGCTGCTATAGGTGAAGAAGACAGAAGCTAGCTATAGTGTCTGATCAACTGCATTAGGGGTAAATGTGACAACCTGGATGATGAGCTACAAGTGACACTGCAAGATCTATACCTGATATCTCTTCGTTTGATTATCATACATGGTCAACCTGGTGTTATGAGCTCCCCTTCCTCCAAGTTTAGCCCTGTCAGGTGTTATTTTTGTATTTTAATATTATTCATTAATCCTTGTCTGAGGCATGGTTTTTGTAGTCTCATATTTTTTGTTGTTTTGCTGCTTTTGTAGTCTCATATTTTTAGTGCTTTGCTGTTATCTTTCTTATTTTTTGATGAGCCACATGTCACAAACTGACAGATCCAAGAGACGTTGCCAAGCATGGGGCTAAAGATGATTATAATTCTAAGAATTGCTAGAGCATTGGTATCTCTTTTAATCACCACATACTGTATATGTGGACAGGGCTTAACACGCCAGATGTATAAATGGGGACTGTAAACTACTACTCTCCCTAACTACACCAAAGCTGTGGGTGGCACCTACGTGCCCACAGTGTGATTGTATAGGGTTATTAATCCCCTTTCTTCCTGATGGCTCAGTCTACATTGAAGCAGCTGTTCAAATGAAAAGCAACTAGCCACTTAACCATTAACCCACTACCCTACCTAACTAACTATTTCAGGTTTTGGGAACATAACCACCCAGGATGAGAACCTCCAGTCTATACCCTACCTACAGACTGCCTTGCTCTATGGGAGAGAGCCTCTCTGCATGAAATTTGAATTTAAAGTGGCATTCATGGTAACACCACCCCCTACAGGTTAGAGACACCAACTCCCCAATGCACACATTTAGGGACTGAACTGAAGTACAGTACTTAGTCACCACCAACCCAGCAATACCCTGTCATCTTACTCCCAGTGACATGCCAGAAGGTAATACTGGATGCAGGAGAACTCATTACACCAACCATGTTTGTACTGCTCCATAGGACTCTATACCTATAGTTATAAGTCCTGGCTCTTTGGATACACCATGCAATACACCACTTTCTTTTTCTGGCAGACACTCCATCATTCTACATAAATACTATGTCCATACTGAATTAATTTGGCAATTTATTTGGCCTGTGTCAATTCAGACAAATCCATTATGCCACTAGACCTTCTATCTGTCTCCCTGCCAGACACCCTATCTCATCTTAAGGTTGTTGAATCTTTCAAAAATGTGGGTATACAATATCTCAGGATCTCTCCAAGCATATTTCACTAAACCTCCTACCCCTTCCACACAAATGGGACCAATCTTATCAAAATGACTTGGATGACCTAGTTTCTTTACTTTCTTTATAATTGTCTCTGCTGGATCCTGCTTAGAATCATTTAACAATTTAATGGTGTCTTTAGATACTTAATATGTAAACAAAATCCTTCTAGGATAAAGTTAGAAATTATTAGGTGCTTTAAACATATGGGAGTCCAAGCAGTCCCCAACACTTGGAAAAATGTTATTGCATCCCAAGTACAACACATCACAGTTTGGGATAAAAGAGGTGTACATCCACAATTTTACAATGCCCTGATACACTTTTTTAAAGGCCTAAACCCACTGTATTAGATTCCACAATGTAAGAGGGTTCTTCAAAAAGTTTCCACACTTTTTTTAACATATATATGTATTAAAGTGCTGAAACTTTTTGAAGCCCCCCATATATTAAATTATTTTCCAACTTTCCTACCATAAAACTTATTGATAAAATATTGAAGTCTGCAAAAAATTATTGTAATTGGTAGTTAGACCAATTACAAACCTAAACGTTTTCAAAACTGGAAAGAGACTAAAATTATTCTCTCCCAACTGTGTAAAGAAGGTACCCTATGTTCCTTTCAATAACTGCAAACCATTTTTCCAACCATATTTAAACATTACAACTCTGCCACACCCTGAAAATGCATTTGGGCCAAGTGGTACCAACACTTTTTTCTACACAGACCTTTGATGAGTTAGCAAAGACAACCAATACTTCTCATTCTGAAGAAGTAAGTGATCTAATTTTTGAATTCCCACCTCTTGAATAAGTTCTTAATTACATTTTCCCCCAAAATAGACAGAAATGGGAGTCCAATTTGGGGCACATTTTTGATGAGGATTAGGATAGTATACTACATGAATTAAAAAGTGGCCCTCTCTGCTTCCCATAAATTTATCCAGCTCTTTATTCTGCATAGGATCTACAGAGCACCAGAATTTTCATATAAAATAGATTTAAGAGCTGACTCTAACTTTTCAAATGTGAAGCCAGCCAGGGATCCTTTATACACATTCTTTGGACATGCCCAAAACTACCTCCCTACTGGGATAATGTGATTTCAACTATCAATCAAGTCTTTAATTATAATCTCATTAATAATCTAGCAGTATGTGTTCTAGGATTATTTGATTCCTCTACTCTAGACATTCATACCTCCTTGTTTATCTCAAAAGCATTATTTACAGCTCATAGGGTAGTAGTCCCTAATTGGGTATCTAACAACCACTCCCCCACCCCCATCCCTCCACAGACCTGGATGCTAGAGCTGTACAGATGTATTTTCTTTCTAAAAGATAGCATACACCTCTAGGAGAATTTCAAGTAAACACCAATTTACAGGTTAGAATTTAATTTTCATTCAATGACATATCTGATTGACTGACTACCTTTTTACTTCTTGTGAAATGGAGTAAACAATTACCTTTGTCTATGCTAACATATGGCATCTATATACTAGTAGACTGTGCATATGACTTCACATAACAAGATTGGTAATTTTTCTTTGTATTGTATGTGCAGTTTATGTTGTATTTTCTGCTCACTTTCATGTTGATTTGAATGCTGTGACCTGAATGTTTTTAATGAGTACTTTTTATTGTAAAAACATGAAACTTAATGGAAAATAATCTGATATTTATATATATATATATATATATATATATATATATATATATATATATAAAATTTTAGGATGAATGGCTCCATGCTTCCTGCAGCTACAATGGTCAGTGAGAGCTTGGTTTAAAGCATTTGTTACCTTTTGGAGCTGTGATGGGTAATGCCTGCCCTTTACTCCTAGCTGCTCCACTCATTGAAGCTGTACTACAATGCCTTTGAATGAAATATGATCTATGATCTGAGTAGGGGATGGATCTTTCAATTATCCTCCCATCCTCCATTAATAGATCATATTTTTTTCATTGAAGCTGCTGTATGGCTATGAATGAAGCAGCTGGGTGGAAAGGACAGCATAATCAGGTACTCTTGATGAGAGCCTGTGACAGTCCCTTAATTCTATTAATGTCTGCTGCACCAGAAGATTGTGGCAGCAGGGGTGGGGGGCATCAACAGAGGAGGATTTCACTTAAAATAATGGGATCAGCACAAGCAAACCATTTTACTGACTGCAAGTTATGTCCCTTGCTGATTTTTGTGTGTTTCTTATTTTGGCTGCATTTAGGCTTTAAGAACATCTACACAGTTGAATTTTACCTAGTTGCACAGTTGAAAGGTTGAGTAAAGGTACCAGCCCATCCAAGTGTGTGTGTTTATGTCAATACCATTTCTCATATCCCTGTATATTGCATTTTGTAAAATGCCCATCTTGGGTAGCACAGTGGCTAAATGGTTAGTACTTCTGCCTGGCAGTACTAGGGTTGTTGGTTTGAATCCCAATGGCACCACCTGCCTTGATTTTGCATGTTCTCTCTGTGCCTGCATGGGTTTCCTCCAGGTACTCCGGTTTCCTTCCACACTCCAAAAGACATGTAGGTAGGTGAATTGGCTCCTGTCTAGATTGTACACCCCTTGAGGGTTTGGGACTGATGTGAATGTACAATATACTGTATATGTAAAGCACTGCATAAATTGACAGCGCTATATCAGTACCTGAAATAATACATAAATCTAAAGTTTTTTTAAATTATCAGCACCTATCGCTGATGCCACTGATTGTGGAAGAGAAATCCTTACCGGTCTGACAGTAAAGAACACCCTATGCAGTTTAAGGTTAAACTGCTTCTCCTCCAACTTCAGTCTCCTTTTAAGCATCTCTTCTCCAGGGTGAAAAAGATTACTGCTTGTAGTAAATGTATTAAAAGAATTATTGATTACTGTACTGTAAACAGATACAAAATACTAGCAGACAAGTTAAAATAAACCCATTGATTTAACTGTTTCACAAAACAGTTACATTCAAGGCATGCCTGGAAAATATATTCACAAGCAAACCATCAAGCCAATAAATGTTCTAAATGATCACATGTGCAGCACCATGACAACTGCAACTAAGAATCTTGACTGTAAAGGATAGGAGGGTTTAGTTCTGCTTTAAATATTGTAAATAAAATGTAGTTCCCCCTCATTCTATTTTGTAGACGCTATAACTCTCACACAAACCAATCAATATACACTTATTGGGGGTTTTTTACCAAAAAAAAAATGCAGAATACAAAATTTTTAGTTTTTTTTTATGGGATATGTTTTATAGCAGAAATTAAATTTTTTTTTTCAAATGTTTGGTAATTTTTTTGGTTTAAATTCAAATTAAAAAAACAGTGGTGATCAAATACCACCAAAAAAAATCTCTATTTGTGTGAAAAACAATTATATAAATTGCATGATCTCACAATTACCAGTTAAAGTAGCACAGTGCTAAATAGTAAAAAAGGCCTGGTCATGATGGGGGTAAAATCTTGCTGGAGCTGAAGTGGTTTTATATATACAGGTGAAACTCAAAAAATTAGAATATCGTGCAAAAGTTCATTTATTTCAGTAATGAAAGGGTGCCAATGATGGTTTTCTGCACAACTGTCAGGTCAGCAGTCTTTCCCATGATTGTGATTCCTACTGAACCAGACTGAGAGACCATTTAAAGGCTCAGGAACCCTTTGCAGGTGTTATGGCTTAATTATCTGATTAGAGTGGGACACTTTGAGGCTAGAATATTGCACCTTTTCACAATATTCTAATTTTCTGAGATTGTGGATTTTGGGTTTTCATAAGCTGTAAGCCATAATCATCACAAATATGACAAATCATGGCTTGAACTATCTTGCTTTGCATGTAATGAGTCTATCTCATATATTAGTTTCACCTTTTAAGTTGCATTACTGAAATAAATGAACTTTTGCACAATATTTTAATTTTTCGAGTTTCACCTGTGTGTGTATATATATATATATATATATATATATACACACATATATCTATACATACACAGTATATCCCATATATATATGATACGCTTGGGGGAAGGGGTGGAGGCATGTTTAATATCTTAGTTGGAACTTTGACTGAAACATTTTGAAATTGATTCCATAAAGGTTTGTTCCCTTTTTTTTGCTATGCTGAATAACAGATCAGTTACCAAGACGTGAGCTGTCTGAAATATGAACTCTACAATACATTGTTAGCTTGGAATAGAGTTAAAAGTCTTAGAGCAGTAATCCTTTCTAATGTCCCCTGTCCCCCTAAACTGTAATCTACATTTTATTTTATCTGAAATGTTGAACAGAGTGCTGCCATACAGTATATGGTGATATCCATAGTTGGACTACTATACAGCACAGCCATATAATATGGTGTTGGTGCTATACCTTAAAGGGTAACTCCTCTTTTGTGGGGGGAAAATAGCAAATTAAAAAAATATAATATAGCATATACAATTGCAGCACAAGTCATATTGTAATTGATTGTTACAAAAAATTACCTTTCCTTTTCAATCTGCAGTGCTGTAATTTTCTGAAAAATGCAATGCAATATGGCTACCTGGAGGTGTCCTGTACACAGAATGTGTACAGAACACCCCCCCAACATCACTTCCTGATTGTATGACTGGCTCACTGATTTTACCGGAAGTCTGCATTAAGATAAAAGTAAGATTTCAGGCATCCCCTGCAACAAAAATTTCATTTTTGGCGACATACTCCAAATAGGAATTCACAGCTAAAGGAATGAAGACCCTGCAATTTTCCTCATTAAAGTCCTGCAGGTGTACCAATTGATTGATAATTATAAAACCACTACCAATAGATTCACTTTCCACTTGGTCACAGACAATCAGCTATTTCAAAAGATAGGACTTTGCAACAAACTTTGTTAAAATCCTTGCAATGTACACTACCCAGAGGGGAAGTTTTTTTTTCAACAAAAGTAGAGTTACTCTTTAAAGTCTGCAGAACTTCTCATGTTGATAGGGACAAGGGCTTCTTCCCCACAACCCTGTGCTGTGTTGTGGGGGTCTGTGGGGGGTGACTTATTGGCATCTGGAATCCCCCTTTAACAAGGGGCCCCCAGATCCTATCCTTCCTTGTGAATGAGTATAGGGTACATAGTACCCCTACCCCTTCACCAAAAAAGTGTAAAATTTGATTAAAAACACAACAGTAGATCGACATCTGTACAACCAGCCTATCCATACATGGATCAAAATTTAGTCAATTCCTGCTGAACTGGCCAAATTAAGGGCCAGCTTAAGGGTTCAAAGAATGCCATAGGCAGCAAATGGGGGAGGGGTGTTCCAAATGCATTCTAATGTAAATGGAGATTGAGCAGAGTATTAAATGGACATTGGCACAAGCAGTAATGTCAAAGTAAAACACAAAGGAGTCATCTGGATTCTACTCTTTTCACATGGTGTCCTGGCATAATGCCCCTTTCCAACCTTTACCTCTGCTGCACCTGATTGACTAAATGTAATAAAAGGGAATGCACCTGTCCTGCAAGGTAATTACTTCTGCCTGTGTTCTGCTACAAATGACTTCTGTTTAGGTAAATAGGGTAGCACTGGTGCAAAGTTAATTTGCACTATTTTGAGTTTTTACTGTTTCTGAAGTAGGATTCCTATGTGGCACCTCAACACTTGGGATGACCATTGGAAATACAGTGACTATTGGAAATACAGGCCCTTCACAAATGTAGCTTCTATGTGGGTGAGTTAGGAGTGATTAAGAGAGTAGTCAGAAGGAAAAATCTATCCAACATCATATGCAAATTAAACATGAGTACAACCATTACATTTTGAGGGTTTATAAGCACCCCCTTCTTTAGGATACATATCAAAAAGACATGTGGGTTAGGTCTTTGGATACAAAAACAAGTAATGAATCAAATCAGTGGAGCTGATTTACTAAAACTGGATTGTGCAAGATCTTGTGCAGCTGTGCATGGTAGCCAATTCACTTCTAACTTCAGCTTTTTCAATTGACAAAAAATGGAAGCTGATTGGTTTCTTTTCAGAGCTGCACCAGATTTCACTTTCTCCAGTTTTAGTAAATCAACCCCAATGCATTTGTTATTTACCTATTACCCCACCTTATAAGATGTTTATTCCATATCAAACTGCTGTTCTTTTTAAATATCTTAGCATTTTTCATTCAAAATACAAATGCAATATGTTGATCGTTACAGTATATGCCTTTTAAAATGTACCCTATTGTCCCATAACAGAGAAGTGCCTTTAAACTCCTGCAACACATTGGCTGTGTTCACATTAGTTTAACAAAAAACGTTTGAATTCTTCTCATTCTGACATCTTCTTAGTTTTTACAGTGCTCCTCTCCCATCTATATTTAAACTCCCAAAATTCTGTCAAAAGACAGCAATTCTCATAATGTTTTCCACTACCAGAGGCTAGTGTTGCTCGGAGATACAAGGGTTGGTCAAGTCAAACTGGGACTTTTAGTTTTACAGGTATAAAAAGGGATGTTAGCATGGCGGTACTACATGTAGTAGTAAGTGGCAAGTGTGTCCTATTATTATTACTGATAGGCGGCACACATGTCAGTGGACAGTCCAGAGGCCGTTAATCAAAACGACAGATAACAGTGTTAGTGCATGCATAGAACAGCGTGTGGTGATGAATTTGCTTGTGAACAAAGGCATAAAACCCGTGGATTTCTACAGAAGACTTCAAGCACAGTACGGTGATGAGATGCTCAGCTGTAGTAAGACATTTGAATGGTGCAAACGTTATAAAGATGGCTGTATGTCCATCAGTGATGATCCTGGCCGTGGTGGTTCCCAGCCCACAGCACTCATTCCTGTGAACAATCAATGTGTGGAATACCTGATCCTGGAAAAATAACGTGTAACCTGTCAGGAAATTGCACCGCTAAAAGAGTTCATCGGAGGTCAGCATTTCAGCACTGATGATGAAGTGAAGCAGACTGTCCTAGGATGGTTCAGCCGTACTGACAAATCTTTCTATGCCAAAGCTCTCCAGGCATTAGTTGAACACTGGGATACGTGTCTAAATGTAGCAGGGGAGTATGTAAAAAATAAATGTGGTTTCCACTTCTTGAAATTTGTTCTTTTATTATATAAACTCAAAAGTCCCGGTTTGACTTGAACACCCCTCGTACATGCAGCCAAGGAAAGATAGAGATAGAGGTTGCCCAGCCAGTCAGGTTTTTTTTTTTTTTTTTAATCTACCAGACCTTCCTTGAAGAATCTGAAAGGCTCTTTCTTTAAAATGACCTAGCTTCTCATAGAAAATGTATATGGACCCAAGAGATCTTGCACATGTGTGTGTATGTGTTGAGAATAGACCAGAATAGCAAAATATCAAATTGCACAGGCTATTCCTATTGATAGCAATGTCGGCTTGATACAGCTCTGCAATTGCAGTCTTTATCATGCTACCTGGTGGCTGCAAGTGGTAAATATGTAATATTCATATGCACTAAAACAAAAGTTAATAATATTATTTTAAGTCTTGAACATAACACATAAATAAAAAACATAAAAACAAAAACACTATACATGCCTTTTAATCATTACTGTAAGCATTCCTGTGTGCACTCCTGTAAACCTGAATTAATGATGCTCTTCTTTTTTTACTCACTGCTGTTCCTTTTATCCAGCAGTACAGGAGAATATTTTCAGTACACAGACAAACACCAAAGCTGCTGTCAGCATCCACAGTCACTTATTTTCATGATTAGTATATCAACACAATTTTTTTTTTAGTTTTACACATTCACACAATTACAGATAATAAGAGACTTCTGTTAAATATCACATTTGCACTCAGTTAGTGTTACTGAAGCTGAGATTCACAAATGTATTATCATGTAACTCTCAAGTGACTTCCTGGTTATCCTTTGATTTCTCATATATGCTTAAAAAAAACAAAAAACAACTCTTACAGTTTGGTGACAGATTGACAAATTTGTTGGCAAAACAGCAATCACCTTTAATAAACTCTGTGTAATTCAAAACCTGTGGAAGTAAACAGTCATTTTATATGCATGAAATTCCACTAGCCCCCCCCCCTCCCCCTTGCCCCCATCACCAATATTTCATATCTGTGACCTTTCTTGCCTTTTATTTTTTTCTACTCTTTTTTGCATTGGTCTATATATAAAACAGATAAACAAATCTATCTATCTATCTATCTATCTATCTATCTATCTATCTATCTATCTATCTATCTATCTTTCTATCTATCTATCCATCCATCTATCATCTTTATATATATATGTTACTTTGAGGATTTGTTTTATAGTAATCAAGTAAAGGAGGGTTTCTGCTGTCAGGAAATTCCATCCTCATCCCCTCTTAATAGGCCAAGGGCCAGGAATGTGTGTGCAGTTGTTAAGGATGAGTAGGTTAATATGAACTTTTTTTGTGGAGTACAAATTGAGGACATGGTTACTGATTTTATTTTTTAGAGAAGACAGCTCTTGGAACACAAACCTTCACTCAGGGCAGGGAATGGCATAGACATGTACATGAATAAGGAGTTTCAAACCATATCTGGAAGGTTTTGTGTCTAGTGAATTTGAAAATCAAATAATAATGCAGCATTACACCCTCCTGTTTGACAAATTGTTACAGTGACATATGCCAAAAAGACAGTGACTACATGCAAAATATATCCATAAATTAGAAAACAAACAAGTGTATCAAATTATATTATGCAGTGACAGTTGTAATCAGTATGTGATCCGTAACAAAGACAAAAAAAAATTATACGCCCACTCAAGAAATCACATTCAGAGAAAGTGCAAGGCTGGAAATTCTTCTAAAAATCACCCAGTGCCCGTGAGACAGACTCTAGAGGTCAGCAACTTACCAAATCCATAGACCATCGCTTATTAGTCAAATGGTCTAACAGTGCTTTTGGGTTGTTCCAGGCACCCTCAGCTAAGGTATCATCAATCCTTCCAGATATAGGATGTATAATAACGCTAAGTATCTCTCAAAAATAAAAAAAACACAAGGCCACTCCACAGTGCAAAATTGTATAGCTGATTTAATAGGAAAAAATAAAAAGTGTGCACTCACATGAAACTGCGGCCAGCAACGGCCAGACAATTCATGTTAAAAACAATCTGTACAGAGTTCCATCGTCCGTATGTCCAATAAGATCATGATGCGTGGTACCGTCACACCCATAGGCCCCACCCGACTAATTTCATCACAGATGTAATGGTCCTGTAAAGTTTTGTTTGTGCTGGAGAGTTATATTGATATTTGAGGGTTATAAGGGTATTGTTTCTGGAAAATTATACTGGTATTTGCAGTTATTAGTGCTGGATAGGTGTCATCACCTTGCCCATTCGGTGAGAGATGGCATGTATAATAGCAGTATTACTACTCCTATTATACTTGAGAACTTCCTGTTGTCAATAGTTGATAAGGGTGTCAGAGGGTGCAGACACTACTTAACAATCAGTGACATCACTAGCCCCATTCACTTACATGGCTGGAATAATAAAAGTCAGCATAGGGGTTTGGGTGGAGGCCTGGTATTAATTTTAAAGGGGACCCACATAAAGAGAAAAAAACAGTGTGAGTTTCCCCAACTTCTATACCAGAGCCTTCATGTCTGGTATAAATTTAAGGGGGAACCCTACACAAAAATGAAAAAAAAAAAAAGCAGGAGGTCCCCCTGAAAAATCTACATTCTGACCTTATCTGATGCATGCATCCTAGCAGGCTGGGAAATTGTAGAGAGAAACAAGAATGCAATCCTTCCCTTGTGAACCATACCAGGCCAAACCTCTCAATATGGGGTACCTTTGTCACCCCCCTTGCAGGGTACCCTGCCAATGTTGAAGAAAAGTGGTCTGGTATGGCTGGGGGGGGGGGCACCTTTTCTGGCTACCCAGGGCATGATGAGATAAGGGTCATTTAATTAATTTTTTAGGGGGACCCTTCAAGCAAAAAAGTGGATGGTCCCCCTAAAAATTAATAAAACACCATTTTCTGGGGAATTTATACATACCACACCAGCTCACACTGGAACAGGAGACAATATCTAAAAAAGGACTAGTGCTTTATATTCTGACGTCTCACCATTGACTAAAATGAGTAAGACTATTTCAGAACCTTCCTAATTCAGAATGGCACCCAGCAGGTATGCCAACTGTCCCCACTTATTTTTATGCTTAGCGTTTTCTACATACGCTCCGTGCCCATGTGGACATTTCAGAACTCAAAATAAACTTGAGATCTCAGAAGGTTCCAGCATATGCTAAAAACCTATTCTTTTATAATTTCCTGATCTTTTCTATTCCTGTCTAAGCATTAGCTTAGTGTTCAGACATTCATACATTTGTCACTTGGCTCATTAACTTACATTGCCGGAAATCCCCCACCACATAAGTAAATGGGGGGGAGGGGAATGGAGCATTAAATCAGTACCTAAATGTGGCCACATGGCCTTATTTGGGCAATGACATCACCACTATTCCAGCCCCTTACTTGTTATAGCAGATGACAGCTTTGTGTGCGCAAGTCTTTTTTTTGTTATTATTTTGGTGAATTGGCAATGGCAAGCATCATGTTTATATCAATAGAATATGCAGTGCTATATGAAAATGTAAATGAGTAAAAACCATGCAATAAAACAATTAAAACGATAAAAATACACAATATAAGGCGCTAAGGAGCGCCACAATAACAATTGCGTGATTTACATCCAGGCATGACATATAAAGTGCTCAAAGTGATGTGATAAATATTATTGATAAGTCCAGTAATAACAGCCTTAAGGTGAAGATCTGTGATTCCAGTGATAATAACTGGATATATATTGCACTAACCAGAAAGCGCAATAACTTGCGCATTTGACTAATTCATACCAACTCCTGGTCATCTGGATTTGGAAACAGAACTCTGGGGGTCATCTGGCAAACCTCAGCATAACAGGCAACACACCGCATACATCTCCAGGCTCCAGGGATATATCATCCAGCAAAGAGAATCACTCATGAGGGTACCAGTGGAATACCAGGGATACACCTTGAGGGGGGGCTCATAAAAAACAAGCCAGAGAAAAGACTTCCAGTAGTGCAGTATTTTTATTATAAATGGATCACAGCATACATAATAAGAAATTGTGACAAAATTGATTATTATATCTCCCAATCCAATACATTGAAAAATAGATTTGTAGAGAAAGGCTAAAATGTTGCCACTTTAGAAAAAGAAATTACAGAAGTAGGCAAGTTAAAAAGAGAAGACCTCCTTGCCCCAAGAAATAGACCTAGGTCGGACAGACTTTGCACATTTATAACAAATTTCTCTGTCCAATACAAAGAGGTAGCAAGAATTATCAATAAGAACTGGACCATTCTAAAAAATTATCCTGTTTTAGGAGATGTGTTACCGGATTACCCTGAGATTACTTACCGGAAAGCACCCTCTTTGCGGCATATCTTAGCTCCTAATGTAGTTAACCCTCCGTAACAACTATCTTTTGGTTTTAGTCAAAAAGGTTTCTATCCATGTAATAGATGCATGTTATGTGTTAACAATGGAGTCTACAAAATGCCTGTAAGAACTTATTATTCCAACTCCACAAGAAAACTATATGACATACAGTCAGTCATTACGTGCAATAGCTCGCATGTCGTCTATCTTCTAGAATGCTCTTGTGGTAAGCAGTATGTGGGAAGGACCACTAGAAGGCTTAGGGACAGGCTTAGAGAGCACTTATACCATATTAAAAAAGGATATAAGGAACATTCGCTCTCTATGCATTTTCGAAAATCACCTAATAGAAACCCTCATTGCCTGAAATTCACCGGTATCTATTGATATATTTATGAGAAGGATTTGAGGTTTACCTTTTATGCTAGCTGCTCTTATTAGACTTTACCTTGCGCTCGTTTGCTTGCTGTTTTTAAGCATCATGTTTGATGATGGATGGATTTACAATGAGGGACTCTTTGGGGATTTTTATTTTTTAATAAAGGACTTATCAAATGTTTGGATATCTTTATTTCTATGTAACTTTTTTGTGAATGAGAAAGGGTATCATGTACCCCACACTGATTTTTTGTAGAGAGATGCTTTTATTAAAGGGGACTTCCAGATTTTGATAAGCCCCCCACCCACAGATCCCCACAATCACCGGGTAAACATTGTCAGGATGATGCTCTTGTCCTCATCAACATGAGGACAAGGAGGTTTCTCAAGACACCTCCACCTTGTTGAGGGCATGTGACCCAGTATGGTTCCCATCCTTTCCTGGCTTTCTTAGGGGACCTGCTTTAATCCCTTGGACCCCACAAAACTGCCTCGTTCACTATAGAAACTAAAGGGGTATAATTATTTTTGTGGCTGAGAAGCAAAGCATCACAGTAATGACCGCTGCCTCTGTTAGCAGTTAGGGGCAATAAAATAAATTGTGAATGAGTCACAGTGTCCCCAATCTTCAACACACAAGTCCCAGTGTCATCATAACGCCTTGCTCACATAAGAAGTGCTCTCTGGAGGGTGATCCATGTTCCAATTGTTCCTCAGAGACCATTTGGCAGGCATTATATCACTTCTTCATTACCTTCTTTAACCCCTTCTACTCCACACAAACACCCTATTCATTTGAATTGGTCACGATTGGCAAGCACTATGCCATCCTTAAATGACAGGAGGTATCATCTCTGATGCAGCTGGGAAGCAAACCATCACAGCTGTGACATGTGTACACCTATGGGCCTTTGCTTCTGCAGCTAAAGGGGGTAGCTGTTGGGGGAACTAAACCGTGGCTTAGCAGAAAAGTTTTACTGCCCCTCCAACCTCACATGTGAGCGAGCCCTAAAAGTGTAGCCAGTCACAGAGTCATCAATCATGATATTTGGTTGTTATGGTGGTGAATGGCCACTTTAGTTTGCCAGGTCAGTTAACTGTGAATGGGTTAGATTTACTACTAGGTTAAAATGATGCTGAAGAGTCTAATGGTTCTTCTGCTGAAAAGTTATAATGGCACTGCAGAAACAAAATGCTAACATTGAAGACAACATAAAATGGCTGCTAAGTGATAAAATATTTTCATGTGTATGAAGGTTATTATAAATTACTGATGGATTTGAAAAATATATAACTGGTAAAGGATATTATAATACTGCACTTTATTTGTGGCAACATACATATTGCTTTTATATGAGCTGTGTTTTTGTATGTAAGATATACAGTATAGGCAGCAATACTTTTTGTATCATGTAAAGAGACATTAGTACATTCTGTCTGCTATATTCCTTATAGAACTTGCAGAACTAATAAAATATTAAGACCATCTGTCTTCTCTCACTAGAAAGGCTGTATACAGTATATTCTCAGTCAACTTAGATTTTATTTAGTGATAGTACAATGTGTATTATTGTGGTTGTTAATCTTATGAGCTCAGGGCTGTATATATGACGGGTGTTGAATAATCAATATAGAATTGATTTTTGCCAAACAATGCATGTTTGGTATGTAGCTTTCCTCTATAATAACAAGTTCAATACTGGGCACTTTTACCCCCTTCCTGCCCATGCCAATTTTCAGCTTTCAGTTTTAATGCACTTTGAATGACAATTGTGTGGTCATACAACATTGTACCTATAAAAAAAATATAATTTTTTCACACAAATAGAGATTTCTTTTGGTGGTATTTAATAACCACTGCAGTTTTTAATTTTTTGCTAAATAAACACCCACCCACAAATTTTGAAAAACAAACCCATGTTTTTCTTTGTTTCTGTTAAAATTTTTTACAAATAAATAAAATTTCTTCATAAATTTAGGTCAAAATGTATTCTGCTACATTTCCTTTGGTGAAAATACTCCAAATTAGTGTATATTAGAGTCCACAAACCATGGTATATACATCTGACAATCGATCATTCCTGATGTACTAAGGGCCCATCTTATTTCTTGAGGCCCAGAAACAAGATAGTACAAATACCTCTCAAATTACCCTTTTTTTGAAAATAGACAGTCCAAGGTATTTAGTAAGAGGCATGGTGAGTTTTTGGAGGTTGTAATTTTTTGTTACAATTTTTTGGAAAATGTAGAAATTTAAAAAATCACATTTCTTTTTTTTTACATATTGTCACCAGTCCAGTCCAGCATTATTATATAACTGGTGTAGCGGTGATCAGGGACACTGATTGGTGACAGTATGTAAAAATAATAAAAATAATAATAATAACATTTTTATTTTCTCCAATTTTTCTATTTTTTCTTTACCTTTTATCACATTATTTATTCTTGTTTTACTATTTTTTTTAACACACTGTGACCAAAGCAATACAATGTTAGCTTAGTAACATTGTACTACTCTGGGCAAGTGATCAGGTTTTTTTTTTTTACACATTATGATTGCTAATACCAATGTGTTAGATTGATATTTACAATCATTGTCTTTTGTTGTGATTAGCTATGGTTGGGCAAAGCTCATCACATGACACAGATGGGCTGTGATTGGCCCTGTCTGTACCATGTGACTGCTTTGACCAATCACAGCTAACAACACAATTGTATATAATGGATGGCATAACAGGAAGCCATCCATTGTATACAATTGACATGTGATCTGCTGCGATTGGTCACAGAGTTCACATGACACTGGCAATGGTCCAGTGTAGTGATATGTCATCGGCTGTGTCCGGTGGACAGATTGCTCTGCTGCGTTGCCCCATGGCCGTTTGAGCAGTTCCAATCTGCTATAGGCCAGACGGGAAGGTGTTACGTTTTATAATATGAATGTTTCATTTTTTCAAACACACAAAAAGTATTTGCTTTTTCTCTATTTTGGATTCTAAATAAGTATGTTGTGTAATAATTGCTTTTTTATTTTTTTTTAAATTCTAAAGAAAACACGACTTCTACCTACCTCTCTATTTTGTAAAGACTATAATCTAGGTCCAGTTACAAAAAACACTTGTGTGTTGTGTCAACAACATATACAAACTGATAGTCTTGACAAAATAAAGAATTGCAAACCTATTTTTCAAAACACCCTTTGAACCATGCTTATTTTGTCACATACAAGTTTGTCATACAAGCCACATACAAGTTACAATATTAGTCAAATCCACAATGAGAGACCTGGCTTTTCTTTTTAGCATTGCATTCTTGTAATTTAGCCACGCCGCATGTGTCTGAGCAATCTGTTTGGGTATAGCTCTTAACAAAAAAAATATTCCTCAAAAGGGTCTGGAACATGTCTAGTAAACTGTGGCTGAAAGAGAATCATCAAACTAACAAACCAAAGTACCAAAGCTCCCATTATATGGAACCTATTTTTAGGAGTACATGAAGAGTTTTGTAATTTTATTATGGCAGTGCTAGCAATAGGAATTTAAAGACCAAGCTACAATAAGGACAGAATGATAATTACATGATTTGTGGTTCAACGATTAATTATTATTATTTAGAGCACCTTTGTCACCCTTACACACATCCCAATAAAAAGTGCAGTGTAGTGCAAATATGTATATGGATATATCAACTGCTCCACACGTGTGAGCTATTATCAAAAGTGTCAGAGTGAAATCAATAATTCTGGGGCCAAAGTTCATGGCTAGTGCTAAACGTATGACCTGTAAATGCTTTCAAAGTGTAAAATGATGAGCACTATAGATTGTTGCAATTAGTAGGGCATGGACAATTTTAAGACTTGCCATGTTTATTTAATGTAACCCAATCTTTTATATTTTACAAACAATGGGTATAATATTGTTTGTTTTCACTAAAAATTATTTTACTGTACCATGTTATTCTCCAGGGTCTCTGCTTTCAGAAAAGATTTACTTTTAGGGGATTAAAATAGTTTGTAGTAAAAACTTAAAATTTTTATATATGTGCTAAAAATGAAAAAGTTGTCCTAGTAGGCATGTGGTTAATCTCTCTTAAGTCTCAAACCAAGTCTCTTAGTACTCCCTTAACATAGGCTATACTGGCTAGACTCTGGCTCCCTGACAATTGGGGTTCAAGTGGTGTTTAATTTTTTATATTCTAAAGAAAGATAACATGGAAAGGTTCTTTTGTATACTTCCTACTCAATCACTCACCGCATCTCAATATTTGGGGGACAGTCACAGTTTGTTTCCTCTAGGCCACTCTTTTCTCCATCAGCCAATAAGACTGAAAGACAGAGAGAATAGAAGCAAGCCTATGAGGGCAGAGATAAAACAGGAAGTGTCCCAGACATTTAACAGCATGCACCACCAGCCCCCATCACCCCCCCCCCCCAAGGGTGCTGATTGTCTAGACTTGTGAAAATACACTCTTTGTGCAATACAGATGTGCACTGTTTGCTACAGCAAAAAAAAAAACTAAAAAAAGAAATTTAGCTAAAGTGTTACATCTCTACACATACAATTGATAGCTACAGTAGATAGATAGATAAAAGATAGATAGATAGATAGATAGATAGATAGATTTGTATACAGTTGTGCTCAAAAGTTTGCATACCCTGTCCGAAATGGTGAAATTTTGACATTGATATTGAAAATATGACTGACCATACCAAAAAACTGTCTTTAATTTAATAATAATGATTATATGAGACCATTTATTATCACATAGTTGTTTGGATCTTTTTTAAATCATAATGATAACAAAAATCACCCAAATGGCCCTGGTGAAAAGTTTACATACCCTGGAATGTTTGACCTTTGCCGTGGCAAACTGAGCCGGAAGATGGAGCAAGTACATGTCAAAACCAGATACCTGCTCCCGTCAAAAAGTGCCAAATGTGGAAGTGAAGGGTGCAAACAAGTGGAACTTCCCCTTTTGGGTGGAGCTCTGCTTTAAGTAGTAATTTTAGTATATAAACACAAAATCTATTCTCAAGAGTAGAACCTATGTCTTAAAGTAGAACTACTCCCAAAATATTATTTTTTTTAGTTTTAAGTAAATGGGAGTTAGAAACTCTGTCAAGTTTTTATTGCTGTCTGTCCTATTTTGAGATTGAGTCACACGTCCTGTCCTTGTGACCACTGTCACTAAGACAAAAAGTGAAGACAAATTTAACATTTCATAGTTGATTTACGAAAGGCAAATAGACTGTGCACTTTGAAAAGTGCTTTTGCACTCTGCAAGAGCAGTTGCTCCAGAACTTAATAAATGAGCAAAGCTTGCAGAGTACAACTGCACTTTGCATGGTGCACAGTCTCTTTGCCTTTAGTGAATCTACCCCATAGTTGTCACCAGCACAAGAGTAAAACAGAAACACCCTGATGAAGACACCTGTTCCAGTAATATTTCTGAAAGGTGAGTATCCCTACAATCAATTTGGGTGGATTTCCCTTTACCTCATTTTTTTGTCTTCAGTGGGGGCACAGACAGTAATGAAAACTTGACAGAGGTTGTAATCCTTCCCCAATCTATCCAAAACTAGAAAAAAGTTCAACTTCTCATTGTTTTAGTACTCATAAGCAACTGAAATGTTTACATATACACCTTTAACAGTTACTTGCTATATTTGCTACTTCCTTCTAAAAATGCTGGATGCCTGGTTCTCAGTACATTCTCAGTCACTGATTTGAAACAAGCACACAACAAATGCATTTAAATCCAAGTACAAATATTTAATATATTGCCGCTAAGTAATTCTTAGATGTGATGTTTTAGTTAGTCTTTTTCCCCTTTTTTCACCTGTAGAACTTGATAGAAACATACTCGTTATCCTTTTATCACAACACTCCCATCATGTCCTGTCACCGTAGTGTATGTATGGAGAGGTAGGGTTGTCGCACTGAGACAGGAACTTGTTTATTACTCCAGGACACCTCATCTTCTTATTACTACAACATAAGGAGCAGTGTTCTATAGCTCACAGAGGTGAGTGCACAATAAATAAAGAGCTCACTCACAGACCTAACAAAATGCTTTTATTAGTATCAGACTTAACAGGATCAAACAGTAGAAGTTAATTATTAGGAAATAAATATGCTTTAAATCCATGTATAGTGGGAAAACCTGATCCATAGTTGACTGAGCCAGTGACATAGAAAGTATTGAAACATTTGTATCAGCATGACAGCCAGGAGATTAGCATTTTAAGAAGCAGAGGTCAGCATTAGTAATTCTTTCAGTACAGGTTTCCTATAAATGTCTGTAGATGCTTCCTGACTTTTTGTTACCACCAATCAATGGCTTGTGGATTAACGATTGTCATACTCTGGGATCCGATTTATCTTCCAGTCTCCTTACTTACATTTTGTAAAATAAAATAGCTGATATTTGTGGTGGGCCCCAAAGCTTATTTTAGAATGAGGAAGAATACTGTGTGAATACATGTTACAGATATTCCTTTATGCATCCCCTTTACAATGTCTGCACAATCCCTGCACAGGAGGCTTTTTTTCATAATTGAACATATCTTCAGCAGCTGAAGCAAATAGTGTTTCCTATCCTTAATTGCCATGCTTCTGGCTTCTCCCATCTACAGTGTACATTAAAAATGTTCTGTGCATCTCCATTCAGTATAGGAAATCTATTTTCTCTACAAGAACAGATAATGCTGTGCTTTTGAATCAACCAATGTAGCTGGAATGTGCACCAGTGATTCAAAAGACTTCTCAATACCATCATGGAAAGTGATGTATCCCCTTATCTCTGCTCTACAGCATTATCTGACATGGAGAGTGGCAAGGTTTTCCTATCTATACATTGATATCATCTCTGAAAATAGATTCAACATTTTTATGAACTTCTCTGTAGCCAATACTAGTTACATGACTGGCATCACAGTTTTTTTTTTTTTTCCTGCAAAAGTAACACTTGCTGGGGATTCAATAACTTTTTGTGCTGAACAATTAATTATTTTGGCTTTCCCCCTTCTTTTTTTTATAGTATTTTATGAAAAAAACCTAGATATATTTATTTCAGAGTAACTTTTTTTGTGCAAGTTCACACACAAATGTTTTCATCATCATTGCATCACTTTGCTGAATTCTAGGAAAGCAGTTGAATTAAAAAGTTGAAACATAGCTATTGTGTTAGTGTGTGTATGTTTGTGTGTAGGGGAAGTGTGTGTGTGTGTGAGGGGGGGGGGGGGGTCACGTAAGTGTAGTGCTTGTCATTACGTCCAGTCCAGCTGGGAAATATGTTTCAGGGCTTTTGGACCACTTTTATTTAAAAGTAAAGTTCAGTTATAACACAAAAACAGTTGCCCTTGCAGGAGTATTTAAGTGCTCAGCATTCCTCTTACAATGCTACACAACAGTACAAATGCTTCATTCGGCCCCTTGTTTTACTCTTGCAATGCTGCTGTTCTGGGCTCACACTTTTGGTTTCAATCTGGTCATACAGAGGTCCTTGTGTCTCCTGATTTCAGACCCAAATCACAGCCAGACCCTTAATTAAAATGGCTAGTATGCTGTGGATACAGGGTTAAAGGCTTCATCTCTCCCAAGACTCTTCAAAGCATCTGGACTTCAGAACTCAGTGCAGAAATTACCAGTCCTGGAGAAAACTGCAAAACCAGTTTTCTCCATTCAGAACAGACATCCTGGAACCCCTCAACTTGCAACAGTGAGAACCCTGTGTGACCTTTACCCTGCCTGACAACATGGCTAGGCACAACTATATAAAGAATTTAATCTGCCAATAGATTGCAATTCTGTTTTGCCTGTCCTATGATACATGTGCCCCCTGCTAGACATTCACAGCCATGTACTAGACCCCCCTTCCAACTACACTGAAATGCACCACTTGTATATTCCGGGGGAATTCAGTAAAGCTATTATCATAGTGTTTTGGCAGAGGTTTCCCTAAGGACTACCTCCACCTTATTCAGGCAAGCATTTGTGCCAGCATTTGTAACATTGCCAACACAGGTGATAAATTCAGATTGTTATTAGTACCACCAGTACTACCATTGTGATAGTGACAGATTCTTAAGAAATTATCACCACATCACATATTAGGAAATTGACAACAATTAAATCCAGCTCTGGTTGGAGTATAGATGTATATCAGCACTCATAATGTGACACCCTCCGCCTTTGCTTCTCTGCCCTGTGTCTCCCATCCCTCCACCCACCTATGCTGACTTCTAAAATGCCCCCCACCCCCCTAACTGTCCATAACACTGCCTTACCCTGCCTGCTTAATTCCCCCCAGCATCGATTTCCCCCCGCGCAAACCACAATCTTTCTTTTTTTTTTATTAATATTTAATTAAGTTTTACATTTTATCTCTTCCATCAATTAAAATTTCAACATATCTTATTCCATTATTTTCACCCAACATACAAAAAAAATACAAACTCCCCCTTCGCCCCTCCCTATCCCACACCTTGCCTTCCCCTCCCTCCCCCCACCCCCACTTCTCAGCACCATTTTTCTCTCTTTTGGAGTCCTAGTGTATTCATATATTTTTCTATCTTATACAATTTCAGTTAATTTAACCTTCTTGAATTCCTCCCACTATTTCCATTTCTCATGAAAACACTCCATTTTATCCTCATCTATGTCGTATAGTTCTTCCATCCTATATATCTGGTCTACCTTTTTAATCCTGTCCGATATTCTTGGTGCTTCCTGTTCCATCCAGAATTTAGTAATCAAACCCTTTGCTGCATTAATATAGTGCAATAACCCAGAATGTTTATACCTTTCAACCGTTAACTCTGTGAAAGAGATATACTCCTGGCTCCTTTAATATTTTTATCCCAGTTATTTCTTGTGTCAAGTGAAGTACTTCTTCCCAATATTTTTGATTTTTGTGACACTCCAACCAAATGTGACCTACTGTGCCTGTTCCCCACAACTCCTCCAACATAAAGGTGATTTATCCCTATTTTGTTTGTGTACTATATTTGGTGCCATAATACCATCTCGCCAAACATTTATAGTTCATCTCTACCTCTTTCATGCTCACATTACCGTGTATTAACTTGTAAATCTTTTTTTGTTTATCCTCCTCTATTTTTATTCCTAATTCCCTCTCCCATCTCTCCATATATACTGGTGCCGTGTTTGTTGTTAACTTAGAGAATTTGATATATTTTTGAAGTTCCATGTTTCCCATCTCCCCGTGTACTAAACAAATTTTCAAATGGGTTCCATTGATCTTTCTTCCTTAGGGGCCTAGGAAGTTTTTCTATGAAATGTTTTATTTGTAGATACCGCCACCCATCTATTTTACTGAACAACTCTCTCTTCTTCTTCTTCAATTCTACTAAGGGGCAAATTTCCTCACCTTTCAATAAATCTCTTAATTGAGCATCTCCCTTCCTTATCCAGGTGGCAACCATATTATCCTATCCAAATGTGTTTTACTTAAAGTGTTTTCTATATCCAACTTTTTCCCTGTGAGTTATGTGTCCAATCAAAAATTTGTGCTATCAAAACTGCATTATAATATCTTCTGAAATCAGGTACACCTAAACCCCCGTTTTCCTTTTCTCTAGTTAGAACTTCATAACTTATTCTAGGTTTTTTATTTCTCCATATAAGCTTTAACATAATTTTTTTCATTATCCTAAAATACAATCCAGGCAGCTTTATTGGGATCATCTGTAATTTATATAGAATTTTTGGAACGATTACCATTTTAATTAAATTTGTTCGACCTATCCATGATATACCACCTATCCCAAATTTTCTCATTTCATCTTTAATTTCGTTTAATAATGGAATATAATTTGCTTTGTGTAGATTCTTCAAAGAGACAGCTAAATTTATTCCAAAGTATTTTAGTTCTTTTCCCTTCCAAGAGAAAGAGAATTTCCTTTGCAAATCCTTTCTCTCTCCTCTTGGAAGATTTATGTTCAAGATTTCTGTTTTAGTTGGGTTAATTTTTATGTTAGACAACTCCCCATATTTCTTCAGTGTTTTCATTAAATTGGGTAATGTTATCCTTGGGTTACCTACATAGAAGAGCATGTCGTCAGCATACCCCACAACTTTATGCTCTGTCTCTCCTATCCTGATTCCCTTGATATCTGTATTTTTCCATATTTTCTCTAAAATGAATTCTAAGGACAGGACAAACAGCAGCAGTGACAAAGGGATCCCTGACGTGTCCCATTATACATCTTAAAGCTCTTTGATATTTCTCCTTTAACCTTTATTGCAGCTGAGGGATTACTGTACAATTTCCCTATCCATATTCTCATCCTAGGACCCATCCCCAGGACTTTCAGTGTATCCAACATATACCCCTAGTCTACTCTGTCAAACACTTTCTCAGAGTCTACCGACAATAACAATACAGGGAATTTTTCTCTTTTACTTTTTTGTATAAGCATTATTGATCTTAATCCATTATCCCTACCCCCTCTCCCGGGGACAAACCCCACTTGATCCATATGGATCCACTCTGGCATTAACTCCTTCAGCCTACTTGCCAGTACTTTTGCATACAGTTTGGTATCTATGTTTAGTAAGGCTATCGGCCTATAACTAGAACACTGTGTACTATCTTTCCCTTCTTTTGGTATTATTGTGATATGAGCCTGGAGGGATTCCTCCCTCATTTCCATCTCCCCTCCCAATGCGTTCATATATGTAGTTAATTTAGGTATCAATTAATCTTTAAATTTCTTACAGTATCTCACAGTATACCCATCTGCTCCTGGACTTTTCCCTGCCATAGTACTTTTCAATGCACTATCGATTTCTTCTTCTGTTATTGGTCTCTCTAGGGATATTAACTGCTCTTCTCTCAATTTTGGTAACCCCACCTCTTTTAGGTATGTCTGTCTTTTTTTTTTCTTTCTTCCTCATCTCTTATGGACTGTTGGGGATTGATATTATATAATTTACTATAATAATCTTTAAACACTTTTGAAATATTTATGGTAGAATATATTAGTTCTCCTTTGTTATCTCTCATTTTCTCTATATAGTTCCTACTTTTCTTTTTTCTTTGAGCTCTCATTAAGAATTTTCCTGGTCTATCTCCCCACCGATATCTTTCACTACTCATCTTAATAAACACTCCTTTTTTCTTCCTCCATTAATTTATTTAGTTCTCGTTTTTCCCATACCTTCTGCTTATTCTGTTACATTATATTCTTTTTATGCACCTGTTCTAATTCTCTATGAAGTGTGTTTATTCTCTCTTTCCTTTCTTTTTTACCCCAATCGCTTCTCATACAGTCACCACCAACACCTCCTCAGTCTCATGTCTTTCAAAATATAGTTCTATTTCTCTTTTATCTGTTCCGTTTCCTGATCCTGAAGAAGTGTCTCATTTAGTCTCCACGTATTTACCTTTTTTTTTTTCTCTTCCCCATTTTAACCTTATTGTGACAGGTGCATGATCGGAGAGCGTTATAATTTCTTCTTCATTATGTTCTTTAGGTAGGCCTCTGATTTTTTATTGGGGCAATATATATTTGCCAGTGTACATTCTACCTCTTGCAATCTCCTCTTTAAGAGTAAAAATCTCCCCTCCGAATCCTTCATTTTATCTTCCAAACAAAACCTTACATTTTTTGCAAACTCAATTGCCACCCCTTTGGCACATTTAATTGGGGAGTCTGCATAGTACCATAACGGGTAGTGCTTAGAATGTAATTTCACATTTGTTTCTTGTATTAGATGAGTTTCCTGTATAAACACTACCTCAATAAATCTTGTTTGTATTTCTCTAAGTATTTTAAATTTTTTTCTCCCAACTATTTAGCCCTTCAACATTGTAAGTCATAAAGTTAACCTCCTCCATTACTATATATGTTTTCCCTTCTTTCTTTCCCCAGGATTCTCTTTAATTCTTTTATCTCCTTTCTTTTTGCTGAGTATCACACTTATCCCTTTACCCTCCCTCCCCGCCCTCAATTTCCCCTTCCCTATCCTCCCACCACCCTCCCCATCCCTTAGGCTACCTTTTTGCCTACAAATCATTCGTGGTCCCTATACCACCCTTGATTCAAGTTTAAGGTGGTGCTCTGACCACGAATGGTTCGCCAGCCACCTATCCTCCTCCATGTCACTATATCTACTGCGTCCTCAATGATCCATCTATATGGAAGAACTGAAGCAAAAGAAAGAGGCTTAGGGGGGAAGAAAAAAAACAAAACAAAAAAAAAACCCTCCCTTCTCCCCTCCTCTCTATTCTCTATTCCTCCTTCCAACTACCTGCCAATTTTCTTTTCCCTTGGCCCCTATCTCTCCTTCCTCCTCTTCCCACCCAGGCATCACCATTTTCTCTAATTCAAGTCTCTCACAAAAGTCTCTCAAATCTTCAGGAAATCTTAGTCTTGCTGTACGTCCATTTTTCCATCAAACATGCCGAGAAGTCCCATCTATATTGCACACCATGCTTCTTCATCTGCTCTAATATTGGTTTCAGAGGTCTCTTTCTTGTCAGTGTCTCTACAGCTAGATCTGAATATTTATTTCTCCATATTTAATCAATGTTCTTCCTTTTATTTTCTTCCATATCTCTTCTTTATCTCCAAAATTATGGAATTGTACAATTATATCTCTTGATTTTTCTTTACCCCTTTCTTGTTGGAGCTTTCCTATTCTATACACACTGTCCAATTTAAGCTCTGATATTGGTCTGTCCATTATAGTATTCAAGATTTTACATATCATTCCCATTAGGTCTTCACCATGTGACATCTCTGGTACTCCTCTTATCCTTAGATTACAACTCCTATCCCTATTTTCTTGATCTTCTATCCTATATAGCAGCTTTATTTGTTCTTTTCTCATTTCTATTGTCCGCTTTTCTAATTTCAAAATAGTTTGGGCCTGTTCTTCCACTTTTCCCTCTGTTTCTTCCACTCTTGCTATCATTTGCCCCAGATCTTTCTGTATTATCGCCATCTCTTGTTTTATTGATTTTTCAAGCCTTTGAAACATTTCTGCTATTTCTCTTTTGTTTGGCATTTGTAGTTCCTTTTCTTGTTGTGCCGCCTCCACTCTTTCTCTCCTTTTTTGACTACTATTAGCCATTTCCAGGGATAGTCTCGGACTGTCTTCCATAGTAATCTCCAGCACACTCCTTTCACTTAGTCCTTGTTGTCTCTCTGGGGTCAGATTCCCCTGTGAGGGTATATATTTTTTAATTGTACCTGTTTGGTAACTCTTGGGCCCACCTCCTTTGGCTATTTTATTTTTCATGCCGTCAAAGATTTGATTCCTTATCCAAACTCTGTGGGGTGGGTTAGTTGTTTTACAATCCCATTTATCCCTTTAAATTCTCCTTCACCAGACTCTATATCTTCTGGGGACCTGTGGATTTACTTTATCTTCCTTTCTTCTACTCCCCCTGGGTGATCTCCCCCTTTACTTTCACTTCAGGTATAGTTCATTTCACACAATACAGTACATTACATTACACCTCAGCTCTCACACTCACCCTCCTGCCGTCTTCTCTATTATCTGAGGTGACTTCAAGTTCTTCCTTCTATGGGCTGTGAGCTGTGCTTCTCACCAGCCCCTCCGTTTGTATTGTGCTTTTTACTTTATATTTTAGGGGGAGATTCCCCTGCTGGGTCCCGTTTCATGATGTTTACACTCAAGGTTGTCCCTGGGAGAGCTGGCATCTCTCTCTGCCTGGGAACGCCGGCCGGCTTCTCCTCCTCCCAGTGCTCCCTTGCAAGAGATCACGTGACCGCTTTGTGTCCCCCGGGCTCCGATCCACCCACTTCCCCGGACGGATAACCTCAGCCGTCCCACTGCAGCGGACCCTAGACGCTCTGTCCTCCTCCGGTCTCCTTGCACTCTCAACTCTCCGACAGGCTTCCCCCTCACACAGGTAGGATTTTACAGTTTTTCAGGCTTCTCTGGCTGCTACAGGACACCATGAGGGGAAGGTGGCTGACTTGCGGAGAGCGCTCACATCGCGCTCTCCCTCACCGCCATGTCCAGGCTCCTCCCTCCATTAGTCCAGGAAAACATCAAACCACAATCTTTCTGTAGCTGCAGGCTTCCCTCCTCTGCCTCTTCTGCCAACTTTCAGTGCTGCTGGACAGCCACAGAGGGATTGGTCAGTCAAAGTAGATACCCCCTGTGCTGCTCCAACCCCCCCCCCTACAGTGTCCCCCATCTCTCTGATGGCCAGGCACCCCTCCCTGAATCTGCTAGCCAGCTCTCCCTCCTTCCCCCCATTTTCTGCAGCCCCTGACATATCGCTGTCAGCTTAGAGAGGGGGCCCCCCTTCCTTTCCTGAGAGCGGGGGCTGGTAAACATGTTCACCAGCCCCCTTCCTTTCCTTAATGAATATAGACAGCATTCAGTACAGATTGTTTTTGTGTTTATTAATCACTGACAGATAGTAAATTGTTTTTAATATCTGCTAGCTTGTGCTATGAATGAAAGGCGTCTATACAGACTTCCTATCTCATTCATCTTCAGTGCAGCTCAGGTTGCAGAGAAAGGGACTGTCTTCAGTCCCTTTCTCTGTCTCAAAAGAGACATTAGAGGTCGCTGATGTCTCTCCAAAGCCCCCCCACCAGCCAACAAAATACAAAAAAATATTATAAATATAAAAAAAAATTGTAATATATAAAAAAAATACACTATGTATATTGCAAAAAGTATTGGGACACCTGCCTTTACACGCACAGGAACCTTTATTGGCATCCCAGTCTTAGTCCATAGGGTTCAATAATGAGTTGGCCCTCCCTTTGCAGCTTTAACAACTTCAACTCTTCTGGAAAGGCTGTCCAAAAGGTTTAGGAGTGTGTCTATAGCAGGGGTAGGCAACCTTTGAGAGGTGGAAATCTACCTGAACAACATGAAAGAGATCAAATATCACTGGGGTTCAGCACCATTTGAAAACAAAATAAGTAGAAAGGCCTAACTAAATAGCAAGAAAAATGTAGAAAATATAATAAAACAAATGTCACTATAAAAATACAAATTTAGCCTACTTTAAAATGGACAGTGTCAGTCAGTAGGGCAGTGGATGGTGTCAGTAGGGCAGAGGTTGGTGTCAGTAGAGCAGTGGACAGTGTCAGTAGGGCAGAGGTTGGAGTCAGTAGGGCAGTGGATGGTGTAAGAAGTGTTTATTATTACATTTTTATTCTTTAATATTTTTCACAATTTCTTTAGGAGCCCTGTTGAAAGAGGAGCACTTGGGGGAAGAGACAGGCAGCAGAAAAAAAGGAGGAACAAGAATGGAAGGGGCAGCAGAGAGGCGTTTACTAGAACCGATCCCCTGGATTGTCCTCCTGCAGCAGCAGCTGTACACTGGTGAGAGGGCGAGGAGGACACTGCTGGTGGTGGTGGTGGGGGGCTAGAGGTCACTGCTATGGGGGAAATGGGGCAGGGGAAAATACTGGGGGGGGAAGGGGGCCAGAGGGCACTTCTATAGGGGAAGGGGGGATACTACTGTGGGGGGCTGATGTGGAGGGCAATAGAGGACACTGCTATGGGGGAGTTGTAATTTAATATGTACAACCATGAACGTTGCTATTGATTTTTTGCACTTTACTGCATGGATTGTCATGGACTTTTATTTTATTGCTGTATTTATACTTACGCAAGGTATATACACATTTATGCTGCACTTGACTGTTCCACCTAATTTATTGATTGTGTGTTTTTAGCGCTGCACTTCTTTTATACTTATTTGGATTGTTACCTATACCTTAAGTGCTAGCTGCTTTATTATTTACACTAGTGCATGCCTGTATACTTTTTATATAAAAATAAAAAAGCAATGGAAAAATTGCAAAAATGGCCTGGCCAGCTGGTTTTAAAAGTTGAGCACAGGGCCTGGCAGCAAAAGGGTTAAATTAAACCTGTTGCTTGCCCAGCATGGATACACTTGTGACACTCTATCATTTTCTATAAGAAAAATACATTAATAGCAATATTCATATTTTTCCTATGGAAAAAGTACTTTATGTGTATTTAAAACCAAACCAGTAACAGTATATACTATACTATAGTAAAAAACTATCACTTTTAGAGAAATAAAATATTAAATCAGGATGAACCTGACTGGTCACTTAAAATGGACAGAGACTAGTGTGACAGTTCTAAAATTCCTTTTAGTAAGTTATCCTGTAAGCACCCAAGGCTGTTAAACGTAATCTTCTACATGCATTGAGTGTTGTATACCAGACTGAAGCAAAATCATGTTTAATATTTGAATTCAAGCAGCTATCTTCAGTTAGTCATCTGTAGAAAATCAGCAATTTGGAGTCTTCTGCTTAAATCTTGGATTATAGATGAAAGCTGCATTGGGTTGGAAGCTCTCAACGCTGCTCTCTGCGCACAGCAGATTAGTACTATAGTACTGCATATCATAGCAATGCCAAGAGTGATTTTTTTTTTACACTGTACCAGCCAATTCCTGTAACATAGTTCCATAGTTGGTAAGGTTAAATAAAGACACCAGTCCATTCACTGTTAGTTTATAGAATTAGTGAACTGCTGCTTGCCTAAAAGTGGAGTTCCACTCACTCTGTAAAAAAATAAAAGTCAGCAGCTACAAAAACTGTAGCTGCTGAATTTTAAAAAACAGCCACTTACCTGTTCCACGATCCCGCATTGCCCCCGCCGCAGCCCGTTTCACCGGCTGTCCTGTATTTCAGGAGCCGGCATCTTCAGTGTGGGCATCCGGCTGGGACAGCTTGCGGCTTCACAGATGGTTGCACACTGCGTATGCGCGAGTAGTGCTGCACTTCCTGAATGGACCCGTCATCTTCTCGGACCTGTCACGTGTCCCACAAGACTTCGGGGTGGGAGTGTAGGAGGACAACTTCTATTTCCGATCGCCTAGGCGATCGCAGCGGAAGTGGGAGTGGGTACCTGTCAAATTTGGGTATCCATTCCCTCCCCGCTCCCCAAAGGTGCCAATCCTTAATGGGGAGCGTGGGACCAATCTTTAAAGCAGAACTTCCCCTTTTGGGTGGAACTCCGCTTTAAGGTTTCATATTTAAATACAGCTACTGCAGGTACTCAAATCTTGCTTGTTTTAGCTTTTTGTGATCCTTAGGAATAAGATTAGGAGAGAGCAAAGGTGAGAACCTATTAGATTTTTTTGCATTACACAGCACTGTCACTCCAAAACTAGAAGCTTGTGAAGAATTAGCGAAGCAGAAGAGCACCATTGTGGTGCCACAGATTATTGTCACACGATTTTGAATTATTTGTCACTGAGCACTTTAATATAATTAACAGTACCCCAGTTAGATTGTACAGACATTGTATTCTTTTTTTCTTTTTCTTATTGTATGTAATTGTTGGAACAGTATAATTTTTTTGGTTGAGGAAGACTTGTACAAGCATTTGGAATTAGACTTTTGTGGTGCCAAATTTGTGACCAAAACTGAAATCATTTAAAATATCATGAATTTTTATTACAAAAATTATTTAAAATCCATTTAAAAATTACATATAGATGATAGATAAAGATGCGCTGTACATAAAGTTGCTGTGTTGAAAGAATCCTTTACACATAGTCTCCTACATGTTTTGTCATCCTGGCTTCCTCAGGAAGTATACATATGCAGGGGCGGACTGACCATTTGGAAACTCAGGCACTGCCCGAGGGCCTGGGGTCAGTAGGGGGCCCCATGAGATGCCCCTGGTACCTTTTTCATAGGCTTTTTTGAGTTTGGGCAAGGACACAGGGGCCCCATGATCGCCTATTGCCCGGGGGCCCCTGAAGTTGTCAGTCCGCCTCTGTACATATGTGAAGGGTACTAGTAGAAATACATGTAAGATACAAAGGTTCATGTTAACTTTTATCAAATAATTCGCAAACTAAGTCAGAGGTCAAAAAAATCATCAAACCAACCAAAGCCTTATTCAGCCCCACAGATCTTAAACCCGCACCCTGGGCTGCTGTTAGAAACCATGGGGCCCCATACAGCTAACCTGACAGGGCCCCCCACCCCCTTAAAAAAACACAGGTCAGGTGCAATGCTTTGGAAAATCACATCACAACTAGACGTAGCTAGAGGTGAAATCACCGCTTGCTCCGCCCAATTGTTTACATCTGACTGGCAAATGTCAGATTGCGGCAAGTGCTCAGCGGATGTGGACTGGTCAGCGAACAATTTTTTTTTCATTTCGGTGAGTCGGCGTCATTGTGACAAGGCTGGTTGCCGTGACTGACGATGGATTACAATGATGGAACCATTTTTTGTGGTTTTTTTTTAATAAAGGACTTGTTTGTATTGTTTTTTGTTCAATAAAGACATTTTTCAAAAGACTGATCTCTTTATTTTTTTTACTAAATTTAACTCTTTAATGAATTGGTAGGGGTACAAGGGTAGGGATACTCATTCCTCAGAACAGTAACCATACCCTTCTTATAGCCAATAACTTGCAAATAAGCCATCAAAATGAGAACTTTTGGATTTACAAGTTCGATTCCCATAGACTTGCATTAAAGTGTTACTAAACCCATGTTCATGAATTCACTATATCTGGTCTCCTGCAGTACACAGAACATGAAAGTGCAATCATTTTAGTAAATATAAACTGCTAAATACATTTTATCAGCAGTTAGAGCAGTCGTGTGACTTCTATCAGTGTCCAGCCGAGCACTGGTTAAAGCTTGTAGGAAAAGTTTTAATTTTGCTCTAGGAAGATGCAGAACCCCTGACCTCTGTCTGGATAGTGCTGATTGGCTCTGTGCTGATCATATGCACTCTCCCAAGAAAAAAAAAACCTCTCTATCAATACACAAAAAAACGAGCATGTGCAGAGTGACTCCACAGATATGTTGTACCAGGAGATAATAGGGGGACACTGGAAGAAGTGGAGGATCAAAGAAGTCGGATCAAACAGCGTTTTTACATAATGCAGAGGATTAACCCCTTAGGTACCACAGTGAGTATACCAAGCATGCATTACTGCATATACAGACTTATTTTGCTGTTGTAGGTTTAGTAACACTTTAAGTTCAAAGTTTGTGGTTGAACAATCATTAGGGTTGAATGTTCGACCACAAACCAAACACAGGGGTGTTTGACTCATCACTACTGAGGCCCATTTTCAAACCAAATTAATGCAGCTTTGGAGCTATCAAATTAAGTGGACTGAGTGCATTCTGAATACAATGTGTTCTGACCCACCGGGAAATACAGATGCATTATATTCAATTAGTGAAGTATGAAAAATATGTTCCTCTAGAACACAATATAAGATTTTGAAAGTCAAACGCTGCTGAGATTTAGTTTTCAAGACAAATGGAAACATTTGATACATTATCTCCTAATTGAGGAAAACAAATGAATATGTTTTCTGTAAACAATATTATTGAAATGTCTACCTTTGAACAGATGTCTCTTCTGTCAGTAGATGTCATCACATAGATTTCCTTTATTGTTTCCAGTTAACCGTATGTCTTTGTTTAGTCTATAGTATCTTTCTTGCAGGCATGTCTTTTATTTGCAGTCAAGGACAAATTTACAAGAAAAATAAGTTTCAACTTTAATCGTATGCATCAGTTGAACTTTTCCTTCCAATCTGCATAATAAAAGTAGTCTTAAATAGGCTATGCAGATTTTTGTCTTGTGAACTATCCACTCTCCTTTTGGGTGACTTTAACATCATTATTAATGACCCATTTTTTGCTTGTTGCTTCCAAATATCTCAATTTAACCTTCTCATTTGGTCTTTCCCAGAGGACTCATTCTCTTAAACATTGACACTGTCGCTTTCTTGATCTCAACTTCACTCAGCTAAGTTCAGATGTTACTTTCTCTGATTACTCTTTTTGTCTTTCAGATCACCATCTGTTAACCTGTATTATGTGCACTTCTCTTTCTTTTTTCTTTCTCAAAATGTTTGTTACTTGTAATGTTGTAAATTTCATTGATTTAAATCAGTTCTAAATACTCTATTTATCATTTTTTTTGTTAAATCTTCATCCTCAAAACAGAGCCTATTTATTTAAGTAATATAGAGATGAAAAATGATGTACATTCCCATACCAACAACAAAATTTCAGTTTACTAAATTAAAATTAGTTGATCAGAGCTCTTTGGGTCACCAGGACAATAATGATGAAAACTTACCATTATAATGTGGTCTTTCTGTCCCTTCTGCTAATCCATACAGCAGTGTCTATGTAACATTGGGCCTTCTTATTTATTTTCTTTCTTTACTCTTATTTCTTTCTTTTTATGATAACTTTCATTTATTTTCATAGGATTTATATCTACTTTTTCCACATATTATATATCTTCAAATGTATGCAACGATTTAGTCCTTCTTCCAAGTGATGATTATGGTTCTATGAATCTCTGTGTCTTGTGAATTTTGAATAAACAGGTAATATCTTCTTTGACAAGTAGATGAATAGTGTACCACTATTAAATTTATAATGTGTTTTATCTAGTCAGCTTCCAGGATGGCACACCTGAGGGATGACTTGCTCCACCTGAAATGAAACACAATCAAAACAACAGAGTTTAAATTCCCCACCCTTCCCTCCATGCCTCAGTTTTTTATTGTGTTTCCCAGCAGCAAAACGTTTGTTGTTTTCTGGAGACCTAAAAGCCTGGGGCTGTAAAGTCCCCCCAGGGTGGTTAATCGGTAAAAGCCGTGAAGGATGTGCTGGTTAGCCTGGGTGAATAACCCACTCCAGGGGTTCCCGAGGTTCAGAGTTTTTCAGGCACAGGGAAAGTGTGCCTGGTGCTTCACAGACCAGAGCAGCAGGGAGGCTGGGCCGAGAAAGGACCAGGCGTCAAGGTGCCAGGGTGCATCTCACATGTGTGGGCAGCAGGGGAGAGGCAGCCGCCGCTGAGGCACATGCCTGGTGCTACTGAACAGAGCAGGAAGTAGCAGGGGCCCAGCCTCAGTCTCGGACTGGCTCCTGGAGGCAGAGCTTCCAGTTTAAAGATGGAAGCACTGGTCTCATCTCCCCCCCATGAGGCTGGTGAGGAGCTTCCAGGTGCTGCTGCGTGGTGACAAACCTGGGAACCCAGGTGAAGGTGCCTGGTCAGAGGAGTCCCCACAGCCTCCAGAGAAGTGGGACATCATGGAAGGGGATGAACAAGCAGTGGCTGCAGCCAATAAGAAGAACACAGGTGGTGAGTCTGACTCAGGTGGCGGAGAAAGGGACCTCACCCATACTCCGGTAGGTGTATTGATGGGGATGCAGCCAACTGAGGGCCCATTCTTCCCTTGTATCTTCCTAGAATCTAGTAGAACTGCACCCACAAGCCTCTCCCCCCAAGCTGCAAATGGTGTGTATATTGTAATGAGAAGGTTTCATAAGACCGTGCTGGACCCTTTTGTTATAAGTGTATCCACAAGTTGTCAGGGAAAGAGACTTCTGTGGTTATGAAGGATTTTTTGTCGGTTTATATGGAGATGTTAACTACAGTACAATCCTTTAATACAGCTCTGACATACAGGGAGGTGGATACATGGTCCTCTAGGGAAGGAAGGGGAATTGGATGGGGAAGCAGAGGGGGTCGAGGAGGATGAGGTCTCTGACAAAAGCTCCCTGGAAGAGGGGGAGGATTTGGAAGGTGCTAGTCAGGCTAGCGAGTAATCCAGACCAGGTAGACACCAATTCACGGTGGAGGACATGGAAGGACTTCTAAGGGCTATTTATGCCTCAGAGGACATCCCATAACCATCAACACATGCCTCAGCCAAAGATAAGATGTACAGGAGGTTTGTGAGACCTCAGGCTAGGGTGCTATCCATGCATCAGATTCTCAAGGATATTGTTTAGAGAGAATGGAAGGATCCTGAGAGAAATGTTTTAAAGTTAAAAACCTGGAAAAGGCAGTACCCCTTTGGGGAAGAGGAGGAGGATACATTTTTCAAGACTCCCAAACTAGACACTGCGTTATTGCAAGTATCTACAAAGTCTGATCTGTCCTTTGAGCATTCAGGTAACTTCAATGATCAGATGGACCATAGGTCAGAGACGCTGTTACGTAGAACTTGGGATGCCAATACCGCTATTATAGCTCCAGCCCTGGCATCTGCCTGCATCACTAGAAAAGACCATTCCTGACAGGATCCTTTCAGTGAAATTAGCCACCATGACCTCTATCTACCTCCGGGGGTGGAGTAGATGACCCACTGGATATTAACCAGGGAGGGGAGACCCATTTGTGCATACCCCCACACCGGGTTGTGATGGTGTTTGTTGGGTTGTCCCTTTATTCCCCCTTGACAGTAGAGGTTCAGGATATTTTAATACTCAATGATAATTGCGACTCCTCTGACTGGGACTTTCTATGGAGGGGACTGGTGGGGGGCCCTGCTGGGTATGACACACTGGAATGGGGACTGACAATGTTAGCATACTCCCCATCCTAGAAAGTCTTATTTTGTATTTGAAAAGTGAAACAAGATGGTTATAAAATTGAATGTACCTTTGATGTGTGATTCCAATGGTTGGACTGTCCAGTTGGACGTTGTGGGCAGATGCATGGGATGACCCAATATGACACAATGGTATGCCTTGAAGGATTGCCTTGCACATGGTTCACTGTGACAGTCCCCTCAAGACATGCATGTGTGGGTCATCCTGTGTGTCTCCTCATAACTTGAATTGACACAATTGCACTTTTCTGTCCTCTAGGGTATACATTGGAGGAGGATGAAGACAATGCCTGTATATGTATTTTATGCCTGTTACTAACTTTATTCTCATTGAACATTTGTTGCCATTTATCTGTTTATCTCTACTAGTGGGGGTAGGGAACTGGGAGAATGCTCCTTGGCGATATCTGACTGTTTCCGCCCGTAGGCCTGCGCTCAAGCGGTTACTTGACCCATTAGTGAATGCTATTGGGATTTCCTATATTAGCACTTAAGGGAAGTTGCTATTCTCTAGCTGCTTCCAATAGCTTTCTCATCTCACTCTCTCTTGCTTTTTCTGTCTGTCCCTACTCTTTGCTCTCCTTTCAATTGTCTTACTCCCTTTTTTTCCCATCTTCTCTGTTCCCACCCCTCACCCATCTCCCCCCTTCCCTCCCTTCTCCATCCTTTTTTGCCCCCCCCCCTTTTTTTTCTCTTCTTACTTCTATTAATGCTAAGGTGCTTAATGTTCCTGAAAAGAGGCGCATGCTCCTTGGAAAGTGTTACTAAACCCACAACAGTAAAATCAGTCTGTACAGTATATGCAGTAAAGCATGCTTGTTATACTCACTGTGGAAACTAAGGGGTTAATATTCTGTATTGTGTAAAAGGCTCTTTGATTCTTTCTTCTCTGTTCCTCCCCTTTTTCAAGCAACCACCACTTATCTTCATACTGAACCATAGGCATGCACATGCTCAGTTTGGTATATATTGTTAGAGAGGTTTTTTTCTTGGGAAGTGCATGTGATCAGCACAGGGTCAATCAGCACTGTCCAGACAGAATCAGGGGATTTGCATCCTCCTAGAGCAGAAAGAAAACTCCTCCCACAAGCTTGTGCTGGGCTGGACACAGATAGAAGCCACAAGACTGCTCTAACTGCTGATGAGAAAAGGTATTTAGCAGTTTATATTTACTAAAATAATTGAACTTCCATGTTCTGTGTATTGTGGGAGACCAGATATAGTGGATGCAGGGTCCGGGGTTTAGTAACACTTTAAATGCCATCATTCTGTCATCACTTTTATTCCGGAGATTCACTTTCAAGAGGGTGAACTCCCTGTCCTCCAAAATCAGTTTACCCCTTTGCTTACCATGATATCAGTCAAGAGGCCAAATCAAAGGGGGTTTCCACTTTGATCTCTAAAATGTTCCCTGGACATTCAAGGAAATCCTAATGGACCTGAACGGTCGCTTTCTTTTTCTAAAGAGTAGGATTGGCTGCGTCCAGATGACATTAGCAACATTATACGCTCCTAACAGTCAACAGGACCTCTTCATCGGTAGCGCTCTGATTAACCTGCTGGAATTTTCAGAAAGCCATCTGATATTGGGGAGAGATTTTCTTTTTTCTCTCTGTCTTTTCTTTTCTATGCTTTCTTTCTTATACTGTATCTTGAAAAAGTTGCAGCAGTGTCATCTGGGATGGTTTATTCCCATGTTGGTTACAATTTGATGTTTGTGTATTCTAAGATACTTGACAACACCTGCACGATTGTATAATGTTCTTCATCTTTTGTGACATACTTATACTCTTTTTTAACCTTTTTGTGTAATACTTCCTACAGAAGGAAGTTGTTGTATTTAAAATAAAGAATTTGAAAAAAAAGTTCTAGTAGTTTTTTTTCTGTTAGGGTTTTTTCATTTTTCAGTTGATAAGTGATGACTAATTAGTCAGCAGAACAATGCTACTTCATTCTAAATTAACATGGATGAGCTCCCAGTTCAGTACAAATACAGGTCCATTAGGCCATTCTATGTATGAATGTAAAAAAAACCTTCGAAGTGCAATAGTCCCCCTTAGCCTCTCAATACTTACGTGAAACTCATCACAATCCAGCGATGTGAAGGACAGCGTCGGCTTTCCCGGGTATCTGCCTCCTCATTAGCTGAGACAGCAAGTTGGAGCCATTGGCTCCCACTGCTCTCAATCACAGCCAGTCAGTGAATGAGGAGAGAGGGGACGGAGCCAAGCCACAGCTCCGTGTGTGAATGGACAAATAGAGCAGCTGTTGATCCTATATCAAGCGGCTTACTTTGGGGGCACCCGACCTCAGGGAAGGGCCAAGAGAGCCTGTGGGGGACCAAAGAAGAGGAGGATCCAGACTGCTATGTGCAAAACCACTGCACACAGCAGGTAAGTATAAACATGTTTGTTATTTACCAAAAACAAATTAACCTTTAGAATTGCTTTAAAAAATTTTTTGCTTTGGTACATGTTCCCCAGGCAGTGCCAAGCACCCCATGTGATTTGTTTGACAATCCTTTGCCTATTATCCTAGAAAAAAAAACAAGAACTGATTTTTAAAGGATAAGCTCACCTTTTGAAAAAAAAAAAAAAGTACTTTTTTTTCTAAGCAGCCTGCAGAGCATTGCACCTGCAATCAGTAGATCATAGGTGCAATCTACGGCTCCTGCAGACTCTCAGCATAGCTGTTTGCCCATATCTCATACGGGCAGACAGTTACCTGAGAGAAAGAAGATCAATGAACTACCAAAGCACTCACCAGCGCCCTTGTAGTTCATTGAGAATTACGAACCATCAGCTACAATGGATAATGGTACTTGTAGGAATCTATTCACAGGAAACTGTAAATGAATGACACAGCTGTGTGGGTGGAGTCTCACAAGGCCATGCTGTTTTCAAATAGTGAAAGATGGCAGGTGGAGAAAATCTCCTGTTCGCTGGGAGGGGGAACTGGGGAGAGAGACTGCATATGCTGCAACTTGTTACATGTTCCACCGTCAACACAGGTGGGACATGTAACATGTTCCAAAGGGGAACTTATCTTTTAACATTCTGATCCCATTGACTTCATTGGGGTTTGGATTCTGTAATGTCATCTGAATCTGTCTCATGCCGAACACAGATATATTCTGCTCATCCCAAAATTAACCAGACAAGACATACAAGACTACAAAGCCAGAACTTTCCAAACCACATTTTTATTGTTTTACCTGTTCCTTTATTCTGTAACTATAATTATAATATAGACAAAGGGGGAGGGGGAATGGCTGACATTACTGACTATATATGGTCATTGCCAAATTTTTGCAGATGGGTATGACCATATTTTGTCAATGACATAGCTCCTTTGTTTGCAAACCAGCTGTCAGATTTGAATCTATCAGAAGTAGCATCAGGAGTGGACATGTCAGTGGATCCTTGTGTTTTTTCTTTCAGAGAGTCAGTCAGCATTGCATATCATGATTGATGAGGATCTGCATGATCCCTGTGCCATGTGTTCAACAATCCCTTACCCATTAGCTGTAAAAATGACTGGAACTAATGTTAAAGTTTCAGATTGATTTAAAGGGGCTCAGATTAACATTCAGAACTTCAGCATAGTTCAGAGAAGCTCCAATGAACTGAATCTAGGAACGTTCAGTTCTGCCGGAAAATATTGCGTTTTTCAGCAGAAGACCTGTAAGAGGGTGCATTGGATATTAAGATAAGTCAAAAGATGCAATAAAGTTCAGGTAATATGAAGCCACCTCATCTTTTTTTTTTTTTTGGGGGGGGGGGGGGGGACTGTACAGCTGCAATGAAAATAGATTTTTGTAGAAAAAATGATTTTTTAGGGCATATAAAAAATGGTACAAATATAAAGGGTGGGTAAGTGAGCGCAAACAGATCAGGTGAGCAGCTAACATACAGGGTAAACCTCAAAACCTTAAAATAAAAACTTATGAATGGAGTATGTAGCGCTAGAGAACAGATGACAAGCACGGGGACTGTTACAATATGAAGTAACCATACAGTAGTTCATATAATGATTCATATATAACGGTCAGAAGCAAAACGGAGATGATCCAATGCTGCTCCAGATCACATTCGGTGAGATAAGAGAAAATAGTGAGGTTGTGTGCTTACCACAAGTACACACAATATGAGCATTGTATGCAATTCAACAGCAACCGGGCATCATGGTCTGGTCAATAGCCTGGGCACCCTCTGGTCATATATGGACATCCGGGTCACAGGTACACCGCTATCCAGGCCCTCTCTGGCTTTCAAATCCAAAACGCCACCTTGCATAAGCTCATTAAAAAACGAGCCGGGAGGCAAGAAAGCGCTAATAGTGAAGTACGTTTATTAAGAACACAAGATGTAAGCAGAACAACCAGAACTTACATCGACAAAATATACATCCAGGCCCAAATATATAGGCTCCCTGGTGGTTAGTGGTTCATACAACATGCACTGCATACAGATCCAGGTCCAATAGATGAAACCCTGGTGGCTAGTGGTACCATGAGTATAAAGTCATATAGTATAATGGGTGATAATGCAGATATACTCATCCAGGTCTGGTGAGGTAGTTCCCTGGTGGCTAGTGGGTCCTCAATAGCAAAGGTGTCAGTAGGGTGGATCCCCTAACATGTTTCGAGCTAAAGTTCGTTTTCAAAGGGGTGAATCCTGCCCATAGACGCCAGTTTAAAAAGCCCGCGGTCGCGCATGCGCATAACGCACCACGCGCCGCTCCGCGATACTGCGCATGCGCGAATGACATCACACGCTACCGTGTAACTACTGCGCATGCGCGAGCGCGTCATCAATATGGACACTGAAGCCCAATGACAAGATCTGCCCACACTTAGGCAGGCTTAGGGCGGGTCTGGACGGCTGTTCTCATCCTCCATAGAAGCGGAGACCAGAGCAGCAACTTATAATGGTATAAACACGATCTAGATACACTAGATCACCAGGGAAATACCCCAGAGACCTAATAAACATTTATATCAATGATAATGTCATAAATTTAAAAAACATAAATATAAAAGAACCACATATGTTCATTTTAATGAATATAAAAACTACTGGATCACATATAATTAGAGTCCTTAAAGTGATCCATCCATAACTGCACCCAAGTTAAAAATGGAATAAGAAACTATTAGATAAAACAATATAATCGTGACACATTCCAATGACTTATATATGCTATTATCAAAAATAAGTGTCACATACTTATGACAAACGGTAAAACGATGCTAATGATCATATGATATCATGTAAAGAAATATAATATATAATAAATGTACAATATTTATACCCACATAATAAATATTATTCAATATAAAAGAACTAACTGTCAGGAATCTAGGAATGACCAGAAAGGTGTGGACTGACACAGGGAAACGCAGGTTTCAGGTATAGTATAATACAGGTTATTATTAGCCACCCAGATATATATATATAATATAAATGCACAGTGAGCAAACCAACCTTCCACTAATCTTTAGGAGGTGCAGGAACACAGGCGTAGTCAGGGCTGGAGAGGTGGAACGGTCAGGCCGGCCGTGGGGTTCTGTAATGACCGTTTGGTGGTACCTCTAGCGGTCCTCAGGGCAGGATTCCCCAGGGCGCGGAGTCTAAGCCCCAGTCTGCCTTTTCACCAGAGCCCCTGATGGTGGGGATGGACTTGGCGCAGGACTGAGACCAGGTCGCGGCCCCTGAGTACACCTGCTAGTGGTAGGGGGATCCGCCAGAGGTATGTGCAGGTACGGCTGGATCCGTGCAGGATGGATGGATGGCAGAGTAGTTAGCGTGGTCAGACAAGCCGGGTCGGTAACGGTGGAGGCAGATCAGTACAGAGCAGCAGGCAAAGAGTAAACAGGTCACAAGCCAAGGTACAGCAACAGGGGGTCAAACAGCATAGGAGTAGGCAGAAGAATAGTCAGGGATGAGCCAGTAGTCAGAACAGGAGACGGTCAACAGAGATCAGGATCAAGCCGGGTCAGCAACGAAGCAGGAACACAGGATTTTTTTTTTAATTCTTTTATTATAAAATTTCAAACAACAATTTCACAAAAATAACAATAGTTTTTTTTTTTCTTTTTTTTTTTTTACAGATTCCATCATCATCAACCAAAAAGAAAACAGAATACCTCAAAGTCAAAAAAACTGCAATATTTACAAAATCATACTAAAAATAAACAATAAACAAAACAATAAAGTAAATAAAGCATTAACATTTACATCATGTGTCATGCGTTTTTTTTTTTTTTTTCTTCAAATATATAAAAAAAAAAAGGTACAAAAGGAACAAAAAAGGCATTTCCAGCATACATCAAACAAGCTTGCAATTTTCTCCATTGCATTCAGAAAAATGAAACTGTGCTTTTCCACTTGTAAGCTGTTTCTTTAGATGACAGAACTTCGTGAAATTGCAGACAAGGAGCAAAAAAAAAAACAAAACATAACTATCCCTACAACTATACAAGAAAACACCTATTCTCGCCCTCACCATCCACCCCACCCATTCCGGTAGCTCAGAATGCCGCCTTAAACAAAGAAAAAACAAAGATGTTAGAAGCACAATAATAACAGAGCATCACGTCATGAACAGTAATCCTCTTATATCTGTACCTCCCTGGGACCCCAGAAGGAAGACAGAAGAAAAAAACGATCGCCTCCCCTTCAGACTTCAGAAGTGTTGGTAAGACTTGGAACCAGATCATCGCAGCACTGCGAACCTCCAGAGGACGCAAGAAAGGCCATCAATAGACCTACTCTGCAATCCCCCTAAGCAGCAGTCCAATTCTTCCAACACCCAAATTTCCAAATCCTTTCGGCTTCTTCAGCCCCCAGTTTAAGCCGATCATAGTGACTGTAAGCATACAAACGACCACGGACCATGGCCGCACACTCATCAACACTCAACCATTCTGTCTTAAAAAAACCCAAATTCCTGACATCCCACAAACTCTCTTTCACACAACCCATCAACATCCATAGCACTCTCCCCTCTATCACCCCCACATTCCACAACCCATACAACATCATCTCATACGTCAACTTTCTAACTCCAGCCAAACCTTCTATCATCCTCTCCAACTTCTTCCATACCTCTCTAGCAAACCCACACTCCCAGAAAACATGGCACACGCTCTCACACCCCACACAACCCTCTCTCGGACAACGTTCGGTATCGGACATTCCTCTTCTCCTCTGAAACATTCTCACAGGCAAACATCCATGCACCCCCATCCATCCAATATCCTTCTGTCTATTATCCATCCCTTCCATACAAATGTTTTTCCACATTCGCTTACATTCACTAACAGTCAACCCACCAATCCATTCCATCTGTTCACTCTCAGCCAATACTTTCGACACTTTTTTACAGTCATTCCACAAACTCCTCTCAACAACCTTCATCCCCAATTTTTCCATCCCTCTCTCGATCCTGATGTAAAACCATGGAGCTCTAAAGCTAACAGGTCTACGCAAATCACTCTCACCCCATCCATACTTCCTCAAAACGCTCCCTCCAACATACCTCACCATACATCCACTTAGACTCTCCTTCTTACTAATCTTCACGCACATACCCACATACTTCACAAACAAAAATTTTTCCACATTCACCATACCTTTCCCACCATTCAACTTACATTTAACCACTTTCTCCCGTTTCAACTTTTCTGTGCGGGAGGACCAAAAAAACAAACATCATCCTTACCAATTTCTTCAGCACCCTGTCCTGGGTGGGGAACACCAGGTACAGAAATAGCAAGATTGGCAGGATCACAGCCTTCACCACTAATACTTTACCCTCAAAGGATAAGGTCCTTAGAGACCAAAAGTTCAATTTGGATTGCACTCTGCCCATCACGTCTTCCCAACTTTCACGCCCAAACAAATCACAATCAAACTTGACACCCAGCATCCTCACGCTCCCCTTACACACCTTCCAATCACACTGACCACTCATCCTCCATTCACCAAAAAACTTACATTCGCTCTTCTCCATATTCACCCTAAAACCACTTGCAGCACAAAAAACATTCAACAACAACTTTACACGCTTCAAACTCCTCTCATCCTTACATACCACAATCACATCGTCCATGTATCCAATCACCTTCAACATTCTCCCTCCACTCCCGGGTACCATCAAACCTCTCACACATTTATCTCTCTCAAGCATCCGCAACAGAGGCTCAATCACACATACAAACAAGACAGGGGACAAAGGGCACCCCTGCCTCACACCCGCTCTCACTTCCACTCCCTCTGTCAACCACCCATTCACCTGCACTCTACTCATGATACCCGCATACAGACACCTAATCCACTTCATCATCCTCTCAGGCACTCCCATTCTTTCCAACACTCGATACATGAACTCATGCGCAACATTATCGTAAGCTTTTTCAAAATCAATCGTAACCACAGCCGCCCCTTGCTTCCTCTCCTTACTATCCCACAAAACGTCCCGCAAACATCCCAAACTTTCAGCAATCATTCACCCTGGCACCGCACACACCTGTTCCTCACCAACCATCTTACCAATCACTCCACGCATTCTTTCAGCCAGCACTTTCGCAATTATCTTGTAGTCAATATTCAATAAGGATATAGGCCGCCAGTTTTTGAGGTCCTTCCTGTCGCCTTTTTTGTACAATAAAACTATCAAACCTTCTGCCATACTTTTGGATAATCTCCCACTCTCCAGCACAGTCACACATACCTCATGCACACGCTTCCCGATCACCCCCCAAAACGCACGATAGAACTCCCCTGGCAAACCATCCATACCCGGAGTCTTTCCAGTCTTAATCCCATTCAAACATCTTTCAACTTCACTCACACTCACATCCTCACATAAAGCCATTCTTTCCTCCTCATCCAACTTCTCCTCAACCTCACCAATCACTTCTTTTTCCACATTCTCATCTCTCCTTCTTACAGAAAACAACTCACTATAGAACTTCCGTACTTCACTGCATACCCTCTTATTCCCACTTATTTCACTCCCACTCTCATCCACCACACTAACAATCTCATTCTTCCGTCTATACACTTTCTTAAAGAAAAACCTTGTACACCGTTCGCCATTCTCTCTCACAACCATTCTGGCTTGTGCAATTATTGCCTTACCCTTCGCTTTCATAAAACTCCCAACCTTCACTCGTGCCTCTGCAATCTCGCTTCTCACATTCTCGCCCCATTCGCTTATTTCCAACAAATATGTCAACCGCTTCTGCCACCATTCATACTCTTCACGCTCTCTTCTCACTTTCTCACACCCTTTCCTTACAAAAAAACGCTTAGTCATCATTTTTACCCATTCCCACCATTCAACTATACTTTCAAACTCCAATCGTTTTCTCTCCCATCTCTCAAACAAACTCCCATACTCTCTTCTCACATTCACATCATCTAGCAAATCCACATTCAGTTTCCACACTCCCCTACCATACACCTTATCTGACTCCATACTCACTTTGCATTCGATTCGGCCATGGTCCGTGAACGCTACTGGCTGCACCACAAAGGATTCAGGACTGAAGTCTCTGGAGACTAAAAGAAAGTCTATACGTGAGCTTGTGTTTCGGCCTTCAGCAAAAAAGGTATGCCCCTTGTTTTTCCCAACATCAACCAATCCAAAATCTGAACAAATTTCTAATAAAATTTTACCCGACTTATCCACTCCCCCTCCCCCCACCCCCCCACCACCCCCACCCCTCCTCCTATCCCCAGCCGCAACTGTGCAATTGAAATCACCCAAGACCATTAAGGGTTCACGACCGCCGCAAAAAAATCTCAGGTTCTCAAACAATTCAATGCGTTCCTGTCGTTTTGTGGAGGCATAGACATTTAACACCCGGAACACCAAACCATCCACCTCCACCCACACTAACACCGCCCTCCCCCTTGCAATATGCACAACTTTCAATATTTTGAAGCGCCAGCCCTTGAACAGGATTCCAATCCCAGCATTGCCATCAGATCCCTCTGACCACACCGCGGGGCCGTGCCGCACCGTCCATGAATCTCGGTGCGGCTCCTCTTTTAAGTTGCACTCCTGTAGGCATAAAATATCTCCAGGTACTAGAGACAAGTATTTCAATACAGCTGCCCGTCTTGGTGCCGATCTTATACTTCTGACATTTAAAGAGGAGACAGAGATATTCATTAGACAGAAAGAAATTTAACAACAATCAGGGCTATGCTGTCAACTAGCAAGCTTCTTGCTTCTACACCTCCTCCCTTTGTTTGTCACAGCAACCCCTGCGACTCCTCCCATCCCACCCACCCCCTCCCCTCAATCAGAAGGATGGAGTTTGAAGCCCATAATTGCCTGTAAATTTTCAACATGGCTGCAACTGGCAAAGGACTCCGACGATTGGATAGAGGAATCAGAGTCTAACTCCAGACTTGGAAACTCCAGTATATTCTGTGAAGCAGGTAAGGACTCTTGACTCTCTTGCTTCCTCTTCAGGGTATCGCAGGACAAGTCCATCTCTTCAACTGTACTTATTGCCCCACCACCCTCTACCGCAGTAGCTAGCGGGGGCTCAACGGTCCCAACTGCCAGGACCCAATCAGCCAGACTTATTGCCCCACCACCCTCCACCACAGTAGCCAGCGAGGTTTCAACGTTCCCAACTGCCAGGACTCTATCAGCTGTACTCATCGCCCCACCACCCTCCACTGCAGTAAACAACGGGGGCTCAAAGGTCCCAACTGCCAGGACCTGAGCTTCCACTGCAGTATCATCAGGCTTGGGCACCTCTGCCTGACCTGCCTCCTCCTTCTCTGCAGGAACCTCCACTGTTTCTGCACGGGTCACTCTCCTAGCCACCTCAGCATATGAGGGGGCCCTCCCACCAACCGCCCCACTGATATTGTGACCAGAGTCCTCAGAGGGCACATTCAGCCGGGGACACTGCCGGGCCAAATGCTCCTCGCTTCCGCACAAATGGCATTTTCTGCCCTCCTGGCACTCAGCCGTTTTATGTCCGGGACGATAGCAATTCCTACAGACAATTCCAACATCGCACTGATCCCGGGTGTGCCCAAAGGAGAAGCAGCCCCTGCAGAATTGCGGCTGCCCCGGGTACCAGAGCACGCCCCTATTAGCCCCTATGGAGAAAGCCTGAGGGGGGTGCATGCAGCCGCCAATGCCTCCATCATCCTTCTTAAGTTGAACATAGTAATGGCGGTGACCATTAAAGGTTCCCAAAATGTTCGTTTGGTTCACTCCAACCGACACAAATGAACAATATTTATGCAGAAAGGTCCTCACCTCGTCTTCTCGTACAAATGGATTGTACATTTGGACAGTCAATGGCATCCGGTGTTTGGACTCATTCCTCAGAAAAGAAATTCCCTCTAATTGCGGGTCATCAGCCTTTTCATTCCGTCTTAGCATACACGTCTGCAGGTCCGCCAGCCGAAAAAAGGTCACATCAAACATCCCGCTAGATGGGAAAGCTTGCAGACAAAAAATGCTTTCAATGGGCATTCCGAGTAAATCCATGATGATCTTTTTCTGGATATAATAGAGCCCGCAGTCAGCACGGCGACTCTCTGGAACTAACACCCGAATGGTGTTAGGGGCATCTGGTGGCACCGCTGCCATACTCCTACCGACACAGGACAACCCACTTCTCCCAACCCCGCAAGGGGAAGGTTCCGTGGGCGATCACAACTCTACAGGGTTCAGGCAGCACCACCTCCAATAACAAGATACAGGGCCCATGGGAAAACATACACCAAGGCCCAGAGCACAGGCCTGGTCATGCCTTATATACACCTTTCTGTAATCAGCCCCAGGTTTGGCTGATTGTGAGCTTCTGGCTGCTAAGAGCACCCGCTGGTCAGCTCTGGTACTGCAGCCCACACGGCAGGTGAGTCCCACCACCAGTGCTGAGTCCATTGCTGAGAGCACCCGCTGGTCAGCTCTGGTACTGCAGCCCACACGGCAGGCGAGTCCCACCACCAGTGCTGAGTCCATTCCTGACACTAACGTTCAAAAGTGCAGAATAGAACATCATGCCCAATAGTTTCAATCTCCCTTTATTAAGAAATCCTATTAATGTCAAAGAGGGATATAAACCATCTCAAGATGATGGATAGAATTCTATATAAACAGTCATTACCCAGCAGTAAATATGTCAATATAAATTCAGGGACCCCATTCCATCACTCAATGGTGAAACAATATTGTGAATGCACCCCAGGTAACGGTATAATACACCGGAATTAGCACATTACTAGTAGAAAAGCTAAAAACATAATATAAGTAGCACCGTGGACGAATAGAAGTCTAAACACATAAACAAGCTATATCGATGGAAACAATGAACCTACTAAAACCGGAATCAACTGTTATCAATAAAGCAGTTGATGTCCAGGTCTACATTCAAGCCTCTAGGCTGAAGAGACTTGAGCTCTACAATCCACTTCGTCTCAAGACGGGACACTGCTCTCCTCTTATGCCCCCCCCTCCAATGCTGGTCAATCACATCAATAGCTGTGAATTTCAGTGATGAGGGGTCTTTAGCATGACAATCTTTGTAATGCTTTGATAATGAGTGGTACTCAAAACCCTTTTTAATTTTGTTGTAATGTTCCCTGAGGCGATCCCTCAGACGTCTTGTAGTTCTACCTACATATTGGAGATTACAGGGACATTGCAGAAGGTATACAGTGTGCGTGGTATTACATGTGATAGTCTGATGTATGGTATACCTCTTTCCGGTAATGCTAGAACTGAACTCCTTAACTTTGGTCTTATGTACTCCATTATGTCTACAGGCAATACATTTATTGCACGGGAAGAACCCTTTAAGGCCAAATGGTGAAGTCATCCTCCTTGGCTGATCAACTACATTTGGGGCCACCAAGAGTCTGAGTGGAGGTGCCTTCCTGAAAGTAATCTCAGGGAATTCTGGTAAAGAATCGCCCAATATAGGGTCATTCCTAAGGACAGCCCAATTTTTCTTAATAGTTCTGGTGACTTCTCTGAATTGGATGGAGAAATCCGTAATAAAGGGGCAAAATTTGTCCGGTCTTACTCTTTTCTCCATAGTAAGCAAATCCTCCCTATCCAATAAGCCGATCTCATTGGCAGTTTGATCCAGAATGTGAGAGTTATAGCCTTTCTCCACAAATCTGGCTTTCAGTAACCCTGATTGGTAATGATAATCCGGTAAGGTGGTACAATTCCTCCTCAACCTAAGGAACTGTCCCCTTGGAACATTGTTTAGCCAGGTTGGATGATGACAGCTATCAGTCGGTATATATCCATTCCTGTCCGTACTTTTAAAATACGTCCTGGTCACAACCTTAGTACCACTATTCATTAAAACAAGGTCTAAAAAATTAATTTCTTTAAGATCATATTCATATGATAACTTAATATTGAGGTCATTATTGTTTAAAGTAGTAAAAAAATTATTTAAAGAAAGCTCATCCCCCTGCCATAAAAGAAACAGGTCATCGATGTAGCGCCGATAAAATATAAGAGGGGGCCAGTCGCGTGAGTAAACTAAATCTTCCTCCCACCTGGCCATAAACAAATTGGCCAGGCTGGGGGCAAACCTAGCCCCCATCGCAACACCCGTGACCTGTAGATAAAAGGTATGATTAAACCAAAAAAAAGTTTTTGTGCATAGCAAAGTCCAGAAGTTCCAGAATGAACTCTTTTTGCTGTCTGGGAATATCAGAAACAGTATCTAGATAGAACTGGACCGCCTCCATTCCATCTTTGTGCCTTATGTTACTGTATAAAGCAGAAACATCTGCAGTAACCAGATAAGTTTTCTCATTAATATTAAAATCTTTAAGATCTATTAATATTTGCTTCGTATCACGTAGGAATGCAGGTGTGGATCTAACCAAAGGTTGAAGAAAAACGTCAACATATTCCCCTATACGGGAATTCAATGACCCTATACCACTAATGATAGGTCTTCCAGGGGGGCAACTTGAATTTTTATGTATTTTAGGGAGGCAGTACATTATTGGAAGCCACAGAGCTACTGGGCATAAATATGCTTTTTCTTTTTTGGTTATTATATTATTTTCAAAACCTCGTTTAATAATCGCTTTCAATTCTTTTTTATAAGTCACCATTGGATTTTTAGGTAACACTTGATATGTGTCCCTGTCATCTAACAACAGATATACCTGTGTCATATAGTCTGCCTTATCTAAAATAACCATGCCTCCCCCCTTATCAGCGGGTCTGACCACTAAATCCTTATTAGCCAACGGAGATTTAATACTGTCATTAATTTTATGTTGATTCCGTAAATTCTTAACTTTAATGTTATCCAAATCCTTTAAAACCATACTTTTAAAAGTATTAATATGTGACTGTGCTGGGGGATTAAACAGTGAAGCATTTCGTAGGTTGGAACGTCTAACAACATCATTAACATTACCGGAAGAGTTGCGTACAGAAGGCGTATTTAAAAAATATCTTTTTATCGATAATCGACGTGTAAATTTATGTATGTCCACATATGTGCTAAATTTATCTAATTTTCTCTTGGGTGCAAATTTTAGACCTTTGTTCAGTAAGTTAAGCTCATCATTATTAAGAGTTACCTTACTTAAGTTAAAGATGCCTTTAGCTATCACATTTTCCTCTTTTTGTGGTCTATTGACTCTTTTCCCTCCTCGCTTTCCTCTGTGCGCGTACTTCTTTTCCGCGTAGCATTTCCCCCTAAAAAATGGTTGGGTTGGGGGTTGCGGGGAGCAGGTCCCATATTAACCTGGGGGGTAGGGTTTCGTATATTTTGATTACCATTCCTATTGTACGGTGGATTATATGAATTCCGATTACCATAATAGGTCCTTCCCCTATTATTAGGATTCATAGGGGGACCCCCCCGATTCCTAGGTTCAGGGGGTCTCCAATATGGTTTCTGATTCCCCCTATTGCTACTCCTATCATAATCAGGATTATAATAAACATCCTGTGAGTCCCTCCATGAGACCCTCCGTTGTCTGGGTGGTTGTTCCCACCCTCCAGAATACGGAAATTTTTGAGTTCCTGTCCTAGGATATTGATCCAAGGGGTGTAACCTCATATCCCTATTCCCTATCTCCTCATCATCGTAGTCATAAAGGTCATTATATCTATTGTAAGTCGAGACGTTGTATTCGTCTCTATAAGGACCACGCTTAGCCGATTTGGGCACTGAGGAAGAAGGTCTGGAAGTATTTCCAGTATTGGTATGAGGATGAGGAGGTCGTGGTCCAGACCCCCTAGGGACTTCATGGTTAGGATCAGAAGCCACGTCTTTCCCAGTGCTGCTGACATCCTGCCAACCAAATACATTATTATTTTTATAATCCAGTAAATCCCTATTATATTTTTTCCTCTTTTTATTTTTCTGTTCCCTTTCGGGTTTTTTCCAAAAGCTGTTTAACCCGATCCGACTCGGTTTTATATTCCTCTTTATTCATATGGGGTCGCAACTTCTCGCATGTTAAATTGATTTCTTTACCCAAGTAAGATAGTTTTTTCTTCTTACGGGTTACCAAAAATCTTAATAATTCCAAGCCCATATTGTTGAAAAAATTGAACCATTCGGTTTCACAATTGATATCCCCATTTTCTGGGGGAATATCCCATCTTAAGGATCTGGGTACTAACCCCTCCTTGATATACTTCTCAAGGAGAGTAATATCCCATATGGTTCTAACCTCTGATGTAGCGAGATTAGCCAAATGAAGAAAAATACCGTGTAGGTCATTATCAACCGTGTCTTGAGTAAAGACATCGTCAGCAATCGCTGTTCTGTTAGACCTCATTTCAAAGATATCCATCATATACAAAATTACTGCTGCTCAACTTAGTAACGAGGTATGAATGGTACAAATATAAAGGGTGGGTAAGTGAGCGCAAACAGATCAGGTGAGCAGCTAAAATACAGGGTAAACCTCAAAACCTTAAAATAAAAACTTATGAATGGGGTATGTAGCGCTAGAGAACAGATGACAAGCACGGGGACTGTTACAATATGAAGTAACCATACAGTAGTTCATATAATGATTCATATATAACGGTCAGAAGCAAAACGGAGATGATCCAATGCTGCTCCAGATCACATTCGGTGAGATAAGAGAAAATAGTGAGGTTGTGTGCTTACCACAAGTACACACAATATGAGCATTGTATGCAATTCAACAGCAACCGGGCATCATGGTCTGGTCAATAGCCTGGGCACCCTCTGGTCATATCCAAACATCTGGGTCACAGGTACACCGCTATCCAGGCCCCCTCTGGCTTTCAAATCCAAAAAAAATATAAAAAATGGTAACACAAAAGCAATAAAATTATATATATATATATATATATAAATCCACTTTTATTATATAAACATTAAAAAAGACACAGCAGAGACCGTATCCATATGTGGCAATAAAATGAGGTTTACATATTCAGTAACGTGACTCTTGTAATTACATGACTAGTCCACATGAGAATGTGATGTATCTCTGGACAGAGCTGTAAGTGGCTTGTATGTTGCAAAAAAAAGAAGAAACATTTCTCCATATTCCAAAATGAGCAATGCTAACAAAATAACAAAAGAAAAAAAAGGGATATTTTGCAAAAAAAATTGCATCACATAAACTACATTATATAGAAAAAACATATATCTTTATTCATACAAACATACATAAAATTTGATTAGGCTAGTTATACCATAAAATGAGAATGTGGGTTTCACTAATATATCAAAAGTATTCTATCAAAGTGAAGACTATTAATATGTGCCACACTGTAAAAAATCCCAATTAAAGATATGTGTCAATGTGTCTCAAGAGAACCAATAGCCATCTGTGTAATTGGTTTTAACTTAGTAAGGGTTTCTGTATATGTAAACACAAATCCTATGAGAGGTAAGTAGCTTCACACCTTAAAGTGGCAGAGTTGTGATATAATATACTCAATACATGTATCATGGAATAATTGTAATTATAATTATATTTTCTCTCCCTTTATCCTTGATAAAGTGGATGCTGCTCCAGGAAACATGTTGGATGAACTATGCAGATGTTTGCATTCTGAATATATGTTTTATTGCCAAAAGTATTGGGACGCCTGCCTTTACATGCACATGAACTTTAATAGCATCTCAGTCTTAGTCTGTAGGGTTCAATATTGAGTTGGCCCACCCTTTGCAGCTATAACAGCTTCAATTCTTCTGGTAAGACTGTCCACAAGGTTTAGGAGTGTGTCTATGGGAATGTTTGACCATTCTTCCAGAAGCGCATTTGTGAGGTCAGGTACTGATGTCGAACAAGAAGGCCTGGCTCATAGTCTCCACTCTAATTCATCCCCAGGTGTTCTGCCAGGTTGAGGTCAGGACTCTGTGCAGGCCAGTCAAGTTCCTCCACCGCAAACTCGCTCATCCATGTGTTTATGAACCTTGTTTCATGCACTAGTGTGCAGTAAGGCGTAAGGAGCATGAAATTGTCCAAAATATCTTTGTATGCTGATGCCTTAAGAGTTCCCTTCACTGCAACTAAGGGGCCAAGCCCAACCCCTGAAAAGACAATCCCACACCATAATCAAAGCAAAACTCCAGCAAACTTTACACTTGGCACAATGCAATCAGGCAAGTACCATTCTTCTGGCAACCGCCAAACCCAGACACGTCCATCGGATTGCTAGACAGAGAAGCATGATTTGTCACTCCAGAGAACACATCTCCACTGCTCTAGAGTCCAGTGGTGGTGTGCTTTACACCACTGCATCCGACACTTTGCATTGCACTTGGTGTTATAAGGCTTGGATGCAGCTGCTCAGCCATGGAAACCCATTCCATGAAGTTCCCTATGCACCGTTGTGCTGATCTGAAGGCTACATGAAGTTTGGATGTTTTCAGCTATTGACTCTGAAGACAGTTGTCGACTTCTGCGCATTGTGCGCTTCAGCATGTGCTGACCCTGCTCTGTCATTTTATGTGGCCTACCACTTCATGGCTGAGTTGCTGTTTTTCCCAGTTCCTTCCACTTTGGTATAATACCACTAACAGTTGACCATGGAATATTTAGTGGCAAGGAAATTTCACGGATGGATGTATTGCACAGGTGGTAACCTATCATGGTAATATGCTTATACTGTATATGCCTATAGTGTATGTCTAGGATGAATATATTTTTATACTATTTGGTTGTGCAATATATTGACACAAATATTTAATTGTGGTTTTATGCAGTGTAACACATACTAATAGTCCTCACTTGGATAGGACGCTGGAGTAACTGTCAGAGTGGGGTGGCTGACACTCAGTCATTGATAAGGTAGATGTATCTGGCAGCAGGAGTTGCTATAGTCAAGGCAAGAGATAACAAGAACATACATGAGTAGCTTTGTGGTTTGATTGAAGAAGGAACATATTTTGGAAATGTCATGGAGGTGAAACCTGCAAGAAATAGTCAGTGACTGGATTTGAGGCTGAAAGGACATGTCAGAGTCCAAGATTAAACCTAGCCCCAAGGCATGAAGGGAGGGAATGATAGCTGTATTTATGAGCTTGATGAAAAACGTATATTTTTTGGAAATATATGGTTTTAGGAAGTGGTGGGACATGCATACTGATAGTGTCAGTTATCACATTAGTAATGCAAGAAGAGGCTGAAGGAGTACAATGAGGAGTAAGTTATTAGTAAGTTTTTCTCATATAACAATTACTCTGTTGAAAGCTACAAACAGTTTTGGTCTTAAATAAACTTTATTCTGATATTAACACTTAAAGTGAAGGTAACATGTTTTGCCTCTCCAGAGCTTTTGCCATAATGCGCAAGTATGCACAGCACATTTGAACATCAATATCTGAAATGTCCTCATTGCTCTTTAGCAGATGTTTTCATCCTCTCCCTGTCTTCTTGTTCCAGAAATCTTTATTCTCCTTGATTGGCCAGGGTGAGATGGCTCCTGTGCATATGTAACTCCCTCACAAACCAGCATGCACAGTGTACAATTCTTAAAAAATTGTTTGCAAGCAGGAGGAGAGATTTTATGGCAGAAGAGATGAGGCATTTTTATGCTAGAAGGTTTTTTTGCCAGGTTAGTTACCCTTTACCTTTTACTCTTGCTCTGTCCCTTACTTCTAAAGTGGGCTCTTAATGCACTTTTTTTTATTATTATTGCTCTTAGGTGAATTTTACCAAATACACCGCACATTTTTAGTTTTCAATAACACAGTGAAATTACCAAGCTATGTTTTTGCCTTTTTAAATGTTTATCCAGCAGGAAATAGGAAACTGCACTGATTCAGAAATGTAGTGATCAAATTCTGAGTGAGACATTTTGTTCACGCAAACAATATTTCAGACCAATGATGAAGCATCCCACTAAAGACATTTTTATCAGTTAGTCATGTAAAATTGCAGAAGGTGTTATTGGTTATGAATTATTACCCATATGGCACATGAAAAACATTTTGGTTCCCACACAGTTTTCAATATCATCATTACTTGTTTTTACTTAATAGTATTTTGAATAATTCAACAAAGGTTCTGCAATTGATAAGAGAGAACCCTAGTGTACATACAACTTTGGCTGCATACAAAAAACACATTTAAAAAAGAAATGTTTGTCAATAAGTTTTGGTTTTTTTTTTACTTCTAGCATTTTATAAATAATCTTTATTTCAAATATAGTTGCAAGGAGCAATTATGGTAAGCAAAATATTCTATCTTTTAGCAAACTTTATCTGGTTATATGGTTTTGTAGAATGATTTCAATTGCATGCAGAGATGTGTATGTTACACTTTTGTATCCTACACAGCCACAGCTTTTATTAGAGCAAAAGCATTACTAAGACCTCATTTGGAGTATGTAGTATGAAGTTGAGCACCTGTTCACAAAAAGCACACAGTAGAATAAGGAAACCAGATGAATAAGGACCTCAGCTATGAGGAAACAATAACTGTGCTGGTTTTCTTAACTCTTTTTTTGGAGGGTGAGGGCAAGGGGGGAGGGGGGGCATACATTATAATAGTTTTTTTCTTTTCCTCTGGGCTTAGCAGCTTTGTGAGGACAAAGTCTTTTTTAACATAATGGGGACATTTACTAAAATTGGTGCGCTCAGATTGTGGAGCAACTATGCATGGCGGCCCATCAGCTTCTAACTTCAGTTTGTTTAGTTAAGCTTTGACAATAAAACCTGGAAGCTAATTGGTTTCTATGCAGGGCTGCACCCGAATTTGCACCATGTGGTTTTAGTAAAAAAAAAAATAAAGTGCCCGTTTTCAAGCTAACTTAATGATATATCTGCAAATATGTATTTCCTAGCCCTGTTTTTCTGCAAATCGTTTTGTATTTTTTCAAAGCCTCTCCTGGAATTTGGTGCTCAAAGACTTTTAGTTTCACATTACCTGGCAGTCGATCTGTTGGTAGAGCTGTAGAATCCTACATCTCTGTTTAAATGTTGAACCTCGGGTGCTGAGTTTTTATCAGTTGGTTGGTTCGGTCTCCAACAAAACAACTGAACACTATTCTAGAGGGATCCTTCCTTCAGTCCCCCCCTCAGGGATCAGAAAATTTCTTTATGATTTTTTCTCTTTTCTGGCAAGAGAAGGCTTCTGTGCGAGCAAACTGTTTGTTTGGATTGAGCCTCTAGGGTTGGAGCTGGGGCCAAGAAGGTATTGCACCTCTGTATGGTTGTGTGCCTAAGGACCACATGGGCTTAAGTTTTTCCTATGCTATATAGTCAATTAACTGGAACAGAGAAACACTAGAAGCTGTATTTTGGACTTCTTCACTCCAGCAGAAGTAGAGGCTTCTGGATGTTGAGATCCACCCACTGACAACTATCCTAAGAAATTGTTGGAGCCCAAAGGTCATGTCAAGTATTCCACCTTCTCTTGTTCTACCACAAGATGTATTAAAAAGTTTAAACACACCTTAAAGTTTGGATCTGTACTTTCTCTAACGAGAGAATACAAGTGGGATTTTCCCTTGGATTAAATATTTCTAGGGGGGATCCTTTCTCGGTCATTGCACTACCTATTTACAAAATCAGGGAATTAAACTCTTACATAGCTGAGGCCTAGTGTCCTAGTGTTACTCTGGTGCTTTAAAATAATGCTATATAACTGTGAGGGGTCATCTCACATGACCTCTCTCCCCGCAAGCACCCTTATATAACTATGTACGTATGTAGTTAAGCTTGAATCTAGAATGCACAAGTTCAAGTTCACAAGACAGATTTATTTTTCAACTATAGGACTGAAACTTCATCCTAAACTAGCATTCATTAATTCACATTCATAATCTTCAAAACATCCATAAACCATATTTACTGCTAAATGTTAGTGCTGTAGAGATTAGTTCTCTGAAAATTACAGGAAATAAGTAATTGCAGGGACAAATAAAAAACCACTAAAATACAACCAGGACTGGATTTACCATTAGATGGAGTAGACCTGTGCTTAGATAGGGCAAAAACACATCTTTTCCTTATATAGTCATTGGCAACATGTTTTCTTTTATTATCAGACTCGTACAGAAAAAACATGTTCTGTAAAAACTAGGCTATACCAGGGTGTTACTATGGATCAGGGGTGGACTGACAACTCATGCGGCCCCCGGGCAATAGGGGATCATGGGGCCCCTGTGTCCTTGCCCAAACTCAAAAAAGCCTATGAAAAAGGTACTAGGGGCATCTCATGGGGCCCCCAACTGACCCCGGGCCCTCGGCCGGTGCCCGAGTTTCCAAATGGTCAGTCTGCCCCTGCTATGGATGCTGAATGCTGTGTGCCTATAGGCTTCAGTGATGGAAATCTAGCCTTGGTTATGAACCATATATCTAACTAAGCATACATACTGTGTGTACATATTTAACCATTACCTAATCCCTGACTGTGATTAAAAGTAAACTTGTAGTGGCATTAATGTTGCTGAACTGGTAACAGAGTTGAAACACATAGAACTAAAGATTATTGTAAGTGGTGCTAATATCAGTTGTACTGCTTAAAGTTTGGGATTTAGTTTTACATATTAAAGTTCGTACTAAAGACTTAGACTATGGCTCTTGGATCCTATATTCTTTGCTACTACTTGTAATGGTTTTGGCAGGAGGATGATAATAAAAATCTTGACAAAAATTTTGATTGTTTGTTCTGTGTTTAAATAAGGCCTATGTGTTATGTGGTGCTACCGTTAAATCAACACAGCACTGTACAGCCTATAAGTGCCACATTTTTCTACCTTATAAGCAGGCAGGTTATATATTTTAGTCTCTGTAGGTATGCTGCACACTTTAATCCCCACATTTTGATTTAAGCATCTTGATAATATTTGAGAATGTTAACTATAAAATAATTGACAGAAGGGCTGTTACAGCTCTTCATGCATGGGTGTCAAAACTCTTCAGGTGCATGTTCCCCATAACTAATCAACACTCACTTGGGGAAGAAGGGTGTGCTAACCCAAAGGGGTCAGTGCATGCATCATTCCATACACATCATGAGGTACTTTCGGCTTTGAAAATGGAGAAGGGGAGGGATGATGAAAAGACTGGCAAAAAAAGTTGAAAACACTGGATCTTGAAGTATTGTGTACCCGACATTCATATGCATGGATTGACTCCGTGGCAGAATCATGGGAACTGAAAACATTCACACTGATCAGCCATAAAATTATGACCACCCACCATAACATTATGATGGCCCACCTAATAAATCCCCCAAAACAGTCAAGACATGAACTCCACAAGACCTCTGAGGGTTTGCTGTGGTATCTGGCACATGTAGTGCATCCTGGTGCCATCTCTTCACCAGGTAATTGACACACATGCACCCAGCCATCCACATGATTTAAAAGAAAATGTACTTCATCATTCTTACATTGGCCTGTGGTCCAGTTGTGATGCTCATGTTTCCATTGTAGGCATTTTTGACTGTGGACATGGGTAAGTACGACACCCTGACCAGTTTATGCTTACGCAGTCCCAAACGCAGAAACTGCAATGTGCTGTGTGTTCTGACACCGTTTTATTAGTGATGGGCTGAAACCACTCCCCCACCCCCGTTTGGTTCACAGTCAAACATTTGGACATAATTAAAGTTTGATCGTGGACTTCAAACAGGGACCATACACTAAGCGGTGTCTTGTTCAAACAATTTTATTAACAATAAATCAGAGTGGGACAAACAAAGAGACATTGCTAATGCACATTGGACATTGAAATGGCAAAAGAACATGAAAAAAAAAAAAAACAATATGAATGAGGGTCATAGTACAGTTGTCTATGCATTACTAGCAGAAACAGGTAGGTAATAGTTGACAACAGAAGACATTATTGTTCCAGCCAATCAAAATGATGTCTCCCAAATGCGTTAAAGAAATAGGGGAAAGTTTAAAGGGGGGTCAGACAGGGGTGGGGGGGGGAGGGGAAGAGGAACAGCAACAATGACTCCATGAGCGTTCGGCAGGTGTACAATAACTCCTCCTACGTATTGTGTACAAAGGGCCAATGACAATATCGTTAGCACATAATACACAAATCAGGGGAGAAGGAGTGATTCGTCAAAATTAGGTGGGAGGAAGCGCTCTACCCAGGGGCTCCATATGCGTAAGAATTTAGGAATCGTGTCGAGAATTGTGGCTTCCACCTTTGCATGTATCATGGCTTGCGTTATTCTGGTTTTGACGGCCACGACACTTAGGGTGGGAGATTTCCAGGATTTCGCTATAACCTGTTTAGCCACTGTCGTAACTTTCATGATGAGCTTAAATTGCGAATTGGAGATGCCAGGGGGGCAATGGTTGAGTAGGGCGGTCGTTGGGTCGGGTTGTAGGGTAGTAGTGCTAAGTGTAGATAACATGGCGAAAATTTCATCCCAAAAGATTCGGGGTATTGGGCAGTCCCACCATATATGGTAATGTGTTCCTGTGTCTATACAGCCTCTAAAACAGTTGGGCGAGTAATTAGGGGTGAATTTTGCGATTCTCGCCGGGACCAAGTACCAGCGGGTTAAGACTTTATAATTCGTTTCCAATGCTATGATGTTCTGTGAGGATGATTTTGTGTTGGCCCAAATATGGTCCCATTCAGACGGATCAAGTTCCTTACCCAAATCCACTTCCCACTTGTGGGTATACAGAGGGGGGGACGTGGTAATCGAGGTAGTAAAGAGTGAATATAAGCAGGAGATAAGCCCACATCTATGAGGGTCTTTGCAGCATGATCGTTCAAAGATAGACATGGTGTCTGGTCGATTGATTATTGTGGTGTAGGGGGCGTAAAAGTGTTGTAACTGCAAGTACCGAAATATCTCGGAGGCTGGGAGGCCATGTGTTTCCCGCAGCAAGGCAAAGGATTTAAACTTATTCCTCTGTAGGAAGTGATGTGTACGGAATAAATTAGCAGAGGACCAGGCTTTGAATAAAAGGGGTGTCTGCCAGGCCGGGGGAAAAGCTGGGTTTTGCAGGAACGAGAGCATAGGATTATGTGGAGATTGGAGGAGATAGCGGGTTTTCAATTTTCCCACAAGGATAGGAAGTGAGACGTGATGGGGTTGGATATAGTGCGGTGGTCTATTGGTCTCAACCAGAGCAAGTTAGCTGTGGATAAGGGGTCACATTCAATCGATTCAAGCACAACCCATTGGGGGATTTCAAAAGTTGCATGATATTTAGGTAACTGGGCTACGTGCGCTGCTAGATAGTATTTGCTAATATCGGGTAGGCCTAGACCTCCACTGAGCTTAGGGCGATAGAGGGTGGAGCGAGGTATACGAGGGCGAGTATTGCCCCAAACATAGGAAAAGATGCGACGCTGCAGTGTGCGGAGGTAATGAGGGGGGACTGGGACTGGGAGGACTCTAAACAGATATAGAATTTTTGGGAGGATTGACATCTTAATAACTGCTATTCTGCCTAGCCATGCGAGGGGAAGGGAAGACCATTTGGTCAGAAGGGCAGAAAGGTGGCTTAGCATCGGAAGATAATTAGCTGCGTAAAGGTCTGATAGCTTAGGAGTCAGTTTGATTCCCAAGAAAGGGATATGGCACTGTGACCAAGGGAATGGTAAAATCTGCTTCAAGTGCGCCAATTCTAAAGGGGGGAGAGAAATGTTGAGTGCTGTTGATTTATTAGGGTTTATTATTAGGCCCGAGAGCTCGCCAAACTTCTCGAGAAGCCGGAGTAAGGAAGGCGAGGAAGTCAATGGAGATGTGAGAAAGAGCAAGACGTCATCCGCAAAGAGACATAATTTATGATGTGTGCCCCCTATCTCGATTCCCTTAACATCCGGATTAGCTCTGATTAAGAGGGCTAGGGGCTCTATAGCAAGGGCAAAGAGCAGGGGGGACAGAGGACAGCCCTGTCTCGTGCCTCTAGAAATCGGGAACTGAGCTGACCTGTGCCCCAGATACCTAATTCTGGCTGAAGGCTCTTGATACAGCGAGAAGATCCAGGTTAAGAAGTGTGAGCCAAAACCCCAACGGTGCAAAATATAGTTGAGGTATGGCCATGAGACGGTATCAAATGCTTTCCGGATATCTAGGGAGAGGAAACAGGCAGGAATATTACGAGACCTGGCTAAGTTAGCTAAAAGAGATGCACGCCTGATGTTATCTCCTGCTTGTCTAGTTGGGATAAAGCCCACTTGGCCATTATGAATTAGAGAACCAATACATAAGTTAAGACGTGAAGAGAGGATTTTTGCTAACAGTTTGATATCAATGTTAAGGAGAGAAATTGGCCTATAATTGGACCACTGCGTGTCATCAGAATTCGGCTTTGGGATCATTGAGATGTTCGCTTGCACTGTTTCATGGTTGAAGGTTTGGCCTGATAGTAAAGCGTTAAAAGCATTAGTAAGGATGGGAGTGAGGAGATGAGCAAATTTCCTATAATAGGTAGCCGAGAAGCCATCCGGTCCTGGGCGTTTCCGTAATTTTAGATTTTTAATAGCGTCTAGGGTTTCGGCAGGGGAGATGGGTCGCTCAAGCGTCGCCAACTGGCACTCTGAGAGTTTTGGAAAGGAAATGGAAGTGAGAAGCATATCAGCTTGTGCGGGGTCAAAAGGTGTGGAAGAAGAGTAGAGCTGTGACAAGTGTTTATGGAAGGTCTGTAGAATATGTTCTGGGTTACTGGTAAGGTTGCCAGAGGAGGTGCGAATCCGGATAGGTTTAGTGAGTTGGTCGAGCCTACGAAGAGAGAGGGTGAGGAATGTATTGGGTTTATTCGCCCTAGTATAATATTTATGTCTAGATCTACGAAGTGAGAGTTCAGCTTGATCTGTGAGAAAGAGATCTAGAGCCAATCTAGATCGCTCCAAGGCTTCACGATTGGCCGGCGTAGGAGCCGTCTGAAAGGTTTGATGGGAACGATCATAGGTTTGCTCCAGTAAAAGACGTTGTTGCCTTTTGGTTTTATTTAAGAAGGATGCTTTGCTAATGCAGAACCCTCGTAATACCGGTTTATGCGCTTCCCATAACAGGAGAGGGGATATATCGGGCGACTGGTTAAGAGTGAAATAGTCTTTTAATGCTGCTTCGATTTCTAGACAGTGTGCTGGGTTTGCAAGCAGGTTATCATTAATGATCCAAGAGGATTCAGTGGGGGATGCAGCTAACGAGGCCATAGCCGTGAATACGGCGCAATGGTCAGACCAGGGGATTACTAAGCGGTGTCTTAACGTATCTGAGTATGCGGTAAGATATCACACAGCTACTAAAATACCACATGAGTTATATTATTAAGTCATGCGGTATTTTAGTAGTGAAAACATTCTTTATTGTTTCAGCTGTCTAGTATATAGAGTGGATGACAACGCAAGTCACCTTTACACACTTGCCACTGTAATTGTAGCCTTACAGACAACAGTTACAAACTAGTCTTTTGTCTTAACATAGTCGCCAGCATAAGGAGGAGGTCCAGGAGAATAGCGAGCTCAAGGACAATTTGAAAATGTATGCTACATGCTACAGAACAAAACACTCAGTGGCATGTCAATACTAAACTGGGGAAACCAGTAAAGCCCTTTTCCTGACTGCTCCATGTCAGCACAGTTGGATGAGGCCCTGCCCACTCCCTGCCTGACCAGGATGTAACTTAATACATTTTTGACCCACCTTAGCCTAAGCGTTCCTTTTTCTTCCTCTTTCAATCAAGACAGGTGGCTTCTCCCCTCCAAGCTGGTCTAATGGCTCACTGGCTGTCCATCCAGAATTGCTCTCAAGGTTGGATGTGGTCCCTGTACTCCTTGCTAACAGCAGTTTGACCAGGGAGCCCCATTGCTGGTCCTCGGGGCAGCATCAGGCTATGGTAAAGTACTGCCGGCTATGGGATGTTACACCAGTAGGGGTTCCTTGGCAGCTGCTGGCAGGGATAAAATCCTTCCATGGCAACTGCTGGGGATGATGGGGATGGATAGAGCTGTGGACACTGCTAAGGGGAGCGACACTGGTCACTAGTTGCGCATATTCTTTTTCTTGTTTTCAAGTCAATGACTAATTTTCTCTTTTTTGTCTCTGCTGTCCCAGCTCCTCGGGTCTTGGTCATGGTCCTTCCCAATGATCAGCAAGAAGAAGCTCAGAAAGGAGTAGAAGATGTTCATCTGCAAGGGGGGACCAACAGTCCTGGAGAAAGACAGAAGCCTTGCATTCCCATTCAGCCTCTAGGGGTCAGTGCTCTCCATCATGATACAGCAGAAATTCACATCATGACCAACACAGACCAGGAGGATGCTGGACATGCCCTAGAAGAGCCATGCTTGTGAGACTTGCTTCAAAGAACAACCAAACACCAAGAACCCGATAAGGTGGAGATGGTATTGCTAATGAAGCAGGTATTTGAGGAGACGCTAAAGGCGTTTGCAGTCACAGCCTTCAGCCACCCCAGTTCAATCCACCTCGTGCTCCTTGTCTCCGCAGATGCCGCCAGCTAGTCAGGTGATTCCAGAGGCCCGGGAACCTTCGGCCTCAGATGCTGTTTCCTTGGAGGAGGATGAGGGCCATTATGACGGTTTTCATTATGCCTTGGTCTAGCATTTCGAGAAAGAGATTAGGTAGGATCTGCTTTGGGAATATGCTGGGGAAGAACCTCAGAAGAAGAAAAGGAAGTTTTTTTCAAACTTGAAAAAGGAGTGGGTAATTTTCCCATTCATGGAAGAAATTCAGGACATAATTACTGATGAGTGGAACCAAGCATATAAGAGAATCACTTTTAAGAATCAGTTTACAAAGCTATACCCCTTCAAGCCTGAGAGTATTAAGAGTTTGGAAGAACCTCCGGTGGTAGACGCAGCACTTATGTGCCTCGCTAGACACGTAACCCTTCTGCTAGATGACGTAGTGGCATTCAGGGACATAAAGGAGCCTTGGGTAGTTTCTATCATCTGGTTCTGCCATGCTTGGAAGTTCCTGAGGCATCCCCGCAGAATTTTTGTCCCGACAAAATTAACTTTGGCAAGAGAAAAGCAGGATGTTTTATGAAAATACATAGAAACCCTCCTCAACCAGGAAGTGATAGTTGCAGTACCCCAGCAAGAACATTTTTCTGGAATCTACTCACCTCTATTTCTAGTGGAGAAAAAGTTGGGAGCATGGAGACGGTGAAAGACCTCGGGAGGCTTAGCAGGTAAATCAAGAAAGACAGATTCAAAATGGAATCTCTCCAGACAATTCTGAAAATCATTCAGCCAGGGGATTGGTTTCTATCAGTGGACCTCAAGGATGCATACTGTATTTCCATGTACTGGTAGTCCCAGTCTGCCAGAAATTTCTAAGGTTTCCGGTAGGGAAGCTCCACTTCCAGTTTGTATGCTTACCCTTTGGGCTGACCACATCACGAGTATTCACAAAGATTCTTCTGGCCCTAGTGGCATACCTGAGGTCACAGGGAGTGTGAATATATCACTACTTGGACAACATTCTGCTCCTGAATCAAGACAGAGACGCATCTGTTACACCAGAAGTTAACCATGGAGACACTAGAGAACTTTGGATGGTTAATCAACCGGGAGAAGAGTTCCCTTGTGTCAACCCAGAACCTGGTGTACCTAGGAATAAGTTAATATTCGGCCAGCATCAGTGGCATTCCTGGAGAACAAGATGTCATGAATCTTGAACACGATGTCAATAGCCCAGAAGAGGCTCTACTTTCCTGCAATGAATGTACGCGGCTGTTAGGAATTATGACCTCGGCTATTCTGATGGTCATATGGGCGCAATGGAATTCACGTCCCCTTCAGGTGGGGTTCTTAGAACAATGGAGATTGGAGGATCTTGGGCAGAAGATACAAATCACTTCCAAGATGAGAATGAGCCTGGAATGGTGGTCAATATGGCAGAATCTCCTACAATGCCATTCATTACTTGAGATACAATGGCAGGTGTTCCAATTGGATGCCAGCGAAGTGGCCTGTGCAGAGTTCACTGGGCCCAGGGCCAGTGGTCATTCTGGGCTGTCAATATGGTTTCCAACATTCTAGAATTGAGGGAAGCATTCCAAGCACTCCTGGCTTTCAAAAGGCTCAGTCAGGGTGCTCCCGATCTGATGAAGTTGGACAATACAATGGCAGTAGCCTACATACTCAGACAGGGGGGCACCCACAACATACCCCTCCTGAGGGAGGTTACTCCAATTATGGAATGGGCCCAAGCCAGCTTACAACTGCTAACAACAATGTATGTGCCTGGTAGCTTGAACACCCAGGCAGATTATCTATCCAGAACAAGTTTTGACAACTAGGCAAACTCAAGCAATTTCATATGTCCTGGGGTACTTGGATAGCTAGACAAGGTCTTAATTTAAATGCTTAATACAATTATTTGATTTATATGTTTGAACATATAATTACTCTTACAGTTCTACTTTTCTTTGCTCATGAAACCTTTATTCGCTTGTCATATATACCTGTACTATGTCAAAAAACGTTTGACATCTTAGCTTGAAAATATGCTCTTTACCAAGGTAGTTGGATGTGTTACCCCTGTTTATGATATACTGTCATACTGTTTTCTACTTTATGACTATTTTTTCTCCCCAGACGGCTCTGTGTGTCTATGGGACACAACAAGCGTGGCTCAGTCCCACTCCCAGTGCCCTTTTTTTGACAGCAGTGGTAGCCAACAGGAGCCTCCAGATGCTGTGTCTCAGCCAATAAGGAGAGAGAGACCCAGGAGAGCTGATGCTCATGTGCATATCTGTGGATGAAAATCAGGCTCAAGTCCATATTGGGTGGGCAGCAGGGGGAGCTGCTCACTGAAGGTTTTTTTAAATGCATGAAGGTAAAAAAATCTTCACCCTTTCCAACCACTTTAATCTGCCTTTTGAGTCTGTGGGTACTCCTCCCACACACAAATCTCAGATACTATATGTGGTACCAGTTAGTAACCAATTTGAGGATCTATCTCAAGATAATTCTCTTCCAGAGATCCCACCTTCATCTAATTTTTCACTCTCTGAGCCCTCAGCAGCACTAATCAATCCTTCTTCTACTTCCACTAATACAGCAGATACTGTATGTCATCTCCAACCTCAAATAAAATAGCAAAGAGAAGAGGAAGAAGAAGAGGGAAATCTAAGAAGGCCAAAAAAGAGAAAATAGTCACTCGCACAACACCATAAAAATATTCAATTTATCCAGTCATAAGGTGTCTAGTTATGAGATATTTTTCCTTATCAAAGGTTTACATTTTGATCTTACTTATAAGCCTAACCCATTTACACTGCTTAAAGATCTCAGCAGATTTGTTTGTAACCTTGCTGTACAACACTATTATACTACTAATCCCAAAAACATTCCTTCCGCCTACCCACTTGAACTTCCTCCAGTCACTAACTCCACATAGGACGAAGATGATTTATGTCTACATAACAATCTGAAAGAATTATAAGACCACTATAATAATATAGAACCAGTTTGGTTCTTGGGTAACCTTGTACCCATTCAACATACAAACTTTAAACCCAAGTCCAATGTATACCCCACCAACCATACCAAAGATTCATTTGTGACACTTTTTATCATATGGCCTATGCCAAACTACTTAAAATATGCCATTCTAATGGCACAGGTGTTTTTAAGACCAAACTTAATCTAGACAGTCAGGAATTACATTCTCTCCAAACACTCACCAATAATTGTGATGCGGTTGTAAAGCAAGCCAATAAAGGTTGAGGGATTTTGTTGCAAGACATGGCAGATTACAAACATAAAGCCTACAGACTTCAGATACCAACATGTATAAAAAAGTACCACTATACCAGTAATTGGTAGGAAGGAATTTTGTTCCGAAACATGTTAGGAGCTATGGGAAGAATACACCACTGCCAATCAAGACATGTATTTATATTGGTGTATCCATAATCCATTTGTGTGTATGTTGGTTAATTCAAATGGTGTATCCTACTATGTTTCATCTTGCTTTACTGGCAGTTTGGCCATTCCTTGTTATTATAAATAAAGATTGACTATTGGTCTTTTAACTTATTGTATGTCTTATACTTCCCTGCTCTCAAAGTCCCATAGGTGTATTTGACCTTTTGGTCGTATCTTTTTTGTACTATTTATAGGGATGTTTGGCAGAAGTTACCTGCTTGGTTTTGTTTTGGCTCATTGTCAGTTTCATATCATATGCTATGGACAGTATTACCAGAAGCTTATCCATTTACATGAACATTTTTTTGCAGACATTAGTGACAGATTCACTTTCCTTCATTACAGATTGCCTGGGTGTCTTAGACAACCTTAAACAATACAGATGGAAACTTTCATACAGACGTGGCATCTTTATATACTTCTTTTTTTTTTTTTTTTTCTTCCAAAAATTTTTTTATTGAAATACAAGACATTTGAGATCAGAGACATGTACGGAACACATTCTGCAAACGTATAACTGAAGCAATCTCCCGTAACGCAGACGGGTAGTCAGACATGTAATTGAAGTATGCAATAAACATAAACAGGAGATCACGCTACCCAGTAAACAAAGTAGAATAACAAGTTCGCAAATATGGATGGTAAGCAATAGAGGTATAGAGGATGCAAGTGTCGGGGGTAAAAAGCGCTTAGGTAATCGGGTAGTGGAGCAAAAAAACAGCATTGACGTCAGAGGCGGACGCATCGTGTAATTCCGCACCCGGCTAAGTTAAGTTTCTGCTTGTATGTAGAAATAGTTGTTTAAGAGAAGAATATGAGACAAAAGGAGAGAAAAGAGAGAAAAGAAAAAGAGGAGAGTACTGTATATGGAGGAAGATTTAGAGAGTACAGGGAGGAGTGAGAGAAAAAAATAAAAAAAAAAAAAGGGGGGGGGGAGAACGGAGGGGGGGGGGGAGGTGGGAAGGAAGTGTAAAGGAAAGGATGGATCAAGTAATAGGTAACAGCTATTGAGCCAACCATAATATAATATAGTAGACAAGCTAATAGGTATTATCCTTAGGACTTAACATACATTCTGATAAACACGGTCCGCGTCGCTATTCCAGAGGTGATAACTTTGAACGGTATTCACGACCTGTAGATTCGTTTTAGTTATTCATATAGAGATTATAGAAATTGGTAGTTTGGAAGTGTTTCCAACACGCCCAAGTTTTCCGAAATCTCTCAGGGTGGTCTCTTGTCACTGAAATCAATTCCTCCATCTCCGCAACTTTGATGACCCTATGGAACCACTCCCGCACAGTAGGAATCTGTTCTGATCGCCAGTGGACAGGAATGCATTGTTTCGCCGCATTTATCATATGCAGGGTAAGAGACTTACGGTACATCCTTAACGGAATTGAGGAGTGGTGAAGTAAAAATTGAGCCGGGGTGTATTCCAGAGTGTAAGTAGTCACTTGTGAGGCTGCAACAGGGGACAATCCCACCAGATATGTAGGAGTGTGCCTGTTGTCTGTCTACATCTCCAGCACAACTCTGAAATGTTAGGGTCAAATTTATGCAGCAGGGACGGAACTCTGTACCATCTAGAGTATAATTTGTAATTACTTTCCTGCGTGGAAACACACATGGAGCCCGAATGTATGTGTTCATAAATGTGATCCCAATCGTCAGTTGACAAAGGTATTTGTAAATCTCGTATCCAAGCTTCACACGCTTTCCGAGGTTGAGATATACTAGTAGTTTCAAGAAGGGAGTAAAGCTTGGATATAACATGTCGCTGGGGGGAATTCGAGAAGCAAAGTTTCTCAAATGGAGTAAGCGACCTGGAGTAGTTTTGTAAATGCGAGGCGTTATGTGTAAAATGATGAATTTGTCTATATATCCACGGTGTTAGGTTCAGGGATGGCCATAACTTCAAAATGTCCTCTCTAGATAAGAACTTAGTATTTTTGAAAAGGTGATGTATTGTCAGATTATCTGGAAGGTCACATCCAGAGAGGAAAGTCCGGGACATACCCGGCAAAAAGTCAGGGTTCTTTTTTATTGGGGTTAAGGGGCCTGGGGAGGAAGAGAGCTCAGTGTTCTGCAATATCTGTCGGCAACAGTTTAACGTGGGGCCTACAAGAGGGTGATCCCGAAATTCAGTGGGAATATGAGCATTTCCCAGCCAAGGGGAGGAGGCAAGCAAAATCATCGAAAAATCAGTTCTACGTCAACCCAAATCTTACGATTACAGTTCGAGGTCCAGTCTACTACTCTTGCCAATTGACACGCCCTGTAGTACCGTGTAATGTCAGGTAGTCCAATACCTCCACTTCTCTTAGGCATGGTGAGTTGTACAAAGCTAATTCTAGGGTGTTTGTTATTCCAAAGAAAGGAGGAGCAGAGCTTTTTATAAGATGTAAAGAAAGAACTCGGTAATGCAATCGGTATTGTTTGGAGTAGGTACAGTATTCTTGGAAGCACATTCATTTTGAGAATGGCTGCTCTACCAAACCAGGAAAACCAAGGTTTGTTCCAAGTCTGGAGGTCTTTGGAAATATTACGCAAGAGGGGTAGGAAATTCAAATCATAGAGTTCCTTTAGATTAGTCGGTAATTGGATTCCCAAGTATGTAATTGCCTCCAACTGCCAGGCAAAAGGGAAGTTCGATTTCGCTTGCCTAATCACCTCCCGGTGAAGAGAGACATTAAGAGCTTGGGATTTAGAGAAATTTATTTTGAAATTGGCCAGGTATTGAAACAATTCAAAATCTTTTAGCAGATTAGGTAAAGTGATATGGGGATCTGTTAGAAAAAGCAAGATGTCATCTGCAAAGGCCGCTATCTTATGAATTTTGCCATTGATATGAATCCCCTTGATATTATTGTTTTGTTTGATGCAATTCAACAGTGGTTCCAGTGTTAAAATAAAAAGGAGGGGGGATAGTGGGCATCCCTGCCTGGTGCCATTGCCTATCGAAAAAGAGTCCGAGAGTAGACCGTTAACTCGCACTTTAGCTGTGGGAGAGATATATAAAGACATGATGAATGTACGGAAACGCTGAGGCAATCCAAGGCCAAAGAGAACCGCCTCCATATAATCCCACGCTAACCTATCAAAGGCCTTCTCGGCATCTAGTGATAAGAAAAAGCCTGATTGTTGTTTTTGAATTAACCAATGATGAACATTTATGGCCCGTATGGTGTTGTCTCTGGCTTCTCTCCCAGGTACGAAGCCCACTTGATCCGTTGATACAATGGGGCCTATAATATGTAATAGGCGATTGGCCAAGATTTTTGCAAAGATCTTTAAATCAACATTCAATAAAGAGATCGGACGATAATTTGCTGGTGATGTGTGGTCTTTATCCTCTTTTGGTATAACCGTAATATGTGCCTCAGTGAGATGGCGCAAGGATTGCCCCGGTGTATCTAAGGTATTGAAGGCCCGTAAAAATGGTTGTGCCAATATGTCGTGGAAAGTCTTATAGTAGGCAGTGACAAATCCATCGGGACCTGGGCTTTTACCAGGTTTCAGTTGTGCAATAGCTTGTTGTAACTCCATCAGGGTCAGAGCTCCATCTAAATCTTTTGCTTGTGTTCTAGTAATTGGGTTTGGGAGATATTGGTTCAGGAAAGTCTGGATAATTGTCTTACGTGATCTAGTGTCACCTGGAGGTTTAGATGGTACAGGTAAATTGTATAAGGCAGAATAATAGTTTTCAAATTCAGCTGCAATATTCTTTGATGTTTTCAATAAGCGTCCCTGCTTAGAAGTAAGCTGGTATATGTGTCGAGCTGCCTTTTTGGCTTGTAAGGCCCGGGCTAGAAACTTGCCACTCTTATTTCCATGTTCATAAAAGAGTTTTTGTTGAAGAATAAAACTACGTTTGGCTTTCCTGTCTACAACATCTAGAAGTTGTTTACGCACTTGATCTAGTTCAGATGCAGAATTCAAGGCTCTAGAGCGTTTATGTGTGCATTCAAGTGTACGAACTTTTTGCAGTAGGGAGGCAAAAGATGCTTGAGCTAGACGTTTTCGCGAGGCGATTATAGACATGAAAAGCCCGCGGGTTACACATTTATGTGCTTCCCACTGTGTGAGAGGGGTCGTTTCAGGAGATACGTTTTCTTTGAAATAATTGGTCAGAGAATCACGGATCTGGAGGGAAACAGAGGAGTCTGTAAGAAGAAAGGGGTCCAATCTCCACGTTTTGGACGCGCCCGGCGCATCAGGAAATTGTAATGTCATCAAAATTGGGTGGTGGTCAGAAAGGATCATTGGTTCGATCGAAGCAGATTGCAAGTTATGTAAATCTTTCTGAGAAAGAAAAAAATAGTCAATTCTAGAATGTCGCTTATGTGGTGCGGAGTAAAACGTGTAGTCTTTGTCTTTAGGGTGGAGGGTGCGCCAGGTATCATGGAGGAGAAGATCATGTAGCTCCAGTTTAATCTGTTTGAGTGCTTTGAAGGGTTTAGAGGAGAAACCGGTGGAAGTATCCTCCAATGGGTTCAATGCTACATTAAAGTCGCCGCCAAGAATCAGAATACCCGACTGAAAAGTGGTCAGTAATTTGGCGATTTTGCGAAAAAAGCAGACTTGTGCGGTATTGGGGCTGTAAATGTTAGCTAGAGTAAGTGGTTTATTATAGAGGGTGCCTTTAAGAAACAGGAACCTCCCCTCTGGGTCCTCAAGAGATTCAGTGATTGTAAACGGGAGCTGTTTAGAGAGTAGAATAGACACACCCTTTGCTTTCACCTCCGTGTTGACTGCATGATATACCTTTGGAAAGTTAGCATCCGAAAATCTAGGTATGTGGTCTGCTCGAAAGTGAGTCTCTTGGACAAAGATCACGTCTGCTCTAAGGTTTTTCATATATGTTAGAAGTTGCGAGCGTTTCTCAGGTATATTTAAGCCCTTTGCGTTGAGCGAGGCCACAGAGAGTTTGGGTGCTGAACGCGCAAATGGGAGGTTAATAGCCATTATATTGTATGCCAAAAATACCTACTCAAAACCTGTTGGCGTATCAAATGGTTGTAAGTAAGATAAGAGAGATATCCGATATGGGGGGGGGGAGAAAGGGGGAGGGTAGGTATGGGGAGAGGGTAAAAAAGGGAATTTAAGGAATACTAGAATGAAAGTGTGTCAAGATAGGAATACAGATGATAGATATGTAGGAGAGGAATAAAGGAGAAGAAGAAAGAAGTGTCAGGCGCGTCACATAGAAACCCATATATATATGTATATATAGCATTCATACGTTCCTTCAACTTCTTTTATATATAAGACTCCAGAGAAGATGTAGGCCAGCTACTCTCTCTCTCAATAAAGCTCTAGTAAATTATAAAGGTGTGTACTAGAATAGAAAATTACACTTGGAGATGTGCTGAGCCCAGAAACGGCCGTATTGTGAACGTATAATATACTCGTGTAAAGGTTACGTGTCCTCAAACGAAAGGTATATAAAGGATTTTGACCAACATAAGATGGCCTTGAAACACAGAGATATGTGGGAAGCAGCTAATGTATGTCGAGGGTAAAAAGGAAAGAGAGGTGAGTAACAGATAATATACATAAAGATTTAAAGCTATATAAGCTAAAGCATTGCAGATGAACACAGGGGCCAATGACAGTCCTCACAGGCGCGAATACACGATGAGGAATATGTAAGAAGTAAGTCATGAAGGAGAGTTCCTATTTGGTGGATTATATGTACGTGAATGTGGATAGGTATTAAACATTGTGCTAATCAATAAATTGAAGCGTCCTCATACCTCGTAGCGTGGTAAACAAGCATAAGTTCAGTCTGTACATAATAAGTAAATAGATAATTCCTATCATTAACTATGAACCAATGATATCTGATAATCATATCACTAGACGAAGATCATTTTTAACTGTATCAGTTTCAAATAAGAACATCAACCGTATGTAAAATACAGTATGTATACAACAATAATATAGTGTTTAAGTGTTTCAGGATGTAGGCCATAGGCCATCTATTCCGTGTAACCGACATTCAAACAACTTTTTAAATACAAATCCTAACCGAGGGAACTTCTGTTATTTAGCATGTTACTGCTTACAAGTGTGTAGTTTTCTTACTGTTACCCTCCATGAGCGGCATATTGAAAGGAAGGTATTTAGAATCCATGGCCCAATTTGCGTATTGGTCAACGTCAATGATAGCATAGGTCACGCTTTAATACCCTAAGGTACACCATGGATGTGAACCACAACATGGAGGGCCTTTATCTTATAGCTGAGACACTGAGACACTACCTAGTCCGAGAATAGGTTGGGGGTATATAACTAGTCAGATCCTATGATTCATGTGGGGGAGATCGGAGAAGCGTTTGGGGGAGCCCATAATTGTAGGGGTAGTGTCAGGAATGGACTGGCCAGCAATGGTGGGACTCACCTGCCTTTTGATCTGCAGTACCAGGGCTGGCCAGCGGGTGCTCCCAGCAATCAGAGACTCAACCTTTCAGCCAGCTAACACCTGGAACTGATGATACTGGTGTATTTAAGGGATGGCCAGACTTGCAGACTCTGCCTTGGTGTTGTGTTTGTCCTGGGCCCTGTATCTGTCCTGCATCTTGTTTCTTTGCTACCTGTTCTGATCCCTGGCTTGTGACCCTGACCATCCCTCTGCCTGACCCTCTGTACTACGCTGCTTGCTACCTGTTCTGATCCCTGGCTTGTGACCCTGACCATCCCTCTGCCTGACCCTCTGTACTACGCTGCTTGCTACCTGTTCTGATCCCTGGCTTGTGACCCTGACCATCCCTCTGCCTGACCCTCTGTACTACGCTGCTTGCTACCTGCTGAACCTGGCCTGTGACCCCGACCATTCTCCGCTTGCTCCCCCTGTACCTACCTGCCCAATTGATATTGACTCGGCCTGCCTGACGACGCTTGCTTGTATGTACTGTTATCTGTGGGTGGTTGGTTGGGTTTGTTTGCACTGTATTATGTTTAGTATTGCACTGCGTTTATGTTTGTATTGTTAGTGTTAATAAATTACATTGTTAATCACATATCTGAAGTCTGCGTTTCCCTGCTTCAGTCACACACCTCTGGTCATACCTGGGAGCCCTGACAGGTAGTGAAGAATATGCATATGCATCATATTAGTGCGAAGTCTACTCAATACCGATTCACACATAAATAAATACGTGCATGTATATATATACGAGCTGAATCATGGACACATAAGGACGGGAGTGCCATTAGTAGAGAACCCTATGGGACCCTCCAGCACCGGCCCATTCCAGGAGATAGTAAGGACCCGTTATACATCCTAAGTATGAAGCAACTATGTGCGAGTATTCCCCCAGTGGCACCTTGTAGCTAATAGAAAAGGAAACACAAAAGCCAAATCCAAGATATCTCAGGGAGCATAAAATATGCAATCGTCCTGGATGGAAGGCATTGCCTACGTAAATCATTGATGATAGGACGTTATAAACCCGGTCAGATAGAGCTCTAAACTAGGTGTATTTTGGTCAAAATACAGCGGAAATCAGGGCATCAGGTTTAGGTCAAGCATAAGGGTTCAGTCAATGTTACCAGAGCTCATGTTGGTCATATCGGTTTTTCATGAGGACTAGAAACTGGTTACGATAAACCGTTGCTGATTAAGCGAAAGCGCTCCAGTATCAGCAAGGGTAGTCCCATTATCTCCATTAGCCATGTTATCCCATAACCCCTCCGAATCTCATAGCAGAATAACCTCAGCAAGGAAATATAATTACACTTAAGACATACGACTGGTGGATAATGTACAAAGAAAATATGGGCATTTGGTATGTTAAACATACCTAAAAGTCCATTTTCCAGGACCACAGGTGGTTGTATGGTGGATTGCATAGAAGGGTCGTGGAGTTTATTTTTCATAACTTTCTTCCTTCGGAAACATATTCAAATCTAAGATAAAGAGGCTTCAAGTTGAGAAGCTAGTTCTGCGCCTGTGTGTAAATAGGGGACAATGAAGTAGTCATTCATGACGTGCTTTACGATGTACCGGAGATGCTGGTAAACTGTCATCAGTAATGAGCCGTCGTCGTACAGGGGAGGTTGAGGTGTGCCGGGGGGTTCTGCGTCGTCTGTCTCTGCCTGGGTAGGCAGAGAATTGCGTATCCATAAGATCTTCAGCTGATCGTGAGAGGGGGAGAGATTCAGTAGACCAGTTGGGTATATCCAGTAGTGGGATATTCAGAGATTCACAGAACATTGTAAGATCTTCTGGAAATCTCATGAGAGTGGATTTCCCCAAATGTGTTGCCGCTAGGCCAAACGGGAACTTCCAGCGATAAGCTATTCCCTTGGAGCGAAGCAGATCGAGCAAAGGACGTAGGTCTTTCCTACGTTGCAAAGTGAGGTGGGAAAGATCTTGAAATAATTTGATTTCTGTTTCATGATAATGCAGGTGGTGTTTGTTTCGAGCCCTGCGTAGTATTTCCTCCTTGAGCCGGAAATCCACTAGGCAACAAATTATATCTCTCGGTGGGTCGGCGTCTCTACCTCTCGGGCGTAGCGCCCTATGTATGCGTTCAATTTCAATTGGAGATTCAGGTGGCCTTTCCAAGAGATCATTAAAAATAGTCAGGAGCGCTTGAGTAAGTTGGACAGATTCGATTGCCTCAGGGACACCACGCACCCTTAAATTATGCCGTCTTCCCCTGTTGTCCAGGTCTTCTATGTGGCGGTCAAGCTCTCTCAAATGTAAAGTGTGCATGTCAACCTGTTTGCACATCTCAGAAACGGCTCGATCTTGTGCGTTAATTTTAACTTCTACTGCGTCAAGCCTGTTGGCTACTGCTTGCATATCGATATGTAGCTCGGCTATAGCTGTAGACAGGGTTCCTTTAATATCTGATGCAACCGCTTTCAAATCCCCTAAGGTGAGAGGGGAGGATTCAGGGTGTCCCGTTGTGATAGCCGTTGGCTGATTCGGATACTGTGGATGAGTTTCTGTAGGAGGCGAGTGTAATGGAGATTCATGAGAAGAGGCTTCCATGTGATCTGGAGTTTGCGACCGGAATAATTCCGGAATGCTGCGGTTTGCCGGACCATTCGGACGCCGCGGGGATCGTGAGCGAGGGGTAGTAGATTTCTTATCTGATTTCCCCATGTTTCCGGTTACTCTCTGTGTTATGAATGCGTAATCCCACCTCTGTGTGACAAGGATCACGATATTACGTAGACATTTTCAATGGACCCCCAGAATTAACGAGAAAGAAAGAAGAAAGGAAGTATTTCTGAACAAATCAGGGATCACAGCATAAACCTTAGCAGATTGGAGAGGGCGAGCAGAGATCAGCAGTGGTGAATCTATGTGTCTCTGGCTTCTGAAGCATATTAGGGATCCATATTAGTGCAAGGATTTCCTCTGCTTTCCCTATTAAACCTTTGTAGGAAAGGCTGCTGTTTCGGGCCTAGCTGTCAGACAGATCCTAGTGGGAGGTGTGTAGGCCCTCACTATAGGCCGACGTTCTCTGGGCTCTTGGGGGGGGTGCCCCGATGGATAAGGGAGAGGTGCCCACTTATATATGTGGGGAGTTGCTTAGGACTTGCGGTCCTTTTTCACGCCGGGTGTCTCACTCACCCGGCCTGTACATATATGCGCGGCCGCGGTCTCGCCGGGCCGCGACAAGCCCCACCGCTCCACCGCCTCAGATGCGGAGCAGCCGACACTCCCGATGTGGACGGAGGACTCCAGCCACCACCAGCTCGGATGAAGGAGGGAGAGAGGTATGTTCGGCAACCCTCTCCTCGTGACCGCACCGTTCTCCTCGTGCACCTGGCCTCTTGCGGGCACTATCCGGGTTGTCTCTCGGTTGTGTTCGGCCGTGACCGGCCACGCTTGATTGCCGCCGCGGATCCGGATCAGCAAGGTCCAGTTCCATTCAATGTCCTCTCCGGAGGACACAGCATGGTCTCTCACGGGGTTTCGATAGCTGCTATCTCGCAGATGGTGGTGGATACGGGGCAGGTCGACAGGAGCTCTATATTAAGCGGCCTGTCCCGTCGCCATCTTGGACACGCCCCGGCATCTTTATATACTTCTATACCTCACAAAGTAGGGCTAAACTCAATTAACATCTTTCTTTCCACTGCCTCCCACTAACTCTATAAACAAGTTTATTTATGTTTAGTTGTACAAATGATTGTTTGGAACACAACTATTTTTATTTTGAGAATAACCACTACCTACAGACCCACAAACAGTTATGAGCACAAAATTGCATCTAAAATAATAACCCTCTTTTGTCCCAGAATGTGTTTTTTGGTTGATACATTTATGATACTGTAATTTTTTGGGACTGGGATCCTACTGTCATATCCTTTGTTTCATATTGTAGCAATAATCCTGTAGGTTTCAAATTCACTAGTGTTTGTGATACCACTTCTATCGTTTTTTAGATCTCAGATTGTGTCAAGGTCCTACCTTTCCTCAGAGATTGTGTTGCTCCATGTGCTGGCATCCATCTTAAGTTCCTGCAAAGCATGGTGGGAGCCTTTATACTTTCAGGCCTCTGCGGCTCCTCCTCTAGAAGGGTGTGGCTGATCACATTTAAGCCTGCTGTCTGCAGTTGCTCTTTGCATTCGTGTCCTGTATGTTCTTTTGCAGCAAGCTCTTTTTCTCGTTGTTCTCCTGGTAACCAACTCAGCTTGGACAAGACTATTCTCTGCTTTATCCCATTACCTGACCTCCCGTTGCTGAACCCGGCCCGTGACCTGAGTATTCTTGTTTACCGTCTTGTACTGTTTGCTCCGTTGTTATCGACCCGGCCTGTCCGACCACGCTATACGTTTTCCATCTGGCTCCCACCAGCTGTACGCCATTGGCGGCAGTCGTTACCGCAGCTGGGGTTACTCTGGGGCCGTGACCTGGTCTCAGGCTGCGTCAAGTCCATCCCCACCATCAGGGGCCATGGTGAAGGGCAGCCTGGGCTTAGACTCTGCGCCCTGAGGGACTCTGGTCTGTGAGTAGCGGCTGTCGTCAGTCGCTGCGTGACCTTACCATTAGGCCTGCCTGCCCATTCCACCACTCCTGCCCTGACAGATTGGGCCATGAGGAATATAACATGATCACCAAAAATCACTTTAAAATAGTAACTATCGCAAATGAATATCTAATATCCCTAAGAGACAGTATTGCCTTTTCAGGAAGAACTGTACCCACTTGGACGACTACATCAAACAAAGCGAGGTACTAACTAAAACATTTCTTAAAAAAAGGATATCAGAAGGAATTAGTAGAAAAAACATATCAGTCATAATTAAAACCCCAAGTAACAGAAAGCACTTCCTCCAATGAATCTTTCAAGGGAGTAAAATTGATTACACAATTTCAAAGTTCGTACAAACAAATGGAAAGATTTCTTAATAAACACTGGTATATTTTGCTGGGTGCAGGGGTGGACTGACAACTTATGGGGCACCCGGGCAATAGGGGATCATGGAGCCCCTGTGTCCTTGCCCAATTAAAAAAAAGCCTATGAAAAAGGTAGCAGGGGCATCTCATGGGGCCCCCTACTGACCCCGGGCCCTCGGGCAGTGCCCAAGTTTCCAAATGGTCAGTCTACCCCTGGCTGGGTAACCCCCTCTTTGGTTTATTTTTATCTAAAAGGCCCTGAATATTATTATGGAAGGCCTCCTTTGCACTGATGGAAACCTATTGACACCTTACTTGGCATATATTAGTGTAAAAAGAGAAAGTCTTTGACTTGTCAGTTTGTCATCCCTGGACAAAAATCAGAAGGCCAATAAGGGTGCCAGCTACCAAATCACACCATTTTACAAATGCTATAAAAAGAGTTCAATCTCCTCCTATCAGCATGTTTTTAGTCAGCACATGTGCATTGCTGCAGATTCTGTTCTGCTCCGAGTGTTGTCCTTCCCCAATCTGAGTACAGAGGATTGCAGAAGGCCAATATAAAAACAAGTTCAGTTGATTAAAATTAGTTGTAATTAAACTAGTGTATATTTAATTATTTTAACCACTTGCTGCCACTGTCCCTGACCCTTTAAGACCTAATCTAAATCCTGGAAGGTGGAGGTGGGCTTTCAGATCTTGGAACCACTGTGATTAGCCGACACTTGATCAGAAGCTGTCTATCGCAAGTACGCTCTCAACAACACCGCTTGGTGTTGAAGCCCACCTTCCCAGGGGTCAAATATATGTGTCTGGTCATTAGGAACAGGTGAATGGATTAAAGGTCAGCATAGGTTGAAAAACTGAACATTATACTATATGTACCATTAACATATTGAATTAATTAAATGAATATTTTACTGGGAATATACCTTGAGTCGTCAGTCTGTCAAATCATTTCAAGGTTTATTCATTATGTATTCATGCACAAAGTGTGCCCTTGAATATTCAGCCTGTATTAAGGAATTCAGCAAAAACTGCACTTCCAATCTGTTCTATATTAAATTGTATTTTAATATGAAACTTGCATCACCCTAGACACAATGTTAAAGATGGATAGTTATAAAGTAAATTATAGTCTTTATTCTCTTGTTTTTCCATAGGCAATATTTAATCAAGGGCTATAACTTTATACCTTTTCTACTGGAAAACATCTATTTTTTATGTTCCTGTTCTGCACAACCCAACTACAATTCATTTCTTTGCTGAATAGCACAAATCAGCATCCAATGTTCTTGTGTGACTAAATCTTTCCAAAAGGTACAGTACGTGGAGTTTATATATCAGTTATGACATGTACTGATAGGGCCAGCCTTTAGAGGGCACATTATGTTGCTCCTTCAGTTTTCTTTTGGGACATTTCTAACTGTCATCTGTGTATGTGTGAGTTCTTGTTTTGTTTTAAGAGGATTTTGGAAGAGATGGGATTAAGGGATTTCTATCAGAATGTTTTTTTTTTTTTAATTTTCCCAGATCAGAGTTTGGTTTTGTATTGCTGTGTCTTCAGAAAGTGAGAATTAAAATGTACACTAGTAAAGGTTTATATGTCAAGGTAGTCCCACAACTTGGAGGAAATAATTTTCTACACGCTTTTTGCCTGTTGTTGTGATGCTATAGTTTTATTTGATACATCTATTGTTGAAACTGACATGTTTGTGATATGTAAAGACCTTGCAATGTGTGTAGGAGTTACAGATAAAAGCTGATAATTGCTGTATTCTGCTCTGCATCACCAGCATCTAATTTTCTGTGCCCTTCAAATTATGCATTCCATATATAGTAACTGCGGGAGATGTACAATATTTATTTCTGTTTACCTCAATATACTTTCTCCTGCAGTATTTTTTTTTTTTGCAAAAGTAACTGAGTGCTGACATCAAGAGCACAGAAAGAGAACAATGGCAGTAAAGATGGCTCTAAGAAATAAGAGTTTCGATCAGTTTCAGAGATCTGGTGGCATGAAAAAGTACTATTAAATGACCTAGTAAGTGATTATTCCTACCAAGCATACTATCTGCATAGATATTCTACCAACATTTCCTCCAGGTGCTTTGGCTTCTTCCCAAAATCCAAGGACACACTCATGGATTAATTGACTTTCATCTAAAATCACGCAATAGCATGGAGTAGCAGTATTATATTGTTAGCTCACTTGTGAGGCAGGGATTGATGTGAATAGGCCAAAACTCAATATGATAAGGCATTAAGGCATAACTAAAGGCAAAATAATTTTTACTTTTGGATAGAATGGAGAGGAATTAGAACACCTGTCAGATTTTTAGCGCTGTTTGAGTACCTGTTAAGGAGAGTCACCATCTCTATTTGACGTGTTTACCATTATCATCAAAAGTATAAGTAGGGGGCGTGGCTTGCCGATGGCAGTGTGAGGACGCTCTCTCTGGAGCTCTGCACGGGCTGGGACTGACAGACTACCTTATCAGCTTCACTGCGCAGCAGTTTTCACATGCCTGGGGACTGGAGACTTCTGCAGTGAACCGGGAGCACACGAGGGGGTGAGATCATCCATTACTTTCTTCGTCCGCACTCTGTCTCCTCTCCCGTGGCCTCCCCTAAGATGGCACCGCACTTCTACGTAGTCGGGCGGTGTTCCCCCTGGAGTGGGGGCTCCGGCTCCCACCAGGCCATTCTCCCCGTTCTCCTCTCCCACCCTTCCCCCTGGAGGACTCGCCACCACCCTTGGACTGGGAGGAGGAGGTAGGGAGACCTATGGCTGGTTCTATCCGGGACCTTATGGCAGACTTTCCTACCGAACAAGACTTGGAGGCTATGGCTACCTCCATTGTTAATGCCCTCACCCGGAAATTACATGACCTATGCCAACAGGTTGATACAGTGGAGAAGTGGGTATCTGTTCTGGAGGGTTCCTCCATCACTACTGAAGCTAGATTATCTGCCAGGCTTATCAACAGGCCTTCAGACGCCATCTCATAGATGTTCATCTTCATTTGGATGATGGGGAAAACCATAATCGCTGCAATAATCTCCGTCTTTGGGGTATCCCTGAGGCCACTACGGGGGTGAATCTACATGCTACTGTAACCATCATCCTCAACCAACTTCTTGGAAACCCCCCTACAGCTGAACTGGAGCTTGATTGGGTGCACCGGGTCCTGGGACCCCGCCAGTCTTCTACATCTTCTACTGCTAATACCTCTCTTTTGCCTCCCAGAGACGTTCTCTGCCAGGTTCACTTTTACACATTAAAGAAAGAAATATTATGACACGCTTGAACCGCTGGTCCAATTGACTTTGATGGAGCCATGATCCATATATACCCTGAACTCTCTAGGCAAACCCGTATGATGTGGGGGATGCTGCGACCATTGCTGGAGGTAATTTTATGAGGCAGGGGCAATGTACCGCTGGGGCCATCCATTCCATCTCATCATCCATAAAGAAGGGGCTGAGTTTCCTCTCCGCTCTCCGAACCAACTACCCGCACTGTGTGACCTCCTGGGCAAGTCTGCTGTTGAGGTGCCAAATTGGCTGGACTCTCTACTGTATTCAGATGCCTCACTTGCTTCATTTCTGAGCCCACAGAGGCCCCAGTGATTGAAGCCAAGACTCTGCCAGGAGGAAACCGCCTAGGCCTACTCCTGCTGCTTGAAGATTGATTGGCCCTTTTGCTTGTTACCATCTGGGTTACATTGTACCAGGGGATGCTAAGGGATAATGGAGGGAGCTTTGTGCTTCTCTCTTCCCTTGTCTCCTGAATGTGGGGCGACTCTTTTTTCTACTCATTTTTTGTTTTTGACTTGGACAGATTTTTGTATCTAGGGTGATGACCTCTGTTTTTGATGGCTCCAGGTGCTGGAAAGCTTGTTACTGTAACCTAAGTTTTTTAATGATATCTGGAGCTTTGTTGTTGTTTGGTTGGGAGGGGGGGCTCTCTTCTCCCCTCCCTGCCCTGCTAGCCTGGTTCTGTTAGCTTGGTATTATGCCGGTATTATCTCTCCAGGCCGTTCGGGGGGTGATTGTTTGGCCTCCTCCTCTCCTTTCGGTGTTGGGAATGCCTCCGGTGGAGGAGGGGGATGTGACCCTCCTCTTGGCCATCTATGTGGGTCACATTGTTGGCCTTATTTGATATCCTGCTGATACCTTTTTCATTATTTGACATTGTCTCACCTGCCTCTGCATATTGTTAACTGCTGTTTGCTTGGGGGGTTGAGGGTGCATTTTACAGTTTCCCTGTCCCCCTGCACCTTTGGATTGGGGACTGGCTACCCCGGTTTTGGGCCCTTCTCTCACCCGGTTTCTCAAGATGAATTGGGGATGTCCTCTCCTCCGCTCTGATGGAGGTAAGGGGACATATATGTGGTTTCCTGGTGTTGCTCCTCAGTGGATCCTAGGGGGAAATTCTCTTACCTGTGTATGTTATAGTGGTATATTTTGTCCCTTGCTCATGTAACTCCCTTTCTTTATCTTTTGTGTGCCTATTCTGACTCATCTCTTCTTTTCTGACCTCACCTGCCTGATGTTTTGTTTTGACTCCCCATAGGGCTAATCCTTGTGGAGGTGCTCCGCTCTCCTCCCAGGGACTTCAGTTTGTCCACTATTGTAGATATTTCCCATTCCACTTCCTTTTTTTTACCCTTTCTCTCCCCCTCTTTCCCTTCTTCTCACCCTCTCCTCTCATTTCCTTCCCCCTTTCTCCTTTTTTTGGGGGGGATTCTCTCCCACCCGTGGGCCCCATCTTGGGCCTCTCTCCTTGTTTAGCGGTTTCTCCTGGCCTCCTTCCATCATGGGTTCCTTGAAGATAACCACTCTTAATACTCGGGGTCTCAACACTCCCGAAAAGCGATCACAGCTGATGGCTGACCTCAAAAAGAGTAAGACTCAAATTGCCTTTCTACAGGAAACACACTTCAAATGTGATCATATTCTGAAATTAACTAATCAAGACTTTACTTGGGTGTATCACAGATCCTCCCCCATTTCTAAGTCCAAAGGTGTTAGTATTTTGATCAGCAGTGCAGTGCTGTGGTCGTGTGTCTCGTTGCGGTCAGACCCGCTTGGCCGTTATCTGTTGCTTAAGGGCACGATTCAGGGAGTGCAGTATACCTTTGTCAACGTCTATTTCCCCAATGTGGACCAGGTTCTATTCTTACATGTTCTGCTACCCATTCTCTTTGGCTTTGTCAAGGGAACCTTGACTTTTGGGGGGGGGGATCTTAATTTTGCAATGGATCCCTTGTTGGATGTTTCTTGGGGCTCCTCTCATCTTTCCAATGCTCGTCTCCGATGCTTGAAAGGTGACTTACAGCTCTTACGCTTAGTTGACCCGTGGCATCTACTGAATCCCCAGGGTCTTGACTACTCATTTTTCTGTTCACCATACTTATTCCTGTCTTGATTATCTTTTTATTTTGCACTCAGCTCTCCATGCGGTGCTCACCTCACAGATTGATGTTATCTCCTTCTCAGACCATGCTCCGTTTCATCTTACCCTTCTACTGGACTCATTGACCCGAGGCCCCTCCTCTTGGAGATTGAATGAGACCCTCCTTCAGTCCCTAGATACCTTAAATGCCTTGCGAACAGCTCTAGTGGAGTATTTTGCGACTAATACTGATTTGGTGGCCAACCCTTTGTGGTTTGGGAGGCCCACAAGCCAGTAATTAGGGGCCTTTTGATTTGTATAGGAGCACATCTCAAGCGAGAGCATTCTCGTCAGATTGACAGCAAGACCTTGGCAGGTTGGGGCACTCCCATAAAGTGCGGGCCACCTATCTAGAACTCTCCAGAGTTTGCGAGGACTTGCGATCCCTTCTCCATCTCAAGACCAAATAAAAATTGGCTTTGGCCCGTCGCTCTATGTATGAATTTTCAAATAAACCAGGCACTTTGCTGGCGAGGGCTCTTCGGGGCCCCTGAACCTGAACCTACATTCCACATGTCCAAAATTCTTAGGATCAGAAATTGACTAAGTCAGCCGATATTGCTGCTGAATTTCATAGATATTATCGTAATCTGTACAATTTAGGCCATTCTTCTGCAAGAGTCTCCCCCCCACAGGGGGCACCTTCCCCTCTCTCCTATATTTTGGCCTCGGGTATGCCATCTCTTACCTCGGAGATTTGTGCAGAGTTGGAGGCCCCTATCACTTTGGAGGAACTTGGAGTGGCTTTGGCTCAGTCAAAGCCCAAGAAGCCCTCTGGGCCTGATGGATTTACTCTGACCTATTACCGGACCTTTCTTGATGTCCTCTCTTCCCATTTTGTCTTGGCTCTCAATTCCATTGTCCAGGGACACCCTTTGCCTTGTGATACCCTCAGGGTGTACATCTCTCTGATACCTAAAGAGGGCAAAGACCCTTCCAGGTGTGGGAATTACAGGCCAATTGCTCTGCTGAACTTGGATCTGAAATTATTTGCCAGTATTTTGGCAAACAGGTTGTTACCACACTCATCGTCTCTCATTCACCGGGATCAGGTTGGGTTCGTTCCTCTACGGGAACCGAGAGACAACACTACGAGAGTCCTTAACCTGATCCATTCGGCCAGAACCTCCCACCGCCCCTGTCTTCTGCGGATGCGGAGAAGGCCTTTGACAGTGTCAGTTGGCGGTTCATTATGTCCACTTTGCGTCATATTGGCCTGGGACCAGCTATGATGTCTTGGATTTCCTCTCTCTACTCTTGCCCCTCTGCAGCTGTTAAGGTCAGTGAGGCTAGGTCATACTTTTTTGACATAACAAATGGCACTCGGCAGGGCTGCCCCCTTTCTCCATTGATTTTCGTGCTTTCCTTGGAACCTTTTCTCTACACGATTCGGAGAGATCCAAATATTCCTGGCTTACTCAAGCCCTCCGGGGCTCATAAGGTGGCTGCCTTTGCGGACGATTTGATATTTTTTTTAACTGACTCGCTTACCTCCTTGACGGCCCTGGTAGATGCTTTCTGTGTCTTTGGTTCTCTGTCCTTCTTTCAGATTAACTTTTCCAAATCTGCTGCCCTCAATATTATGACTGTGGATGCTGTGGTGAGCCTGCTTCATCCTATGTTCCCCTTTCACTGGGCATCTGAGTCTATCTGTTATCTTGGGGTCCATATTACTCCTGATCCTTCTTCTCTTTAGTTGGCCAACTTTGAACCGCTTCTACAGCATATGAATCAGACTTATTGTGCTGGCATTCTCTTGCTCTTACATGGTTTGGGAAATGTAGTGCCCTCAAGATGACATTGCTCCTCCAGATCCTCTACGTCCTTCAGGCCCTCCCCATTTGTTTGCCACCTCTCTTTTTTAAGAAAATTCATGCTCTCTTCCAAGACTTTGTTTGGTCTGATCGGAAACCTCATCTGCAATTTTGGCTCTTACACTTACCTAAATGCCTCGGCGGTGTGGGTCTTCTGGATGTCTGCGCTTATTACAGAACAGCTCACCTGATAAGACCGGTTGACTGGCACTGTCATGTGGAGATGAAGTTCTGGGTGACTATGGAGTTGGAGGATTCAGGGGGCACTACCAGATGCTGGCACTGGATTCGGCCGAAACTGCCTAGAACCTTGTTGGATCACCCTATTCTGGGCGGTACTTTGCTGGTGCTCAAGACTTTTTGTAACTCCTCCCTCTCCCCACTGCCCTCTCCTATGCTCCCCATTCTGGGAAACCCTGAGTTTTCTCCGGGTTTGGAGGACCCACAGTTCTGCCGCTTGGATGCCTCGGGACATTTACACTTTTTTGATTTCCTGGATGCAGATGGTAATCTTACTCCTTCCTCTTTCTCGATGGCTGAGGATCCTCTGTTGGCCTTCTGGCACAGCCTGCAACTCTGTACCTTCCTTCGAAAATGTTCTCGTTCTCTGGGGATCAGCCATCGTCTTACGCTCTTGGAAAATATCTGTCATAAGAGGGAGCCCATTAGGCATTGTCTTTCCATTCTTTACTCTGCCTTGATCAATCCACAAGATGACTTTCAACCTTTTTTTCTCGCTCACTTGGAAGCTGATTTAGGTCTTAGCCTTATGCAGAAAATTAAGATTCTCCATTTTGCACAGTCTTCCACTGCATCCAGGGTTCAGGAAACCAGTTATAAGATTTCCCTACGACCCTTCATTGTATTTTCTTTCAGGTTTTGGATCTATGCTGGCGTTGTGGGCTTGAGCGTAGTACGATGTTTCACATCTTCTGGACTTGATCTAAGATCCAAACTTTTTGGCAGATGGTAGTCGATACCATCTGACAAGTGTTAACGTGGCCCGCGACCCTACGGCATACTTGCTGCACCTTGCTGATCGTCCTATCAAAAAATATAAGGTTTACTTGATGATTCAACTGTTGAATGGAAGGTTTGTATCCCTCTGTGTTAGAGGTCTGTGCATCCACCCACGAGGTCCCTTTGGCTCTCTAAGGTCAACGAGCTGCGAGATATGGAGGACCTCTGTATGACCATGGGCAGGTGTTTAGAGATTCTTGGAGGTCCAGGCAATATTTTGTCTACACCGATGCTTATCTTTGGGCATCCGCTTGATATGGCTCGTGTTGGCCTGACATGTCCACTGTCTGATTGGTTTGGGGTCTGTCTGGGCCCTTGGGTGGTAGGGCCGCTCTGTTTTGTCCTGTTATCCTTTTTTGATCCCCCCTTTTCTTTTATTGGTCCTTTTCCATCGGGGAGATATATGTATTATTATTATTTTTTTTCTCTCTCTCTCTTTCCTTTCCCTTCCCCTCCCCTCTCTCTCTATTTTTTTCACATCTCCTTTGTGCAATCGCGATTCCCAATGTTAACTTCTAATTGACGGGGATATTTTGTATTTGAACTGTTATTTGAATTTGTTCCCGGGGACCTTGCCGGGGCTTCCTCTCCCCGACTCTGGAAACAGGGAAGGTCTGGATTTTATCGTGACCTGTTCAATTGCATATCTGTCTGTATACCATTCTGTTTGGTCTTTTCATCTGTATATTGCCATTTCTTTTGTAATCATTTTACATTTCTATGTTGCTTTATTTTTCTCTGGCCATTATGCCTTAACTGTAAAATGCCATAAATAAAGGAATTACAAAAAATATTATAAGTAAAAGAAAATCCAAAATGTTGGGTTGTTCCCAGAACAGTAATAGAGAGAAAATTGTCCAGTGCGGACAACCATGGATTTCCTCAATTTGGGGGCATTTTGGCACATTTCCTGTTTTGGCTGGGCCAGGAAGTGAAGAGAAATCTCCCCAGTGAGAGAAAAAAAAACCTGACAGAAGTTATAACCTTCCCTTACTCTATTTAAAAGGAAAAGAAAAAGGTTTTGCCCTTAATTCTACTTTAATTTGTAAGCTCCCTTGTGAGGCAGAAAGGACATTGCAAGGGTCCTAATGCCCACAAATAAAAAGTTATGGGACTTGTAGCATTGCAACAAAAAGCATTTTTTTCCCTCTCTTAACTCTCTTTCCCATTTCTTGTTGCAATGCCTAGTCTGGTGAGTTTTTATTAGGAAAGCAGAGGGACTGGCAGGAACACCAGGGATTTCACACAAAGGCAGCAATACAAAGAGAAACACAAAAGGGCGCACTCTCCTCTTGCATTACTGTGATAAAAAATAATTTATAAAAAAATAGCAAGTGCATACTCACAAACCAAAGGTCATACAACACAGACAAGGAGCCAAAGGTGTCAGTCCCAGACAGCGGGGGTCCTATGGTAGAATAACTAACGCGTTTCGGGAGTCTCAGTTCTGAGGAAGGGAGTTTGACTCCTGAAACGCATTAACTTATTCTACCATAGGACCTCCGCTGTCTGGAAATGACACCTTTGGCTCCTTGTCTGTGTTTTATGATCTTTGGTTTGCGAGTATGCACTCACTATTTTTTATCTCAGTAATGCAAGAGGACAGTGCTCCCTTTTGTGGGTTTTTTGTAGTATCAAGATTCCTTGATCTTAGAGGGCCGCACCTCAGCGAGTGACAAACACTGTGTTTCTGTGGAGCATGAAGATCTGAGTGCTGGTTTTGTTTCAACTTGAGCAATACAAAGAGAACAGGATATTTTTTCCATAAAAGTACATTGCAACAGACACATATCAGTAATAAGAAATGCTGGGTGTACATATTCTTTAAATGCAACTCAAAACATGAAACGTTACTCTCAAAACTGCAGCTTTACTGATACCTTGTGTTAGGCTTCCTCAATGGGGTCTGCCCGCTTCCCTCCCCTTCTTTGTGTGACCTGGAAGGCGATATCCATGATGTCACTTCTGGGTCATGACTGTCACTTTCCCTTCTAGAATAGCTGGATGAAGATGCATTGCAATGAAGTTTGCATTGCAATACATCTAATGGATCACAGAGGAGATATAAATAAATAGAACCTGTCACCAAAACAATTTGGTAAAAAAATTTTTGTAAAAAAAATAAAGTTACACCCAAGCACATAACACCCCCCCCCCCCCAAAAAAACAATTTTGACCACCCCCACATATATGCACATACAAACACACAAACACAACGGGTCATGTATGTGTGAAAACGTCAATTGCAATACACATGTTACATATTGCCATGAGAGCAATAATTCTATAACCAGACCTCCTCCGTAACTGATGACCTATAGTGGCTGTTGAAGCGTCGTCTATAGCTAATATAGGGTACAGAAGCTTGTTGCCATTTCATAGACGCACACAAATTTAAGGTTTGGCATGTTGTGTATCTATTTACTCTACACAACCTCATCTTTATTATTTCAACAAAAATTTGGGTAATTTACTGCATTTGTTTGCCCTAAAATTCACTTTAGTTTGATTCTTACTGAAATTTTGCAATAATATTGTGTGACATAAACAATTGGAACTACCACTATTTTATTGTCTAGGGTGTCTGATTGCAGAAAATATATAATGTTTGATGGTTTTGTGTAATCTTCAGGTGTAAAATAATTTTTCTAAACGTGTGCAAAAAAATGCAAAAATGGCTCTGACAATGAAAAGGTTAAAGCACTCTGAACACCAATCAAAGCACCTATCACTAAATAAAATGGTTAGCTTACAGTCGTGTTTACACGTTGTGTTTCCTTTGCTTTGCTTCAAAAGTTATACCCCATGTTGCTTTAGTGCTGCTTCAAAGCATCTTCAAAGCCTCCATAGAAGTCTATGACAAAGCTCACTTACAGCGCCTGCAGCTTTTGAGAGGCTTTTATTCAGCTTTGGCTTCGCTTTGTTTTGGAGGTGTTGCAGGTACGAGACATCAACACATACAGAGCTTCAAAAAAGCATAATTGAAGCACCACCGAAGCATCACTGAGGCATCGCAGAAGCATCATAAACACATAAAAAAAGCATGTTGAAGCAGTAAGTACTTTACATAAGTGGCTTGTGTTACGGCGCTGTTCTACTTTAACTGACAATTGCGCGGTCATGCAACACTGCACCAAAATTAAATTAACAATTTATTCCCCACTAATTGGGCTTTCTTTTGGTGGTTGTTGATCTCCTGTGCTTTTTTAATTTTTTTGCGCTATAAAAAAAAGCCCGGCAATTTTGAGAAAAAAACAATATTTTGGACTTTTTGCTATAAAACATGTCCAGTAAAAAAATGTAAATATTACATTTCATCATAAATTTCAGCCAAAATGTATAACTTTTTGTCTTTGCTAAAAAAAATCCATGCAAAGACATGTCTTTGCTAAAAAAAATCCTAATATATGTAAATTAATTGGTTTACATGAAAGTTATAGTGTTTACAAATGGCGGTATAGATACTGAATTTTTTTTTATACGAATAATAGGGGCGATCAGCGACTTATGGCAGTAATCAGCGACTTATGGCGGCGATCAGCGACTTATGGCGGGACTGCGGCGGACATTCTGACACTGGGGGGGAACTGACTCGGGGTCACTGACATTCCCAGTGACACCAATACAGTGATCAGTGCAAAAAAAAAAAACACTGACACTGTACTAATTGCACTGGGGAGGAAGGGGTTAACTTCTGGAGACAATGAAAGGGTTAACTATGTGAGGGGAGTGTTTTACTAGGGGGCAGGGGTGTGTACTGCTCTGTTACACACTGATCCGGAAGGCTGTGACCAGTGATCCCAGAACAGTGTGCTGAAAGCTGACAGGGAGGAAAGCTCCATTGAAAACAATGCAGCCTTCCTCACTGTCAGTGATTGCCAGGACCCGGTGATTGACACCCGTGGCGCGATCGGTGCCTCACGCGTACCCTCTACCCTGGAATGCAGAATCGTTTATATACGTGATCCTGCACACAGGGGCCACCTTGTATTAGTATATTTACTGTGGGCGGTTTCCTAGTGGTTAATGTGTGTTGAAATCAAAGCAAGTGTAAACGCACCCTAAGAGTGCTAGGTGAGGAAACATGGCAGGAAAGGTAGGGCTGGGCGTGGTTTGTCTATAAACACTTTACTCACTTGTATACAGTATGTGTATATTGCCTTGCATTTCCAATGATTGCAGCTGACAGAAGTGTAGCAATGCCTCCATTATTTGTGATATTGTGCTACAATGTTGCCACAGCATTAATGAAACTGAGGGAAGAAAATATGGCAATATGAGTTTAATAGTAAATGTAGCACTTTAAAGGAAAAGTGATAGAATTTTAACATGTTCCTATAGCAGATTGATGGCCAAGTGGTCCTCTCGTCCCTCTGAGTGGGCTTCCTCACTCAGGGTAAAGAGCCAATTAATTTGGCTTTTTATCATGTGATTGGATGTGACCAATCACAGCCGATCATAAATATAAACAAACAGCAGTAACTCACTGTTCCTGTCTTCTTCTCCTCACACACCAATCTTGTGTAAGGAGGAGACCCTGGGAACAGTGAGTTAACAGTTAACCCCTTCACTACTGTGCACTAATAAAGAGTATCTGTCAGTGCCATTAGTGGATCTGTCAGGTCAGCCCATCAGTGGATCTTTCATTGGACCCATCAGTGGATCTGTCAGATCAGCCCATCAGTGGATCTTTCAGTGGATCTGTCAGTGCAGCCATTAGTGGACCCATCAGTGGAGCTGTCTGTGCAGCCATCAGTGGACAGATGAGTGGATCTGTCTGTGCAGCCATTAATGGACCCATCAGCGGATCTGTCAGTTCAGCCATTAGTGGGCCTGTCAGTGCAGCCCATCAGTGCAGCCATCAGTGGACCTGTCAGTGCAGCCCATCAGTGGACCTCTCAGTGCAGCCATTAGTGGATATGTCAGTGCAGCCCATCAGTGCATTCCATCGGTGGACCTGTCAGTGCAGCCCATCAGTGGACCTGTCAGTGAAGCCCATCAGTGCAGCCATCAGTGGACCTGTCAGTGCAGTCAATCAGTGCATCCATCAGTGTAACTGTCAGTAATTTCACCAGTGCATTTCATCAGTGGATTTGTCAGTGCAGCCCATCAGTGCAGCCATCAGTGGACCTGTCAGTGCAGCCCTTCAGTGGATCTGTCAGTGCAGACCATCAGTGCATCCATCAGTATACCTGTCAGTGCAGTCCATCAGTGCATCTATCAGTGCATTCACCAGTGCTGGCCAGTCAGTGTACCTGTCACCACAGCCATCGGTGTAGCCTAATCGGTGTATCCATCACAGAGTTGACATCACTGCTGCCCATCAGCAGTGTACCCATCTTAGTTACCCATGAGCAGTTTACCTGTCATACAGCCACAATCCCCAGAGCCGCAATGTCCAAAAAATATTTTACTAGTGAGGAGGCATGTAAACTTCTCAGCAGCAGGGAGTTCTCACTATCCAATTCGGAATATGAGCCAGTAGAAAGTGGTGGGTCAGCAACCAAATTGGAGGAGGAAGCAGTCCCTCCTAAAAGGATACAGTGTTCTGAAGAGCAGGCAACCACAAGCAGTTCCATACACTCCAATGGTCAATCAGCAAATACCAATGGCTCTAGACTCCAGGATGAAAGGCCCAGTACCAGCACTGGAATATCCCACCAGACCCCAAGAATTAGGGCCCAAACATACCTTCCTGATGCCCTGGAAATCCATTATGGCTGCCTTCCAGCTCAGGATCAGCTTCAATCCTCTCAGACAAATACTGAAAAGTTTTCCAAAATAATTTTTTTTATTTCGTTTTTTCCTACTGATTTACTTCAATACATTGTGAACCAGACAAACCTGTTTGCCCAGCAATATATTGATAACAATAATTGTTTTTGGGCCTTACTTTTAACATGGAACTTACAAAAGAAAAATTGATTTACATTTGGTCCACCAACCCCATCCATCATATGTCCATTTATTCTGCTGTAATGTTCAGGTCACTCTATGATCTGATCATGCGATTCCTGCATTTCAATGATAACTCACAGTGCCCTCCCCAAGATCATCCCAACTATAACAAACTATACAAAATCCTCCCCCTAAAAAATTATTTTGCTAAGAAATTTGCAGAACTTTATGTCCCTGAGCAACACATTTGTGTGGATGAATCCCTTGTCCACTTCACTGGTCACAGCCCCATTTATCAAGTCCCTCTTCTGGTATAAAAAAAGTTGCAATTTATTTTTTTTAATTTGGCCATTTACAATGCGTTTGTCATCTATCAAAAGTCAAAGGTAAGGCCCACCACCTCAAATATATAGAAGAATTCATCACTTCCCTGATCTACCAGCAAGGATTCCCCCAGAAAACATTCACTCTGATTCTGTGAACAGGCTTCACAAGCAATATTTTCCAGGAAACAATACACCCACAGAATTAGGAAGAAGAAGCCTTCCACGTTAACTGACCCTAGCCTGTTTACTGGTGATGCTTTTGCCTGCTGTGTGAATTGTTTCTAAACCACATTTCTGCCTTCCAGCTGAACTGATCTTTTGCCCTACTACTGTAGGAGTGGGATGCAAGATTACACAGTTTTTGGTTTTCACCAGGTAATTACCAGATCAGGGTCTGTTAGTCCGGAGGCTTCAAAGAGATTGGGTAGAACAAAGCTTCTACCCCTTTGACCAGGTCTTACCTGACCAAGGCCCTAAGTCTGATGTTCCTTCCTGCTGCCTGGACCAATACTGTGCTGACCATATCTCTGCCTGCTGCCTGCAATGACCCAAGACTTTTTTTGGACTATGTTCCTGCCTGCTGCCTGGACTATTCATTTGGCTGTTACTGACCACATCTCTGCCTGTTTCCTGGAGTAGTGCTCTCCTCTGCAGACAACTGCTCTACTATAACCACAGGTAATCTTTTTGTTTACCCTTTGTTGTGGAAAGAAAATGAAAGGTTTATTTTTTTACACAAAGTTGTCAATTGACATTTTCTTCTTCATTTTTCCAAGAATTATGGGAAAAAATGACGACTTCAAAAAACTCACCTTGCCTCTTACTAAAAACCTTGGACTGTCTACTTTCCAAAAAGGGGTAATTTGGGTAATATTTGTACTTTCCTTGCATGTTAGGGCTCATTCACACTTGACTGTTTTACCAACTGTTGCCAAATGCCCCTATAGCGTTTGGCAAGCGTTGGTCCGGCGTTTTTTAACGCTCGGCAAACGCCACATGCGCGGTTCAGCTGCGGTTAATAGGTGTTTGCCGAGCACTAACAATGCCCTACAAACGCCTATAATGAAGTTTGAATGGTGTTACTGCTCCGCAAATGCCCCGCAACCGCGTCGCAACTGCACCGTAAGCGCCGGCCAGGCGTTTGCGGAGCGGCACCATAGACTAGAATAGGAGGCTTCAACACCTCCTGACTAAACCAGAGGCGTCCGTTTTGCCATGACGCTAATGCTCCCGTTAGAACAGCACCATGTGCTTCAATGTGCAGAATTGTCCGAGGCGTTTGGGAAGCGGTAAAAACGCTTCCCGTACGCCTTTCTGCCGCCTGCACACAAGGCTAGTGTGAACATAGCCTTAGGGCCTCAAGAAATGAAAAAGCCCATGAGTATATCAGGTGTGATCAATTTTCAGTGATTGGTACCATAGCTTGTAAACTCTATAGCTTTCACACAGACTAAATAATATGCCCTTATTTGGGTTATTTTTTACAAAAGAAATATAAAAGTATGCATGTTGGCATAAATTTATGAAAAAAATTACTTATTTGCAAAAATGTTTAATAGAAAATAAATAAAATGGTTTTTTTTTAAATGTTTGCTTTTTTTTGCTTATATCACAAAAAATAAAAAAACCCAGTGGTGATTAAATACCAACAAAAGGAAGCTCTCTTTGTGTGAAAAAAAATGATAAAAGTTTTGTTGGGCTACAGTGTAGCATGGCTGAGTATTTGTTGTTCAAAGTGTGAGAGCATTGAAAGCTGAAAATCGGTCTGAGCAGGAAAGGGGTAAAAGTGCCTTGTATTGAAGTGGTTAAATAAATCAATGCAATCATTATTTGGAAAACTTTGTTTTTAACAAATTTACTTCGAGTCATTGAAACTAAATGGCTGGATTTGAATAACTGAAATGGCGTATACATGTAGATCAACTGCAATTGATTAAAATAGTTAAAAGTGGGATTGGGGCAGTCAAATACTATTCACAACTATTGCCAACTATTACAATAGAGGTATACAATCTAAAAAATCCATAACAATTAAAAATTGCAAATCCATAACAATTAAAAATTGCAATGGAAGAGATAGATAGATAGAGAGATAGAGAGATAGATAGATAGAGAGATAGATAGATAGATAGATAGATAGATAGATAGATAGATAGATAGATAGATAGATAGATAGATGGATGGATGGATAGATAGATAGATAGTATATTGCATTATGTAGTGTTACAGGTCAATGAATAATTTTCCTAGAACTTTTTCACATTGCAATTCTAAACTGTCATCATTTCCATATGGTTGCATATTCTAACTGGACAGAAAATGTTGCAATATGAATTCTGTTCTTGCAGACATATCATGGTCCAGTGCTTCTTTACTATTCCAAATGCCCAAGTTGTCAAAGAAGGTTATTCAATGAAGTGAGCAATATACTTTGTTCAGTGGAACAAAGCAGAAGTCCATAACCTAGATAGACAATCCCATACCACAGCTTTACTTGCTACTCTCCCTAAGTGATAGGGATGCTAATAAAAACATAATCTCTTTATGATGAACATTAATTTGACACTAAAAGGAGAAGACATCTTGTTATGGCACTTTGTTTTAAGCTGCACAAAATATTAAATTTGTCTGGCAAGTCTACTCTTTCCTTATAAGGAGAAGTATGCAATGGCAGTTTTATTATGCTGTAGACACTATTTTATAGATTACCATTGTGGACAAGCAAAATTCTTGATATTTCTAGTGCCCCCTTTATTATGAATTACACAAAATTACTGAACTTTGGCAGCCAACAAAAAATATAATTTTTTTGACTATTCAATTAATTAGGTATACCCATCGATTACTAGGTGGGACACTTTTTTACCTACACAACAGCTATTTTTTTCTTTTTACAAAACAGAATTAATCGAGTGCTGGAGATGCTCCTGGGCTACATGAAGATTTGATGGCACCAGTCATTATCGGCAGATTTGTGGTTATAGATTTGCGTTGCATAACTCCTATTTCATCTGATCCATAAATGATTGCTGTATTGTTCTCACTATTTTTGTGGTCCATCCATAGAGCTGCTTTACCCACTGTAAAAGAAAGCAGGCTTGTCCATTTTTCTGAAATTTCATTCCAGCAACTTAAAATGGTATTCAGTAGTTTGTATGGCCTCCATGTGCTTGCATGCAAGCCTGACAATGTTCCTAATGAGACGATGGATAGTGTCCTGGGTTATTTCTTTGCAGATCTGGGCCAGGGCATTACTGAGCTCCTGGACAGTCTGAGGTACAACCTGGTGGCATCAGATGGACCAAAACATGATATCCCAGAGGTGTTCTATTGGATTTAGGTCAGGTGAGCATGGGGCCATTCAATGGTATGAATTCCTTCATCCTCCAGGAACTTCCTAAATACTCTCTCCACGAGGCCAGGCATTGTCATGCACCAGGAGGAACCCAGGACCTACTGCACCAGTGTAGGGTCTGACAATGAGTCCAAGGATCTCATTTTGATACCCAATGGCAGTCAGGGTGACGTTGTCCAGCCCAGTGGTGGGCAAACTGTGGGCCTGTAGAGGTCTGTGTGTCCCTCAATGGATATGCCTCCCCAGACCATCACTGACCCACCACCAAAACAGTATTGCTGAACGATGTTACAGGCAGCATAAAGTTCTCCACAGCCTTTCCAGACCATTTCACATCTGTCACATGTGCTCAGGGTGAATCTGCTCTCATCTGTGAAAATCACAGGGTGCCAGTGGCCGACCTGCCAATTTTGGTGTTGGGCCCTCAGGCTACCCTCATGAAGTCTGTTTCTGATTGTTTTCTCAAAGACATTCACACCAATTGCCTGCTGTAGGTCATTTTGTAGAGCTCTGGCAGTGCTCATCCTGTTCCTCCAAAGGAGAAAATATTTGTCCTGCTGATGGGTTAAGGTCCTTCTACAGCCCAGTCCATCTGGGAGACACAGCAAACTTTCTCGCAATGGCACGTATTGATGTGCCATCCTGGAGGAGTTGGACTGCCTGTGCAGCCTCTGTAGGGTCCAGGTATCACCTCATGCTACTAGTATTGACACTGACCCTAGCCAAATGCAAAACTAGTGAAAAACAGTCAGAAAAGATGAGTAGGGAAAAAATGTTTGTGGCCTCCACCTGTAAAACCATTCCTGTTTTGGGGGTTGTCTCATTGTTGCCCATCTAGTACACCCGTTGTTAATGTCATTAACACCAAAGCAGCTGAAACTGATTAACAACCTCCCCTGCTACTTAACTGACCAGATCAACATCCCAGGAGTTTAATTGACTTGATGCTATACTCTGATTAAATAGCGTTCCTTTACTTTGCTTGAGCAGTGCATATATATATATATATATATATATATATAATATAAAGAACAAGGAAGAGATCTCCTAAAATGCAATTTATTTACTAAAAATTATCACAGTACAGTTTACAGTAAAGAAATTACATTACATGAAGATCTCATCCTCATTCTTTTGATGTGTATTGTTGATGTGTTTGGAGCCTGTCATTTATGTGATCTCTGTGTGGTAATTTGAAAGATATGTGGCGCCCGGCAGGAGTGACTCACCCCATCTTGCTATCTATTTACATACTGTATATAGTATGTATATATATATATATATAAATATATATATATACATACAGAGGGTAAAATAAGTATTGAACATGCTGTGATTATTCATGGTAAATATATTTCTAAAGGTGCTATTGACATATTTTCACCACATGTCGGTAACAACTTGAAACCAGTTGAGATTTCCCTTGGCTTTGTGTTTTTTGACTATTGTCTTGCTGAAATGTTCACCCTTATTTTATCATCCTGGTAGATGGCATCAGATTTTTATCAAGAATGTTTTAGTACATTTTTCCGTTCATCCCTCAATAACATGGCGTTTGCCAGTACAGTATGCTGAAAAACAGCCCCGCACCATGATGTTCCCACCTCCAAACTTCACTGTTGGTATGGTGTTTTTGGGGTGATGTGCAGTGTCATTTGACCTCCAAAGTGTGTATTATGGAATCCAAAGAGTTCAATTTTGGTCTCATCTGACCAGACTATATTCTCCCAGTATTTCACAGGCTTGTCTAAATGTTGTGCAGCAAACTTTAAAAACTTGAACGTGATTTTTCTTCAGCAATGGTGTCTTGCATGTTCAGCGTGCATACAAGCCAAGGTGTTTGAGTGCATTACTTATTGTTTTCTTTGAAACAATTGTACCTGCTAATTCCAGGTCTTTCTGAAGCTTTCCACAAGTGGTCCTTGGCTCTTAGACAACTCTTCTGATAATTATTTTCACTCCTCTGTCAGAAATCTTGCAAGCAGTACCTGGTCGAGGCTGGATTATACTGAAATGATAATCTTTCCACTTCAGGATTATGGCCCCAATGGTGCTCACTGGAACATTCAGAAATGTAAAAATCCTTCTGTAAAAAATGCCATCAGATTGTTTTGCAACAATAAGGTTGCAAAGTGCAAAGTTCTTGAATGTTTCTTGTGTGACACCTTGGTAATGAAAGTATATATATATATATATATATATATATATACAGTGAAGGAAATAAATATTTGATCCCCTGCTGATTTTGAATGTTTGCCCACTCACAAAGAAATTATCAGTCTAAAAATCGAGTGGTAGGTGTATTGTAACACTGAGAGACAGAAAAGCAACAAAAAATTCAAAAGAAATGCATGTCTAACAAATGATGCACTGATTTGCATGTTCATGAGGGAAATAAGTATTTGATCCCCTTCACAAAACATGACTTAGTACTTGGTGGCAAATCCCTTGTTGGCAATCACAGGGGTCAGACGTTTCCTGTAGTTGGCCACCAGGTTTTCACACATCTCAGGAGGGATTTTGGCCCACTCCTCTTGGCAGATCTTCTCCACGTCATTAAGGTTTGGTGGCTGACGTTTGGCAACTCGAACTTTCAGCTCCCTCCACAGATTTTCAATCGGATTAAGGTCTGGAGATTGGCTAGGCCACTCCAGGACCTTAATGTGTTTTTTCTTGAGCCACTCCTTTGTTGCCTTGGCTGTGTGTTTTGGGTCATTGCCATGCTGGAACATCCATCCACGACCCATTTTCAATGCTCTGGCTGAGGGAAGAAGGTCCTCACCTACGATTTTTATGGTACATTGCCCTGTCCATCATCCCTTTGATGCGGTTCAGTTGTCCTGTGCCCTTAGCAGAAAAACACCCCCCAAAGCAGAATGTTTCCACCACCATGTTTGACAGTTGGGATGGTGTTCTTGGGGTCATAGGCAGCATTCCTCCTCCTCCAAACACAGCAAGTTGAGTTGATGACAAAGGGCTCGATTTTGGTCTCATCTGACCACAACACTTTCAACCAGTCCCCCTCTGCATCATTCAGATGTTCAGTGGCAAACTTCAGACAGGCCCAGGGGCGGACTGACAACTTATGGGGCCCCTGGACAATAGGGGATCATGGTGCCCCTGTGTCCTTGCCCAAACTCAAAAAAGCCTATGAAAAAGGTACCAGGGCCATCTCTGGTCAGTCTGCCCCTGGACAGGCCTGGACATGTGCTTTCTAGAGCAGAGGGACCTTGCGGGCACTGCAGGATTTCAATCCTTGTCAGCGTAGTGTGTTACCAATTGTTTTCTTGGTGACTGTGGTCCCAGCTGCCTGGAGATCATTGACAAGATCCTCACATGTAGTTCTGGGATGATTCCTCACTGTTCTCATGATCATTGGCACTCCACAAGGTGAGATCTTGCATGGTGCACCAGACCTAGGGAGACTGACAGTTGTTTCTGTTTCTTCCATTTGCAAATGATTGCACCAACTGTTGTCACCTTCTCACCAAGCTGCTTGTGTAGTCCCAGTCCAGCTTTGTGTAGATCTACAATCTTGTCTCTGACATCCTTGGACAGCTCTTTGGTCTTTGCCATGGTGGAGAGTTTTGAATCTGATTGTTTGATTGCTCCTGTGGACAGGTGTCTTTTATACAGGTAACAAAATGAGATTAACAGCACTCCCTTTAAGAGACTGCTTCTAATCTCAGCTTGTTACCTGTATGAAAGACACCTGGTATCCAGAAATCCTGCTGAATGATAGGGGATCAAATACTTATTTCCCTCATGAACATGCAAATCAGTGCATCATTTGTTAGACATGCATTTCTTTGAATTTTTTGTTGCTATTCTGCCTCTCAGTGTTACAATACACCTACCATTCGATTTTCAGACTGACCACTGCTTTGTGAGTGGGCAAACATTCGAAATCAGCACAGGATCAAATACTTATTTCCTTCACTGTGTATATATACGGTATATATATATACTGTATATATATCAGTCTGTCAATAGCATCAACACAGCAGTTTATGCCCCGTAGCATAGTTTTAATAGTTTTATTACCCATTAATACTGTCAGTAAGTGTAATTTTTAAACTTCTTTAAAATGACCAAGCTGCCCAGAAAAACTGTTAGGCCACATAGATCAGCTTTTATTTATTTATTTAAAACCTTTTCCTATCCCAAGATGAAATAACTGTTTCTGCACCTGCCTAAAAAGTGTTAGCTGGAGTTTGTCATAAATCTACTAGCCCATCTAACACTACCCTCTCGACAGGTTGACATTGCTACTGCTGCGCTATGTTTTAAGTACAATGCTTTTTAATATCATCTCTTGTGAGTATATTTGCTTAAATAAAGCATATGTCATTTTTGGTACTGGGCCATGGACAAAATCACCGGGTGAAAATAAGAGAGAAAACATTTTTGGATTTATACACTCTTTAAGCAGTTGTATGCGCAGGTCTTCTAATTCTTCTCTTACTGCTGTACACAGATGTACACAGATGTTACTAACAGTTTTTGTTTTCACACCATTCTTCATAAATTCCTGAGATTGTGCTGCAAAATAATCCAAGCAGATTTGCAGTTTCTGTTGTTGTTCAAACAATCATTTATTGCTCATAGTTGTCAAGTTGCTTCTTTCATAGTCTAACATTTGGTCAAACAACCGTGAAACCTTTTGCTTATGCCTGCATGGTTTATTTATTTATTATATTGCAACCATAATCCTTTAGTCCTTTTGTATTAAAAATTAGGTGTACCTAAGCAAGTAGTGACTGGATACATTTATACACAGAAGAGGCACTGTAGGACATTATTTAAAATAAATTGCATAAAGCACTAATATGCATCTAACCAATAGCTGCTGCAACAGCAAACTAATTCTTCCTAGATCTAACTACAGTATGGTAAACTGATACAGTATGTGCTTGCATTATAGGGGTTAAAGCACTCCATAATACATAATACACAGATAATAGGGTTATTTCCAAATGTAAAATCTGTATTAAAGAATTTGATTGGCAAATGTCTGAAGCTGAAGCTTTGGAAGATAAATTTTAGGGCATAAATTACAAAAAAGGTCACTTCCCAAACATCATAACAAGTAAGCAGATGAGTAACATACATGGATAATATTGTGGAGTGAAGTAGGGTTAGATTTGCCATCAGACTGTTAGGTAGAGATATCTCTTTCTGCCCCAGTGCTAAGCAGTGGTACCTTACCAATAGCTTAATAGTCTTGAAATTAATGGACATGTCTTGTGAATGTGTTTACATTTTTATTTCATTCCCCTTTTGCATATAGCACTTGGTCCCATTCGAATCAATGGTCCTGTTTTGAAGTACAAGCGCCGCTTTATAATATTGATGGTTGTAAGTTAACCCCAGTCAGAAGTCTACTTTATGGCATTCCTGTGGTGGGAGGTACAGTCTCAAAGCTGACTGTTCTACTAGCATGAATGAACAATTGATGCAGCCCTGACAGCACTGATTGTTCATTCATGATAGGTAAAGATTTCAAGGATGTTTGAATTATCTTCAGGTGCCCTGACTGATTGAAGTAGCCGAAGATGGCTTACATAGCCCTTACAGCACTGCGTGATCTTTCACTTTTATGAATTAACAGTCAGCACTGTTGGGGCTGGTACTGTGTGTGACAAAGCCCTGCAACATTAATAATTTATTTATAAAAGTGAAAGATCACTTCGCGCTGCGGGGCTCTGTGATCTATCTGCCAAGGCTGTTTATGTTTAGAAGCATCTACAAATCACACAGTATTGCAGTCTCTGTTGCCAGAGACTAGAGATGTCACTGACAAATCTGTCTCCCTTCTAGAATTGGAGTTGGACCATGGGGGACAAACTGTCCAACCATGCCATGGCAGGACAAATTTGAAATGGGTCTAATTGAGTGTTACATGCACTTGGTCCCCTGAAGGGTTAAATACATTTTTTTAACAGTTTAGTGTGGCATTTTATTTAACTGTATAATTTACTAGGCCCTCTATCAGAGTTATTCCCCATCAGTTGCTGATTATTTTGTAGAATTAACAGATATTTACCATATAGTATATGGATTTCAGAGTTTAGAGAACACATTAGATGTGATATTCAACCCTTGCCATTTTTATAATATATCAAAATTACTTTCTGTTAGGCTCTTACCAGTCAGGCTGTGTCTATTCTAAATGGATATATAGGGATTAAGTGGGCTTGATTGCCTTTATGTAGATAAGACATCACAGCACGTGTTCTTGATAATATAGATAATTTATAATAATATATGTAAATTAAACATCTGATAAAGCCTGAGTACAAAGGTTAGTCATCATAAATACATTTGACTAACTCAGCTAACCCTTTATGTTTCCTAATTTTGGCAATGGTCATCTAAAAAAAAAAATTAAGCTAGTTGTTAAGGAGCTGGCTGCCGCTGGTGTCCTTAACAACCATTAAATGACATGGTTGTTAAAGAGCAGGTGGCTGCCACATCCTTAACAACTGGTGAGTCATCAGCTGTTAGCTGATTATAAACAAACCAGGGCATGCTGGGTCGATGATGTCACAAGCTTGCTCCACCCCATGCCTTATTTAAGAGCTGTCAGACAGCAGATGCTTTTGTCTGGAGAAGAGCTCTGTTCTTTGTGTTGGTAATCTTGTTCATCATGATTGACCTTGGATCTACTTCGGGGGACATTTTTTTTTTAGTTTTTTAATAAAGGAATTGTCAAAAACTGTTGTTGAGTTTTTATTCACTTTTGACACTTTTTTTGGTGACTATGTACCCCCTACTCATTCACATTGTGGAGCTGTAATCTGGGGGCCCCCTTGTTAAAGGGGATTCCAGATTCCAATAAGTCATTCCTGCAGACCCCCACAACCACAGTCCAGTGTTGTGGGGAAGAGGCCCTTTTCCTCATCAGCATGGGGACAAGGTGCTTTAAGGGAGAGCCCCTGCCCCAAAGCACCCCCACATGTTGAGGGCATGAGGCCTAATATGGTTTGGATGGGGGCGCTCACTTGCCCACCCTTTCCTGACCTGCCGGGATGCATGCTCAGAATTTTTTTTTTAATTTGGCATGGAGTTCCCCTTAAAATCCATACCAGACTCGAAGGGCCTGGTAAGAATTGGGGGGGGGGGGGAGTCACACAGTTTTTTTTATTGATTTTTTTTTTGTTTTTTTTTAATTGCTGGCAATAGATGAACCCTGCTGATAACTGATGACTTATCAGTTGATGAGGACACCAGCGGCTGCCAGCTCCTTAACATCCATGCAAAATAAATGCATCAAAAAAGGGTGTGAAAAAAATATGAAAAATGCACCCAGAAAATGCATCAACTGCAATCTGCATAGATGTGAACCTAGCTTGAAAGATGTCTATCCTATTTCTGCTGCATTGACATAATGATGGGGACAATAATTTATATTCCTTCCACACTCTAGCCAAAACTTAAAAAAAAAGCTTTTAAAGAACTTTACAAAAATGTTTTAAAAAAATAACTTTTATTGTTGTTTTAATTTTGGATAAAGAAGGGTTAGAACTGGTCAATGCTGTCTGCTCCCTTCCCACAAAATGTTGTTTTTAGAGAAAACGTGTTGTAATGAAATGAAAAATGTTAGGCCTGCAAGCTTTAGAGTATGCATCTGTTATGTATAAAGAAAACTCTGATGGCTTTTTCTGTGTTGAACTGTTCTGTGAGGTACACCTGTCCAGGCTCTGCTAGACAAACATCACAAACATTTTGCAGAATTATCTGCTAAAGCACATGTGCTTAACAGTCCTGTTTTCAATAGATGATCTAGTGTTAAGAACTAACTATATACTTCATATCACCCAGTGTTTTAAGACATCATGCCAGCTATATGACCAAAAGTATGTGGATGTCCTAGTTTTTTTAATTGTGATGTTTCCAAGGAAGGTTTCTGTTAAAAACACTGCATAAAAATATATTTGAGACAACCTTGTGGCAATAGTTTGAGGAAGATACTCCTGCTCTGGTACGACTGTACCCCTGTGCACAAAGCCGGGTCCATAGGTCTGTAAATGTTTGGTATGGTGTTTGATGATGCTTGACGATGTTTGACGTTGCCTGCACAGAATCCTACTAAACATCTTTTGGAAGAATGGAAAGCTGACTACAAGCCAGGTCTTTTCATCCAACATCATTACCTGAACTCACAAAAGCTTTTTAGGCTAAAAGAACACACAACTATACAGTACATACAGTGCATACTTCAAAACCTCATAAAAAGCCTTTGAGAAGAGTGGAGGCTATTAATTCTGAAAATGAAGGTATGGTGGGGCAGCAACTCCATATCAATGGCTATGGTTTTGGAATGGAAGCTTGTAGATGTAATAGCCAAGTGTCCTCAAACCCTTGGCAATATAGTGGATCTTTTAGATATGTTGAACATGCACAAACATTTGAAGCATTACAGAGTAAATCTTAAAGTATATCTAAAGCTATTTCTTTTTTATTTAGATAGGGTAGGAAATAGAGGAGCACAGACAGCAATAGAAAAATAAATAAATACTTGATAGGGGATCTACCCACCCCACATTGTCCAAAACATAAAAATAAATATTTGTTTAAGATACATCCCTTTTTGTACCTTCATTTGGAAAATGCAGCATACATAAAGTATATAAAGATGGGCACAGAGAACTACCTAGGCTGAGCAAAGAGGCAAACATTCCAAATGCATTGACCAACAACCTCAGCTGTGCTCTTCAAACCTGGAGCAATCTCTGCTCCAATGCATGAGGACCCACCAGGACACTGTCATCTTGCCCAAACAGACTGTGCCTTGTTCCTTCTCATAGTCCCGTCTGGATATAGAGAGCTGTCAGATACTTATCTTCCACAAGGGATTCATCATGTACTGGATTTAAACCTGCTCACTCTTTCACTTTCACAAGAAAGAATGTCACTTTCCCAATTATACTTTTTATATGCAGTATTTTTTTTTGTTTCTCTGCCCATTTTGTACAGGTATATATGTTAGTTGAGTCTATTGGACCATCCCAGTCCTTATATGAGCTGCAGGACCAACTTTATAACTGTAAATAATTGAACATTTATTTGGACACATATGTGCCCTTCGAACCAGGAGCAATCTCTGCTCCAATGCACAAGGACCCACCAGGATATTTATATGGACATATATTAGCGAATAAATTACTATTTATCATTACATCTAGGAGCACAGGCAGTAACCTTGTCAATTTTGGGAATATGAAAAATGCAAAGTAGAATAAGACAGTACTTGCTTTTGCTGCTTTTTTTTAGTATTACAGATATGGCATGGCATGACCAAGTTTTATTCCTAAATGTGATTGTGTAAATAGAAAACTTGTATCCAACATGTTCCTAATGAATAAACACCTTTTGCACATTTTTTTTTAAATCAGCCAAGTATACCTAATTAACATCTTACATGGACACTTTGGTTACATCCTTATGCCTTTAACCGTGTCTAAAATATTTACTGTAACAATATTTTATTTCATACTGTGACTTGCTAGATGACATGACTAAAGACAGGACAGAAATACAAATATAACAATTGTTTTTATTCCCAGAGTTGTCTATAAGGTGCCACTTATCAGTGACCCTTGGGAGAATGACTAATCAAACCACTAGTCTACAAAGCTCTTTCCTGGCCCTGCATGCGGTGACAGTAATTTTGGCTATGGGACTTTTCTTAAGTGGTAGATTAAGTTCACTATTTCCAATCAAGCTTCAAAACACTCCCTATTGATTTTTCCAGTTTTTTCAGTCAAAGTCTTGTTTCACTGTTCTTTTTACTACTGGTCCTTAGATGATTCTCTTCTGTGGATGTTGATCAATACTGGAAAAACAGAATAAAATAATAATCATTGTCATAATAAATGGCAAACAACAATTGAATAAGGTACTATAAATTCAAAGTTTACACAGTGATGGAAAAGTAAATTATTATGATGATACAGCACTTCAGCACTTTGCGCTTTGCATTCTTTTACTGAATAAATATGACTATGTAATAGAGATACTATACATAACTATAAATTTGCTCCTTGCTCTTAAACATTGACATTAAACATTCTCCAGACTGAACAGATTTTCTAGGTAAAAAAAAAAAAAAGCTTCCCAAACTGAGTAGTAACTATTTAATAATCCTCTTCACAATCCAATCTAGCCTCTGTAGTGTCTTTACTTCTCATAGGAGGATTATCTAATGATTGAAGCACTTTCCCTCTCTCTACTATATTATCAGAGTCACGATATATTATCACACTGCTTTTTCAACTATGCAGATTCAATATGTAATCCAATCTCTTAATAGTACAAATACATACACATCTCTATACATATACTGTATATATACATGTCTACACATCAATCTATACAGTACTATATATATATATATATATATATATACACACACACACACCTATATATATATATATATATATATATATAGATATATATACATACACACACACAGACATACCTATAAGCAAATATCTGTAAATGACTACCCAATATTAACCAGCTCATGACCGGCCTATAGTAAAATGACGTTCGAGTGGGATTTTTGTAGATCCAGGTGGATGGACCACCACCTCGTGCATGCCCACAGGGCCGCTCTGCAGTGAGATCTGTCACTGGCTGTGCCAGTACCTTGTGACCGCTGTGACCAATTACAGCAGGTCACATGATAGTTACAAACAATGGATGGCTTTCTTTCATGCCATCCATTGTATACAATTGTGTTGCTATCTGCGACTGATCATAGTGATCACATGGCAAAGACTGGGCCAATCATAGCCCATCTGTGTCATGTGATTACCTGTGGCCAATCACAACTAATCACAACAAAATAAACTGAATGAATCAATTTCATTCAGTAAAATGCTTGCTTATAGCAATGAAATTCATTGCTATAAGCAATTATGTGTAAGAAAAATACCAATCACTTCCCCAGAGTAGTACAATGTTACTATGGCAACATTAAATTACTCTATAAAAAAAGTGTAAAAAAAATTTTAATAAATAAAAAGTTTTAAAAAATGTTTTTTTTTTTTGTTCATACAGTCACCAGTCAGTCCCTGATCACCGCTGCACCAGTTATATGATAATGTTGTACTGCACCAGTGACAATACTTAAAAAAAAAGAAATGTGTTTTTTTAATTACTTCCTTTTCCAAAAAAAGATGACAAAAAATTACAACTTCAAAAAACTTGCCATGCCTCTTATTAATTACCTTAGACTGTCTGCTTTCCAAAAAGGGGTCACTTGGGGGATATTTGTACTGTCCTGACATTTTTGGGCCTCAAGAAATGAGATAGGCCATCAGTACATTAGGATTGATTGATTTTCAGCTATATACCATTGTTTGTGGACTCTATAACTTTCCTATAGACTAATTAATATACACTGATTTGGGTTATTATCACCAAATAAATGTAGCAGTATACATTTTGGCCTAAATTAATAAAGAACAATTATTTATTTGCAAAATTTTACAACAAAAATGAAGAAAAACTTGTATTTTCAAAATATATTTAGCAAAAAATAAAAAGCCCAGTGATGAAAAAACAGCATAAAAAGAAAACTCTATTTGTGTGAGCAAAATGATAAAAATTTAGTTTGGATACAGTGTTGCATGACTGTGCAATTGTCATTCAAAGTGTGAGAGCTCTGAAAGCTAAAAATTGGCCTGGGCAGGAAGTGTCCAGTATTGAAGTGGTTAAGAATTCAGCTGATGGCAGTACACACTGAAGAAAGCACACTGTAATGGTTCACATACACCAGTGATCTGAGTCCTTTGCTCACAAAATAATTACATCGTAAAACAAAAGACCTGGTGGCTCTTCCTATGAACATGTATCAATTTTGAGATTGTGATAAGTAGTATCTCTCACAGTATAGATGCAGAGAAGACCAAGAATGTAGCTCATTTTTCTATGTAGTAAAAGCAAGGAAATCATTATCCACGAACACAGCTAAGACTATGCTATGTCTTGTTGCTGAACAATGAGTAGTGTAGCCTCACGTTCACCTCCTTGTTTCTCAGATAATGAACTGCCTAAGGCAGGCCATACAATAGCCAATTTTCTTTAGAAAATTGCTCAACTGCACTGACTGCATTGATGGGGGTATCCCTCCTGTGGGGCTATTGTATTTTGACAGAAGGCAGTTTACCAGCTGTCAGAATACAATAATCACTGTTTAGGGCTATAGCCCTTGGCAGTGATCAAACAAGAAAAAACCTGACAGGCTAGTTGTACTGAAGTCGATTGATAGATCGACTTCAGAACAACCAACCTGCCCATACATGGATTGAAATGCAGCCAGTTCTTTCTAAGCCAGACAAATTTTTAATCTGTCTATTTTAGGTTACCCTAGATTTTTGGGTTTTTTTAACAAAGGGAAAAACTTCATAAAGACTTGTTGGACAATAAATCTGAAGTCTTACTAATTTTTCACTTGTTTCTCTGAGAAGCAGAAAGGAAGGTGCCAAAGCTGAACTCCACATAGATATTAAAAACACATATTAATATAGTTATGTATTTATTAAAAACATTTTTTCAAAAAGTGTAACTACTAAATTTGTCTTGATTTCACGTGAAGACTAGAAAAGAGTGATGGGCATCCCTGAACCAATCTGGTGTCTTGCATATGAAGAATGTTCTGTATCTCTCATCATTGTGTTGATTAGGGAGCCATCTAGCCATCACTGCAATTAAAGTCTGTTCTTTTCTGAAACAGGACGTTTCACTCACACATCAGTCCAGTTCCAATTTAGCTTCCAGAAGGACACACCGGTGAAGGTTTACTTTCTCCCTTTGATATACATATGGCTATAGGTTCATTAATTGTGTTTGTTAAAGTCATATATATATCTAGTTCGCATTTTAGTGTATTCAATGTGATTTATAGATAGCTGTTTGTAATTAATGTGTTCGTTGTATGCATTTGTAAGAGATATGTATACAAATGTATTGTAAATTCAGTTTATGCGATTCTATTGCAGTTTTACAGAACTATTCGCAGAAGTACATTCAGTTTTGGAATAAAACACAATGCTGTTTCTGTCAGTTTTGTTAGCTAGCTGTTGGCTAACTGTTAGTAGGACACATAAGGAACATGATGAAAAAAGTCTAGGGTAGAGTGAGCAGACAGATAACCCCATCAATCTAAACAAATTGACTTGTGAGCCACTGAGGTATATTATAAAAATATGAGTATTAGATCGCTGGTTAATATGCCCACTCTCGTGTGATGTGCGTTTATCAACAAAATATTTAAATAATTACCGCGCTCTAATATCATCAAAAAGGTGTAATCCAAAAGTGCAAAAGTGCTTATAAATAAAAATAATAAAGCATGTGAAAAATTGATACAATCATATCATATTAGCAGATCCCTATATGTGCAATCCTTATGACAATGTGCAAATCTTCCATTTGTAAACCTCAAGAAAAATCAATAATATAATATAAAAATGCAATAATCTGAAAGATAATTAAAAAATAAATAAAATAAAATGAAAAGTCTATTGTGAGAAAACTGTCCCAATGTGCAAATAAATCTCCAGCCTGAACAGATATACTCTCTTTCGGTGTGAAGATAAGATCTTTGCAGTGATGTTGTAAACCTGTGTGGCTGCAGGACTGTGAGGGATACTCCCTCCTTTGATCCACTCCTTAATCCTCTGCCTTTGTATTCCTCATATGTCTCATGCAAAAAAAGAGATAAAAGATACGGTGTCTTATCCTAGGGGTAAAACAGCTTTAATGTGCTTCCATGTTGCACTCACATTTAATATAATACAATTGCGCTTTGTATATATAAGATCCCACAGCTTGCAGCTAAAACAGAGTGGAGGGTGTGTGTCCACACACCTTCAGTACTCGCCGTATCATAGATAGAATGCGCGGTGACGTCACTGCCCCTCCCCAACGCGTTGAGCTACAGGGATTTCTTAGCTTCGTCTGGGGGATCATCAATCTGTTGCTGCTCTGCGCTTTTGCAGTCTAAACACAGGCTGGTGGCAGGGAAAATACCTAGGTGTTCTGCCTCCAGGATTGCAATATATTGCATCTATCTTGCCTGCAATATCAAATTTGACCACCAAATTGAGCCAGTAATGAATTTACTGCTTTATAGAAACTAGAGACTGCTTAGATAAGAGTTAATAAAAATTCCCATAATTCTGATAAAGGAAAGAGATGCATCTTGAAAGCTCAGACTCCATCTCAGAAACTGGGAAAGAATGAGCCAGCTATCAGAGCACATGTTGGACTAAAACATGCATCTCTTTTCATCCCCTAAAGGGAGCATCAATGGTGAGAATCACTTATCACCACCTATAGCCTAACTATTCATTGTGTTTTCTGTATGTTCTTACATTAATTGTACGAATTTCTAATTTTAACTAATATTTTCACCCACCCTGTTTTGTTAACAAAGCTTCAAGATTACATTCAGTCTGGCTTATTGCAGAATAGGAGGGTTTAGCTGCATGTCGAGTTGCACACAGAGAAACGTGTAGAGAGGACAGAACACTAGCTGTGTACTTTGCTAAAAAAGAGAAAGGTTAGGTCACCAGGCAGGATGTACTATATGGCAGGGCTATGTAAACTTTAGGAGTAAGGAGTAAATTAACAGAAATACGAATCCTTTGTGGGTAAAAATTTCTCACATATGTATTTCATCTGTGTGATTATCTGTTTTCTTGAAGTTCAGCTGTAACCATGTGTATGCAATTCCATTCTGTTGGGTAAGTAGCCTATCAGACAAGTTTACCTTTGATAGCTGTTCTTAATCTGTGGCAGACTATATGTGACCAGTAACCACGTATCTATCTAAATATTCTTTCAGCCTGCTTAATATCTGTGAAACTATTTAAAATATGACACATTCACATCACATAGTTTTTTTTTCAGTTCTTAAAACTTTATTATGGTGCTATAGCTACAGCTGCTGTGACCACTCTGTACTTTGAGGTGTTTTTTTCACATTTTAAAATGTACATGTATTTAATTTATTGCTGTAAAATTTGAATCAAAATGCACATTGGTTTCTCTGGTTTTATTATTTTTAATTTTTTTTAATAAAAACTTCTCAATGAAAGCATAATTATCCAAATTACCCATTGTCAGGCTTATAATAAAAACCGAACATAACTCCCAGAGTAGATAATGCTGTAGAACAAAAGGATACATGCTGAGAGCCAGATGAAATAAAACGACTAAAGCCATAGAGCCAGGTGATAAGAAGAAATTAGTGCATTTTCAAACAATAGAAAGTGGTTATAAGTGGCAAACTACTGGTTATTCAAACAATGTACGGATTCTATTAAAATATACAATACAGAGTGATTTGCAGTCACTTTTATGTTGTATTTTGCAGAGTGCTTGTCGATTATTAAAATATAAGTTTCCATCCCTGTCGCTTCAAAATACTGAAAAATGTCCAGAAAAAGCATTAGACTTGTGTTGCACTGGCATTTCTATTATTTGTCAAGTCATTTTCTATAGATTTTTCTTGGAAGATTGCAATGCTTTTGATGTAGTTACGTTCAGGTATTTACTTGGAGCACGAAGATAATTATGCTCCTGTTTAACCACTTGCCTACTGGGTCCTTTCACCCCTTTCCTGCCCAGGCCAATTTTGATCTTTCAGTGCTGTTGCACTTTGAATGACAATTGTGCGGTCATGCAACACTGTACCCTAAAAATTTTTTATATTTTTTTTAGATAAATAGAGCTTTCTTTTGGTGGTATTTAATCACCACTGGGGTTTTTATTTTTTACCGAACTAACTAAAAAAGACCAAACATAGTATAAACAAAAATTAATTTTCACTGATGCTATTTTAAAAAAAAAAAGTTTTTCTTAGTTTCTGTTATAAAGTTTTGTAAATATGTGATTTTTCTCCTTCACTGGTGTGCACTTATGAGGCTGCATGGATGGGCACTGATAGGCTGCACTGTTGGGCACTGAAAGGCTGCAGTGATGGGTACTGGTGAGGCTGCACTGATGGGCACTGATGAGGAGGCACTGATGAGGCTGCACCGATATGTGGCAATGATGCACACTGATAGGTGACACTGATAGACGGCACTGATGGGCATTGACAGGCAGCACTGATGGGCACTGATACAAAGCACTGATGGGCACTGATAGCCAGCACAGAAGAGGCACTGATAGCCAGCACTAATGGGTACTGATAGCCAGCACTGATTTGCACTGATACAAAGCACTGATCAGCACTATTAGCCGCACTGATGGACATTTATGGGGCTACACTGATCATCAGGGCACTGATGATCAATGTAGATGTCCTCTCTGAGAAATGCCATTTACTGGCTCTCTTCTTCTCAATTATTTTTCTGGGCTGGAGTTACACTTAAAAAATGTACCTTTTCCAACTTACATACAAATTCAACTTAAAAACAAACCTACAGAACTTGTTTGTAACCCGGGGACTGCCTGTATAAGCACACACTTAATATCTAAAATGTATTAGTGTCACAGTGGGCGCTCTCCCCCCTCCGCTGGCCCACATCCGAGGTGACCCCCTGCTGTCTCTCGTCCTGCCGCGGCTCTTTGAAGCCAAGCTGCGCAGGACGAGAGGCGCGGCCCCTCTCACCTCTGCCACTATCTTGTCCCCATCCAGTGAGGCCGGAGGAGACGGGATAGCGAGGTTCACACCTCTCTGTTGAGAGGTGTGAGCCTCCTGCAGAGATGAGAGGGATCACGGCATCAGGCTGATGCCGCACGATCCCTGTCATCCGCAGCGGATGTCCCTGGACAAAGGTCGCACTCACGAGAAGCGCAGCCCGTGTCCAGGGGGGGTGCCACATTGCCGGGCGACGATGCACGCCACCCCCGGCCCGCCCCCAGTTACCAGGATGACCAGAGAGCGTCCTGCATCAGCTTAAGAGGCTGATGCCAGGCTCTCCGATCATCCATTCTACTGTGCAGTCACGGAGGGAGCCCAGCTGCAGTGGGACCCTCGTGACCAGACTCTGCCTGAGACCCCCCAAGTCTAGGGGGAGATCGCCCACACCTGCCTGAGACCCCAAGCTAAGGGGAGATTACCTGCTACCTGCCTGAGACCCCCAAGCCTAGGGGGAGATTGCCTGCCACCTGCCTGAGACCCCATCTGAGAGGAGATTACCTGCCAGCTGCATGAGATCCCCAAGCCTAGGAGGAGATTGCCTGCCAGCCTGCCGGAGACCCCCAGCCCAGGGGTAGATTGCCTGAAAGCCATGCCTGTGACCCCAGCAAAGGGGGGAGATTGCCTGCCTGTTGCCTGAGACCCCCAGCCCAAAGGGCGAGACCCCTCACCTGTCCTGGACCTCCAACAGGTACCTGTGTCTTACTTTCTTGTCCCTGGGAGACCGGACACCCTATCGGATCCGTGGGCATATGCTTTCCCCTGTTTTACCTGAACTGTCTCTGTGATGATCCCCTAACCCCCCGGTTGGATTACAATTTGCTACAGAGACATTTTATTTGCTCTCGATACTGGACTGCAAGTGTTTTGGCCCCTCCTTGCTGTCCCCCTACTGGCGAGATCACCCTCACTGCCATTTCCCCATTGAGTGACTGTCATTTTGTTGTCACAAAAAAGCTTTGTGCGTTTGCCATCTGCTCTGTGTGTTCTGTCCTGCCTACCCTCCGTCACAGTATTACTTGGTATGCATGAGCTTAAATTCATCAAATAATAATCCTATGGACACTCCAAAATTTATAAAAATGTAAATACTGTAATAAAGCACAATGAGCAACATACTGTACATTTGCAGCTGCAGATTTCTTCAATTGCACAAACTTTTTTTAGTACTGTAAAAATATGCACACAGTTCATATAAAGTGTACCAGAGATATTGCTATTGAAATGTATAAAATTGCAACAGTTGTGCACAGTTGTGCACCTATAGCTCCTATGGGGTGATAATTATGCACTTAATACATTAATCATGTTGTATATGGTCAAAATAACACACAATCTATTGATTTACTAAAGGCATAGAGACTGTTCACCAAGAAAAGGAAATGTACACTGAGTCTGGTAAGGGCCTGTTTACACCTATTTTTGTTTAGATAACCATGCACCCCAGCTCAGGAAAGGGTCTTAACACAAGAAAAATGTCACCTGCTCTATTTTTCTTTTGAAAAACACACCTCAAAACACATAGCATGTTGTAATGTGTTATGTTTGGCTAAAAAATCCTGTTTTTGCCCTTGCATTTGATGTATTGAAAAACCCCCTGTATACCAAGCACCTTGACTATTCACTTTGCAAAGTGAACAATTGTTATTACATTAGTAAATAAACCCCTTTAAGAAATACAGTATATATATCCAAAAGTGCAAACACATTAGGTACAGATTGAGGTGGAATAAGGTACATGTTGTGGTACCAAGCCCCATATGTCAAGCATATCTCACTTCTACACAAGGAATGTGTGTATTTTGTAAATATGTATGATTAACTCATAGGAGGTGTAGGAACACAATGTTTACAATTTTGTATACTTCAGAGGGAATGTCTCGGATACACTATATTCAGTATGTATCATTTCTTACAAAATATACAATATAAGGAATTTACAGCACACAATCAACAAATAAAATATACATTATTTACCTAGAGCGGTACCATACAAAAAGTACTCCTATTTTATTCCTTTTTCCACTTTTAGTTGCCTATCTACATTTTATCTAACAACTCAAGACCCTTCTCTTTGGAGTGTAAAACTGTAAAAATCAACATCATTAAAAAAAATAAACCTAAGCAATATTGAACATTATTAAACATATAGAATACACATGTAAATATAGTATAAACAAAAATGAATTGTCACTGATGCTATTTTAAATTATCAAGTTTGTTTTGAAATGGGAGTGTATCTTCGATACTAATCCAACTCCAAAGTAGCGCTGTGACTTACTACTCCACCATTAATAATGATAAAGTGCATAAAACATAACAAAGTCCATAAAATGTCCATAAACTGTGCAAAAATGGTGCACGTGAGGTTACTTTCCCTTCGAGAAGAAACTCACTGCAGCAAATTTCCATCCATTCTCATGACTGGCACAAACTCCTTTGTGTATATAAACACAGACCACTTAGAATACCACTGGATTACTCCTCCATCAGGCTCACATGTCACCACCAAGTTTTTTGGTGTTCTTACAAATCATTGTACTGATTCATAAGCAGGGAATTGAGAGGATCTTATCTCTAAAGATCCCACTGTAGCGCTGGAAGATGATTGTTTACCTAAAGGGCTCTGAACACTCTAGCAAACTTAAAGTGGTTCTAAATCCTTAAGGTTTTCCATCTTAATGCATTAAATGGAGTTCCACCCAAAAGGGGAAGTTCCGCTTTAAAGATTGGTCCCCCGCTCCCCATTTAGGATTGGCACCTTTGGGGAGCAGGGGGATGGGTACCCGAATTTGACAGGTACCTGCTCCCACTTCCGCTGCGATCGCCTAGGCAATCAGAAACGGAAGTTGTCCTCATACCCTTCCTCCCCAAAGTCTTGTGGGACACGTGACAGGTCCCAGAAGATGAAGGGGCCATTCAGGAAGTGCAGCACTACTCGTGCATGCGCAGTGGGCACCCGGCTGTGAAATTGCAAGCTGCCACAGCCAGGTGCCCACACTGAAGATGCCAGCCTCCTGGAATACAGGACGGCCGGTGAAACAGGCTGCGGCGGGGGCAATTTGGGATTGTGGGACAGGTGAGTGGCTGTTTTTAAAAAGTCAGCAGCTACAGTTTTTGTAGCTGCTGACTTTCATTTTTTTACAGAGTGCGTGGAACACCACTTTAAGGTTGAAACCTTCTGTGCTTCAGCTCCCCCCCGGCCCCCCTTATTTCTTACCTGAGCCTGATTCGATCCAGCAATATGCATGAGAGCAGCGACTTTTCTCATTGGGCTGATTGATAGCAGCAGGAGCTGATGGGAGCTGTCAATAAAATGCTGTAACACAGGAGTGAAGTAGGGTAGATCCTCCTGCTCTGTGTCAATGGATGCAGACAGGGCAGCTCGGGAGTGAGCCCGCACGGGTGCCCCCAAGGAAAGCAGCTTTCTGTGGGGGCACTCACTGAAGAAAAGGGGCCTGGAGCCCCTGCAGGGAACAGCTTCCAGAGTTCAGCACCCATTGTGCTGTGTGTTTTCAGCGCAGCCCAATCCCTTCCTTTGCCTCTGGGAGGTGAGCTTATATGCCAAATGAGCTACATAAATAGACTTGATTTTCTGCTAGGTATCACTACATAATGGCTCTCTGTCCGTTCAAGTATGTGGTACTATTGACCTATATAGTAGTACACCTATTCTTCTATATAGGTCAATGCTTCACCTTCTTGTAAAAATACTAGGTACCTGATAGCCAAGTAAATCCTCAGCATGCACTACTTTACTTTGTTGCCAACCTGGTACAAAAATGTGCCATGACATGCACGGTTTTTCAAAATCCATTACTCTAAAAGTTTAAAGTCACTGATAAATGGTTAAGCTCTTTGTCTAAGAGGTTGTTATTGAAGGCTAAAAATGGATTTTAAGGCTAAAAAATTTATTGAAAGCTCGAAGCTCCAAAAAAGCTCAAACTTAAAAAATCAATTGTCCTCTATGGTGCCTGTTCACACCTTATAGCGCGAACAGGCATCATAGAGAAACACTGATTTTTTTAAGTTTGAGCATTTTTGGAGCTTCAAGCTTTGCATATCAAGCTACAAAATGCTCAAATGTGACTGCAGCCTTAGAGTTATACATAGTTTGCAGTTGTTGACCTCTGCAACTGAATACGCTAATGATTTTGCTCTCATAGTGATGCATTGGCTTGAATGTTTTCAGCCACTGCCCGGTAGCAAGTATAGGATTTCTGACAATTGTAAGAAGTGACTAAACACTAAGTAAACTAGAATTTTGCATAAGAGTACAAGCAATGCCCACACCTCATTATACTTGTCTTATGATAAGTATAGTTTAAGTGGGGAGGCTATTTACATTCCTTAATATACATTACAAATGACTGCTAGAAAAAGTAGGAAAATGTATATGAAATTCTTTCAAAGTGTTATATGCTGTATCAAGCAAATTGAAATGTGAAAGTCATTAATAGTTAACTTTGAAGTAAATGTTACAATATAACTCAAAGTATATATTTACTGGATATACATTATACTTTCACTTTAAGTTTTGGAAAGAAGATACAGCTTCTTGATAGTTTGGCTGGAGAAATGTTAAGGGTGGAAAAAAGGTTTGTTTCAATCAAAATAACACTTAATATACCTTGCTGTCAAATGTATTTTATTGATCATTACAATAGATGTTTTAATCAAAACATGTTTGAGAGAAAAATGTGGATGCATTAACAACAGATTTAACCTGAATGTAACTGGCATGCTGGCCTCATTTGGTAAGTATAGTGTTTAAAGGAGATGGAAATTATCAGCACATTTTAAGTGTGGTAGGAGTAGCAGAAGTGAAATTGATCCAATGTCATCAGAAAACATTTATTTGCAGAGAGAAACACCCTTGAAGAGCAACATGACAGATTTATTTCTATTCTGTTTCTTGCAATTCGTGCTATTAAGTGTTTCAGAGAAAAAGAAAAAAACACATGAGGGAAGCATAATCCATGAAAAAAAAGAAATACCAAAATCACAGGTCAAGATCTGGAGCTGAAATGTAGCAGGCTCAGGGGAAATAAGCTCAACACAATTGTGAGTAAATACAGTATGACTCTGTAGAAAGTGTAGTAAATTGGTAAAATAGTAGTTCAGCAATGCAGGTGTATAAGAGGTAAAGTAATAGTAACAAAATCAACAAATAAATACATGATAGGAAAACTAAAAACAAAACAGAAAAAAAGACAATGGGATTGACTTACTAAAACGGCTAAATCTGGTACAGCTGTGCATGGTAGCCAAGCAGCTTCTAACTTTAGCTTGTTCAATTATGTTTTGATTTTAAAAAAAAAATGGAAGTTGTTTGGTTTCTTTGCAGAGCTGCACCAGATTTTGAACTCTCCCATTTTAGTAGATCAACCCTAATAAGTTCTATAACAATTAAGAGCCAAATTTTAAAAACACTCTGCATACCTGATGATAAAATAACTTCTCAATGCCCCTTTCCGCCAGCTGTTCCAGAGTAATTTTTCTTCTAGCACTATCTTCCTGTGGTGAGAGTTTATCCCAGAGATGTATAAAAAACTTGATGCAAAAATTCAGCCCTTCTTCTGTTGGAAATGATGAGAGTGGTTGTGCTCATTCAGGAATTGACTTGAGTTTAGTAAGTAGCTTGGGTGAGCAGATGTTTTGTGTGTTTTATGCTATGGGCCTGATATACAAAGCCCTCCTGTATTAAAAACTGTGTTTACTTGTTTCCTTGCTGGATGTCTCATGCATTTGCTACCGCTACTAATACTGGTTAGCACCAGAGTATGATTCCCTTACCATGTATCTAACTATATATATATTATATATATATAAATATATATATAAATATATATATATATATATATATATATGATTTCTTTTTTTCCCTTTCTCAAAATACCAGCTAAAATGTCTATCATAGGATCATAGAGGGAAGCTGTAAAATACACACAAAATATATCTAATTTTTTTATGAACATTATTATTTTCAATTTCGAGCAGGCATGGCTAGTTAAATACACATCTACTAGAAATTGGAAATGTTTGCATGGATATATTGTGTTAATATTACTTTAAAATGTTTACTATAGTAAAGAAAAATACACATATTTAAAGTAGAAAGGATATTCTAATACTAAATATAACATCTTTTCAATAAATAAAATGCTTTTAATTTTGTATACATAAATGTCATTGAACTTTGCTTTTTTCTTTTCTACTTTAACTGACAAAATCACATCTGGGCAATGTATTGATTTCATAGAATGAAAGCTCAAGGATAGATAAATATAGAAAGCAATAAATCACTTTAATTTTAAACACAGTTATCCTTCCAATAAACTGACTATTAAATACCATCATTATCTGCACTTAATAAATTTTGACATTATAGTATAAAATTAAACTTTTGTGCAAGACACCTGTATATCAAATAATTTGACAAAGGCTCAGTCCATGAATAATTTTCAAAACATCTTTTAGCTGCATGAAATTACATCTTGAGCATTTGCAGTTTAACACAATAAGTATGATCATCATGAAGCCATTCTTCTGTAAAAGCCGTAATTAAAATTATTTCTTAAAATCAACCAAGGTAAGATTGATTGCCCAAGGAGATGCTTATTTTGATCATGCCAGCAAGTTTTAATAAACACCAGTGTGATGAGTGCAATTTTATGTGTATTTCTATATCATTTCCCTACTAAATGCTGCTGAACATGATGTCAGTAACAGCAAAGTTCTTTGAAGATGACTGGCACACAAGTTTCCACTCTCAACTTGGCTGTATTGTTTACTTATTATATGCCATACAGACCTCTATCTACTATAGTAGGACCTCTATACTACAAGAAAAGGTCTGACAACCTTGATGCTGATTTGGACCCATTTACAGTATAAGCTGTTGATATCCGATTTGCATGCGCAAACTACTTGATTTCTATTAAGCACCGCATGTCACTTCTTGGAGGGAATTAATATATCATATATTAATTTTCTTTTCCTTGTTACATCATGCTTCTGTACTGGCATTTAGACTGTAAAATGTTTATAAGTGCACTCTTCTGAGGCTTATTTTTGTACATTTTTCAATACAAACATTGTGAAAGACGTTGACTGGCACATGAATGTGTGTACAATGTTTGGATAAGTTGCTGTGACATTGAAAGCCAATGTGCCAAATGATTTCACTGATTTACAAAGACAAACTGATAAGCTTTTGTGAATTGGTTAAAGTATCTTTGGCTCCCATTTGTTAATGAAAGGGCTGATAAATCACTGGCAGAACAAGTTTTATGATGTCTGATTAATTTTATTAATAGCAATAATAATAACCACTTCACGTCTGGACTGTTTTACCCTCTTCCAGCCCAATTATACAGAGTCTACAAGTTATGGTACATATACAGTATTTGAAAAAGTATACATGTATCTTATATACAAGATTGATTTGAAAATATATTAGTCCTGATTCCTGTATATTTTAGCCTGATGCATGGTGAGTTTTCTGTCACAATTCTTTTTAAAAATGAAATTAAAGTTGAAGTTTAGTTAGTTATGCAAAAATAAGCAGACACTTGCCTGTCCAAGGATCCACCACTGTTCTCACCCAGGCTGGTTCCTCACCAGTCTTCAGGTGCCCGTCTGCGACTCCTTACAGATTCACAGCCAGCTTTCCATTGTGCATGCACAAGCCACCATCTAACCAAAAGTGGGAGTAAGTACCTGTCAAAACACCCTAAAAAAAATAATCAAAATGTGGCAGAAGAGGGGGGAGGAGTTGCCATTTTAACAAGGTATTTCTTACACACAGAATAGCCATACTTACAATTACAACCAAAACAAATTCTGCTAGTCTTCTTGAGTATGGGGTTACCACATGTGTGAGCCTTTTTCACAGCCTTCATACATAGATGGGGCCAAAATCCAAGGAGCACCTTTGGGCTTTAAAGGGGCATAAGTTAAACTTTGGAAGGCTTGGAACAACAGTACAATGTAGATACCCACAAAATGACCATATTTTAGAAAGCAAGTGCCCCCTAATTATTTTCTAAAAGGCATAGTGAGTCTTCAACAGACAAGATCATTCTTAATAATTTTTTCAGGCAATATTCAGATAAATCCACTTTAGTAAGGAATATTTTAAGGTAACACAACACCTCATATGGAAAAAAATGTAAAACTTTTGTTTCTCATCCTGAACTCAGCTAGGTTATTAGCTGAAAATCTAGTCCTCAAGAACAGAAAGAATACTGAGAAAACAGCAAAAACAGCAAATGTACTATGAGGATAGAAGTCCTCTGCAGATGGCAAACTGTTAATCTGTTATGCTTACATTGCTGTTTGCCTTTGGAACCCTGTAGAACCTACTACCACTTCCAAAAGTATTTGCATACGTCTCTGACTCCACATGTAGAGCAGTCAAATGCCAATGCAAACCTGTCACAGGAAATAAATGGTAGAACATGTCTATGCAGTGACACTCATGAAGAAAGATGATCCACAACTCATTGCTTGAGCTTAAGATCTTCAAAATGTATTAGTTCTCCATCAAAGACAAACTATCCAGACAGCAGATGTTAACACATTTCAGTCTTGTGGGCCTTGTTCACAACAAATGCCATATACAAAAATGACACATTATATAGTGTATAAAGCCCTCCTGGCAGCAGATGCTGTAAATTAGGCAATTCATACATAATTAGAATTGCTTGGAGATGTAAGACACCATACATAGGCAAGCACAAAAATAATCAAAAACACAGACATAATCAGATATATAATCAAATCTTTTAAAGGATAAGTTCACCTTTCCACAAAAAATAATAAATGCACACTTTTCCAGGTAAAACAAAAATGTATATTTAATTTTTTTGTGTTTGGAGCTTCTAAAGCATTGCACCAGCAATCAGCAGATCCATGATGCATGCAGGTCTCCTGTACACTGTCAGTGTATCTGCTTGCTCATACATCCCATATGAACAAGCCAATACTTGCTGACAGGAAGGCTCAGTGACCTACTACAGCGCTCCGCAGTGTCGTGGTAGTTAATTGAGAACTACAAGCCGACAGCGGCAAAGGCTGTTAGGACCTGTAGTCCATTCATTCACAGAGGACTGTGAATGAATGACATGCCCATGTGGGCAGAGAGTTGTTTTTGAAAAGTTACAACTAGTATGGGGAACTTCTCCTATACTTCTGTCACGGGGGGGGGGGGGGGTGGGCAACGGCTGCAGGATCGGGAACATGTTACATGTTCAACCCTAAAAAACGGGTGAACATGTAACATATTCCCAAAGGCGAACTTATCCTTTAAAATCCAATAGGAAAATAAACAAGAAATGAGAGTCAGGTGGAATAGAAAATAAATTAACATAGTTGTAAATAAATGTAATTGCAGCTGTGCAACTGCCTTTCTGTACCCGACAGTTCGGGAAGATCTCCTCATTTTATTGGGTTGTAGAGCCTTTCTTTCTCTTTATTATATGCAGTGATAATACTTGACGCTTGTTTTTTAATGTACAGCAGCCTACCATGTGAAAGCTAGTCATAGACCTATAAAGTGACAGTCCCTAGAAAACTTTCTATCATATGTATAAGTACTACTGGATGAGGAAATGTTGCTTATAATGTCAAGGCTGCTCTGTGAACTACAGAGCTGCAGGTAGGAAACAGATTGTTAACAATGAATTATACTACAGCAGAGCTTTGTGGGTAAAGTAGATAAAATGCAATATCCCTATTGGAACTGTGTGCAGTAATAATCAGAAAAGCACTGCCATCAATTTGCCCTTAAACTGCCTCTCAGTCCTTATAGTATGTAAATTAACTGTGTCAAGCTTTATGGGACTGATGGAGCATTAATATTTATGTGCTAGTGAACATAATTATGTCTCACAGTGGACGTATATCTACACCATTGTAAACTCTCTTTTATGAAGGCTGACTGAAAAGGAAAGGAACTACCATGAGCTCAACAATGCACTTTGGCACGTCAGCACCTCTGGGATATGCAAACATTGCTAGATTCCTTGTGCAGGCTACAGTTAAGCATCAAATACCATGATTATGTTGTATGTGCAATTCTGTAAGGCATGTTAATAAGCCTGTAACTTCAATATTGTTGCAACAGTAATAAAAATAAGCCTCCTTTATATTTCTCTCTTGAAGGGAATATTGTGTTCTGTAACTTTAGGTACACCCTGGCTTTAGTATTGTGTTTCTGTAACCACTTGCCCTCCAGAGGATTTACCCCCCTTCCTGACCAGGCCATTTTTTGCAATATAGCGCTGCATTGCTTTAACTGACAATTGCACGGTCATGCAAACGCTGCACCCAAATTTAATGTACAGCTTTTTTTTTCCCACAAATAGAGTTTTCTTTCAGTGGTATTTGATCGCCTGTGCAGTTTTTTCTTTTGCACTATCAACAAAAAAAGCCTGACAATTTTGAAAAAACATACAATATTGTTGACTTTTTGCTATTAAACATGTCCAGTAAAAAAATGTTAAAAATCACATTTTGTGATAAATTTAGGCCAAAATGTATTCTGCTACATGTCTTTGCTATAAAAAATCCCAATACATGTAAATTAATTAGTTTACCTGAAAGTTATAGTGTTTACAAATGATGGTATATATACTGGAATTTTTTGTTTTTACTTGTGACTTCTAGAGGGACTTTCTGACACTGAGGGGAACTAACTTGGTGTCACCGACATCCCCAGTGACACCAATACAGTGATCAGTGCTAATAAAAAGCAATTACACTGTACTAATGGCACTGGGCAGTAAAAGGTTAACATGTGGGGCAATCAAAGGGTTAACTGTGTACTGTGTGCTGTTTTACAATGTGGGCTGTGTGTGTATGTTTCACTGTAAGCACACTGCTTTGCATGGCTTTGCTATGCAAAGCCATGCAAAGCAGTGTGCAAGAGCTGACAGGGGAGATATCTGTATTGTTTACATACATGTCTGTATTGTTTACATACATGTTGAAAAATCCTCAGAGATCGCCGGGTGCCAGCGGGGAATCACCAGCTGGGACCCGCTGATTGACAGCTGAGGCCATGAATGGCCTTCGCGTAACTGCATAATCACGTATAGATACAAGATTTTGCGCACCCGTGCCACCCTGTAGCAGTATTTCTGCTATAGGGTGGCACTTAAGCAGTTAATATTCATTTTTCCTTTACAGGTAGGCATGCAGAAAATATATTTTTATGAAACATTACTAAGGGTTGAAACTTTCTTTTAAACTCAAAAGGAAATTTTAAAGTGTAATTTGATGAGTAATCTGGCAATTATGTTATCCACTTGTTTTCAGAAAAAAGTGTAAATACTGAAAAGATGTTTCAAAAGCTCTAAAACCTACAGGAATTTGAGTCACCGCATCAGAAGATTTTCACTTCTGCATATTCAAACAATGGTGGAGATTTCTCCATTTCCAGAATCTGGTACAGCTGTGCATGGTTGCCAATCAGCTTCCAAATTCAGCTTATTGAGCCTGCTACAGCCTCAAGAGCAGGGGTGGACTGACCATTTGGAAACTCGGGCACTGCCCAAGGGCCCGGGGTCAGTAGGGGGCCCCATGAGATGCCCCTGGTACCTTCTTCATAGGCTTTTTTGAGTTTGGGCAAGGACACAGGGGCCCCATGATCCCCTATTGCCCGGGGGCCCCATGAGTTGTCAGTCTGCCCCTGCTCAAGAGCTTGCCCTCAGAGCGTGCTACAGCCTCAAGAGCTTGTCCTAGTGCTATATTGACTTACTTATATTGGACTTTATCATGTATTTTTCCTTTGTCTCTTGGCATTAGGATTTGGGGAATCTGTTTGCACTGATTTTTTGTTTTTTTTGTCTTTAGCCATTGCAGCTGTGAGCTGGTAACTTAGCAAAAACAACTGGAACAAATTGTGTGTGTGACTGAAGGTGCACAGTTCAGTGTCATGGTGTCCTAGCAGCACCTTAATGAGTAAAGGTGGAGCATCAAGATATATAAACAGTATCCTTTTTCAGGAAAAAAATTTAATTTTTAGAGATTCAGATGTATACATATCTCAGAATGGACATGGTAACAAAATTTTAACGAATCTGAAAAAAAAGTTATAATGGAAATAACAGATGCTTTTGTTTCATTCACATCATGCGATAGTAGTTCAGACTCATGGGGAAACGAATTACGTTTTCAAATTTGTTTGATAATTTGTTCCATTTGTTAATTTGGATGTACATGGTGCCAGTAGATATTCTCCAACCAGCTCGTGCCATTCCTCTTGGTGGGTTGAATTAGTATCTGAAAATATTGAATCCATCTGATTTGATAATATATACAATATATAGCAATCTTGTGGATAAACTGCAATATTTTTCGAATCTACCTGGACCAAAGAACATACAGGTAGAAAACGTATGCTAAAGGTACAAAATTAATTTAGAAAACTAATCTGGTCAACATAACGAATATGACGAAACAAAGTTCTTCAATGAACAAATGCATACAAAACAAAACAGAAATTTCCACTGTGCACATATCTAGTGGATCAATATATTCTAAAAAGTGAAATCAAGAGCCTGATTGCTGCAGCACAAATTGGTGTCTCACTAGGCTCACATTCATGTTCAATGGATGTGCCTAAGAGATCTAAACAATAGTTTCTATATGAATACAGTCTTGCTGCGAAGCTGCAACTGCTTTTGGTCTGATTTATATGTATATAAAGCTTTATACTTAGCTTTGACATGCATTTTAGATCACCACACTGCTAACACTTTAGTAGGCTAAATATATCATTTTTCTTTTGAATATGATTTATGAATGTCTGGAATGCACATGCAATAGGAAAAGTAAACTTGCATTAAGTAACAATAAATCTTTCATAGCAAATGACATTCTAACATTATTTGCATTTCACCTGACAAAAGTAAAATGACTTCAATTGTGAACAGTACTGTTCAACCGTCCTTTTGCCTGAACTTCCAAGGTGAAGTAAAAGTAAAAATCTGCTCTGCCCACAATGTATCCAATACTGTTTTATTGGTTTGCTTTGCTACATTCTGTTCTATCAAGTTGACTAATTTTGTGAGTCATATTCTTTTTAATTTTTTTACAAGTTTTTATTTTATTAGGAAACTGCAAAAAAATTAAACAAGTTACAGTATACATGAACTGTCACATCGGGGAAGGGATCTCACATATCTCACTGCTGAAAAAAAGCCCTGACATTAGTTATGGACAGATGGAAATATTATAAAAAACAATGGAATATATTCATGCAGAACCCTTAATTAGGCCCTACTTTACCAGGTAGACCACAATTTATTTACACAAAGGCTTCCAGTATTAGAAGTAAGATTGCCCCTAGCAAGTTACTACTACTATTAATAACAAAAAAGTCAACCAACTATCTCATTGCCAATTTTGTAGTCTTGTTGGTATGTATCGATGTAAAAAGAAGTGCCACTTGTGCCAGTTTGTGCAATATGGGCCAAAAGCATTATTAGTGATAATGGAAAATTTGTTTATTCCTCATTCTTCCACAGCTGTTCATCTGAATTTGTCATCTATGGCTTTCTTGCCCCTGTTGCCTGTGTTGGTCATACCATTAGCAAGGTGCAGATTTCATGAACATCGTAGGTTGATAGAACAAGGAAATATACTGAAGATCATAGTATACTGAGATATTTTAGAAATAGGTAAAATAGGTGAATGCACAAACCATAAATAAACTGCTAGCAAAAAAGGATGGACCCCTTAATCCTCAAATAAACCATAAAACAAATATGTTGGGGAGGCTATCCTGGGCAAAGACTTTCCTTCCTTAAAAGATGGGGGAGTCCTGGAAAGGTTAGGTGTTTTCACTTCCTGAAGGGCTCCCACTGGAAGAAAGTGGATCTTTGGTGATCAAAATGGGGATGACCCCCCCCCCCCCCCTGTTGACTCTTAGAAACACACCAAACTGCTTAATTTTCAGCATACCATAGGCACACTGTTTAGAGCATGTAATAACAGAGAGATATTGTTTAAAAACCATGAACCCTCTTTATGACCCCTTTCAGATATGTATGAGCCGATCCTGATGTTCATGATAGTCACATACTAAATTAGGGCATGGGGGAAGGAACTAGGAAGGCAATTTTAAGAGGGGGTGATTTATAGACTATACCTAGCCCACACCTTATTGGCTCACTCTAAAACATTTGATTCATGCTTTAAATGCATATGTAGATGATATAGGGATTTGACTAAATTGTCCATGATATACAGTGAAGGAAATAAGCTTTTGATCCCCTGCTGATTTTGACTGTTTTCCCACTCACAAAGAAATGATCAGTCTAAAAATTGAATGGTAGGTGTATTATAACACTGAAAGACTGAATAACAACCAAAAATTCAAAAGAAATGCATGTCTAGCAAATTATGCACTGATTTGCATGTTCATTAGGGAAATATGTATTTGATCCCTTTCACAAAACATGACTTAGTACTTGGTGGCAAATCCCTTGTTGGAAATCAAGAGGTCAGACCTTTCCTGTAGTTTGCCTCCAGGTTTGCACACATCTCAGGAGGGATTTTGGCCCTCTCCTCTTGGCAGATCCTCTCCAAGTCATTAAGGTTTGGTGGCTGACATTTGGAATCTCAAACTTTCAGCTCCCTCCGCAGATTTTCAATCAGATTAAGGTCTTGAGACTGGCTAGGCCACTCCAGGACCTTAATGTGCTTCTTCTTGAGCCACTCCTTTGTTGCTTTGGCCATGTATTTTGGGTCATTGTCATGCTGGAACACCCATCCGCAACCCATTTTCAATGCCCTGGCTGAGGGAAGAAGGTTCTCACCCAAGATTTGACAGTACATTGCCCTGTCCATCATCCCTTTGATGTCGTGCAGTTGTCCTGTCCCCTTAGCAGAAAAACACCCCCAAAGCAGAATGTTTCCACCACCATGTTTGACAGTTCTGGGATGATTCCTCACTGTTCTCATGATCATTGGCACTCCTCAAGGTGAGATCTTGCATGGTGTACCAGACCTAGGGAGACTGACAGTTGTTTTGTGTTTCTTCCATTTGTGAATGATTGCACCAACTGTTGTCACCTTCTCACCAAGCTGCTTGGTGATAGTTTGGTAGCCCAGTCCAGCCTTGTGTAGGTCTACAATCTTGTCTCTGGCATACTTGGACAGCTCTTTGGTTTTTGCCATGGTAGAGAGTTTGGAGTCTGATTGTTTGATTGCTCCTGTGGACAAGCGTCTTTTATACAGGTAACAAAATGAGATTAGCAGCACTCCTTTTAACAGACCGCTTCTAATCTCAGCTTGTTACCTGTATGAAAGACACCTGGTAGCCAGACATCCTGCTGAATGATAGGGGATCAAATACCTATTTACCTCATGAACATGCAAATCAGTGCATAATTTGTTAGACATGCAATTCTTTTGAATATTTAGATGCTATTCTGTCTCTCAGTGTTACAATGCACCTGCCATTCAATTTTTACACTGATCATTTCTTTATGAGTTGGCAGACATTCAAAATCAGCAAGGGATCAAATACTTATTTCCTCCAATGTATCTAATAGAATTGTGCTCAACTGCAATTGTATTTCATATTAGATCAATCTGATTTAGTAATCTTTGTATGGAATGAATGTTTTTTTACACTCGATAATAAAATGCAACTTTAACAAAAGAAGTGACATTATACAATGATACCCTCATCAGTTGTTCTGTGGTAGAGGGCTCTATTAACCTGTCTAGAGCTAGTCTTTCAGGTGGAATGTACTGATCTATAATTTCTCTCAAGTTTTCTCATGGATGTGAACATGACTGCATAGGGCCCTGTTCTCTGTGTCGTCCTGCTACTCTTTCAGCTTGAGATTCTACTTTGAGATTTTCCAGGTCAGATGCATGGCCCTCCAACACAGCCTTAATGTTGTCCATGTGCTCTTAAAAAGAAGCAGTATGGGGGGCGCATGCGCGGCCGGCTCAGGGATGACAGCTCCGTGAAGAGAGCTCCGCATCCCTGCCAGCCATAACCCGGCACTCACCAATCCCAGCAGCAACCTCTCGCCATGCTAATAAGGGGACACAGGTCTCCACTGGATCCCCAGGGAATATGCCCTGATGCCGCAGATCACCAGGGAACCCGGGAAAGCTGACAAGCTTTTTCCCAGCTCTCAGCCCCTGCACCGGCTCCTCCTCACAGACAGAAACCTCACAGACAGAAGGGAGACATGAGCACACCACAGACCCCAGGCTCAAAGCAGCATTATACCTTGGAGACCCTGGTGAGTCCTCTCCGCCCCTGTCTCCCACCACAAGTAGCCCTGCTAAGTCCAGACCTAGGCTGGACATAGAAAATCCTTCTGTCACTCAGCCTTCCTATTCTACACTCAATTCTGCTATTTCTGCTCCATCCTTAATAGAAAATTTTCCTGCTTCAGATCAACCTATCACTGAACTGTCTTTGAAAAGTATGCTTCTCTCACTGCAACAAACCTTACATGATGACCTGACGACGACACTATCGCAAATTTCAACAACGGTACAATAACATGACCACCGTATCTGCCATATTGAAAATAAAATGGGGGAAATGTTTGCAGCTAATAGACACATACACCGACCAGGGCACCGACATAGAACAGATTAATCTCAAACTTGCGAATCCTGAAGACCGCTCTAGGCGGAACAACATCAAATTCCGCGGAATCCCAGAAAACATCAATTCGGACGCCATAGTACTATTTTTACAACAATACATGAAAAACCTCATTCCTTCCCTAACAGATGTAGAACTCGCTATAGATTGTGCGCATAGATTACCAAAACTGTCGTTCTTACCGGCCGCAGTTCCTAGGGACATCTTGGCACGCATCCACTTTTACCATCTAAAAGAAAAAATTATGATAGCCGCAAGAAACACTGCATCACTACCGCCAGACCAAGCGAATATAAAATTATTTGCAGACCTATCTAAAGCCACTCTTCTCAACCGCAAGAAGCTTGTCACCATAACAAAAGCACTGTGGAACCACGGAATTGGCTACCAGTGGAGTTTTCCCACAAAACTCATTGTTAAACAGCAAGGAAGGCTCTTTACAATTAAATCTCTTGAAGCAGGCATCGACCTCTTGAAAGTCTGGAAGATTCCGCCAGCGGACTCTCACCAAACCACCTCCAACCATATGCAACACATGGAAGCAGAATGGTCTGGATCCTAAGATCACCACCACCAGCAACCACCCAACAAGCTGGGACCCTATCAACCACTAATGGCTGGCAGACGGCCCTATTATGATCACCCTCAAACACCAAATTACTCATCAACATGACTTACCACGTAGGTCATGTATGTTCAAATCCCCCCGTTACATAGTAGCAATAGGTGCTACACATACCACTTGTGTTTTCAACAAGTTTTTTTTACCCCTCTACCCTCTTGCCTATACCAGCCGATTGACTCAACCCCTCCTCTTTCGAAATAATGACCTACAAGATGAAACATCCTCATCAAATCAGCGACCGCATCCATCATGTCACCTCTTCTTTGTGGAAACTTCTCCAAAACAACATGAAATACCTCTGCTACTTCGTACAACTCGCCTACATCCAAGACTATGATTAAAATATCATCCTTAAATGTCCATGGCCTCAACTCACCGTTCAAAAGATCCCTACTACAAAAAGAAGCTCACTCGTTGCAGGCTGATGTCCTATTCCAAGAATCCCACTTTGCCACCAACAAAATCCCCAAATTTTACATACACCATTTTTCTCCAATCTATATAGCAACCAGCCCCAAAAAGAAGAACGGCATCATCACAGCCATTAGAGACTCTCTTCAATACCACTTCATTTCAGAAATCGCGGACTCTCAAGGACGCTACCATATCCTGATATGCAAAATTAATGGAATCCTGTACACCCTGGTCAACATCTATGGACCAAACACCAATCAGCTCCAATTCTACAACAAAAAAAAATCCACTATTTCCACTCAGAAACAAGGCAGACTAATTATAGGAGGAGACTTCATCATTATCACCAACCCACTCCTGGACTTTTCCTCTAACGCTCCTCCAAACAATCTTTTAACGTCTTTCTAAACAAAAATGACCTCTACGACATCTGGCGATGCCATTACAGTACGGAAAAAGACTACACCTACTATGCCCCCTCTCAGCTCTCCTACTCTAGAATTGACTTTTTCATCACGGACAAGTGGACTTTACAACACGCCACATCCTCCGAAATTGGTACCATAACCTGGTCAGATCACGCTCCAATTTCCATCTCCTTAGATCACAATCAACACTCTTCAATACCCCAAATCTGGAGACTTAACACATTCTTATTGAGGACCACAAAGAACTCATATTGGACGCTCACATTATGTTTTTTGACTTAAATTACTCACCTGAAACATCGATATACACATTATGGTCCACATATAAGGTGTACATGAGAGGTATCCTTATGCAATTAAATTCCTGAATCTCCAAACAGAGAAACCAACAAATTGACAAACTCCTCCTCTCCATTAAAACAAAATAAGAATTAAACAAAAAATCCCCAAGCTCCGCAACATCTGCCCAACTCACCACTGACAGAAGCAAACTTAGAACCCTCCTGCTCTATAAATATGACCTCAACCTACAAAAAACAAAAACTATATTCTACTCCCTTAGCAACAAAGCCAACTCTTTACTAATCAAAATGATTAAACAACGACGACTAAGGAATAAAATATCTTCAGTTTATCATCCATCCTCACGATCCCTAACCACAAACCCACAGGACATAGCTAATGCCTTCGCGAGCTATTACCAACAACTATATAACCTTAAAGACGACCCCAACACCATTCAACCAACACCTACGTCCATACAACAATTCCTCCACACAATTAAACTTCCTCAACTTTCCTCAACCCAACTTGACGACATATCAACTCCGATCACTCCCACTGAAATAGAATCCACCATTAAAACACTTCCTCTTAACAAGTCTCCAGGAAATGACGGTTATATAAATGAGTATTACAAACAATTTGCCCCTAACCTATCGCTATATCTGACTAGACTCTTCAACCATGCGGCCACCACTGGCACATTCCCCAAGGACATGCTACAATCGACAATAACCACAATACCAAAGACTGGCAAAGATCCACAGTTTGTCCAAAATTATAGACCAATTTCCCTATTTAACACAGAAGTCAAACTCTATGCAAAAATTATAGCACGCAGACTACTCCCCTATCTCCCCACTTTGATACACCCAGACCAAGTAGGATTCATACCAGGCCACCAGGCACCTGACGCTACTAGAAGACTCATATCCCTCATCCATCACTTAGAACACACCAAACAACCCTCATTGCTTTTATCACTGGACACTGAAAAAGCATTCGACCGTATACACTGGTTATTCTTGCACATGACCTTATGGAAATTTGGCATCACAGGTTGGATGTTAACAGCCATTTTAGCACTGTACTCCTTCCCATCAGCCAGAGTATTAACGGACGGAACACTATCAGACCCCTTTGATATTACCAATGGCACCAGACAAGGTTGCCCCCTATCTCCGGTCATATTCGCATTGCTTATTGAACCCCTAGCCTCTAATCTTCGAGACGACCCACTGTTCACGGGCATATGATACCTTAACACTGAGCACAAACTCAGCCTATTCGCAGACGACATCATACTGATGATTATCAACCCATGCAAATCCCTCCAAACAATACGTCCCCATCTTCAACAATATACGATGGTATCCTACTATAAACTAAACGAGCCCAAATTTTCAATTTTAAACCTCCACACACCATATCTCACTCAACTATCCCTTGCTAAACAATTTCCCTTCACTTGGGAAAAAATAATATCCCATATTTAGGAATAAAACTCTCGGCCACAACAGACCAACTATTTTCCTTGAACAACAAAAAATTACTTGAAACTATACCCCAAGAAATTGCCAACCTTCATACCTCAGAACTACCGTATTTTCCGGCGTATAAGACGACTGGGCATATAAGACGACCCCCCTACTTTTCCTGTTAAAATATAGGGTTTGGGCTATACTCGCCGTATAAGACTACCCCCCTCTACCAACCAATCACGGCAAGCGATGTACCAGTATTTTCTGTGCACACTGCATACAAAGCCTGCTTGGATTGGGTGGGTCAGCTCTCCCTGCCTGCCCAGCCCTCCCTGTCTCCAAGATGATCTGAGAACTGCCACAGTTATTAATATATAATAATTAATGTTAATTACCGTATTTCCTAAAGGGGTCAAGAACTGCAAGGTACTGCCTAGCTGATGCTTCTGCACATGTCTTTGGCAGCAGTAGACGATCGCTGATCACCATTCCTCACAGAACTGCATGAGACGTCGGATGCAGCCGTTCAGTGCTCGATTGAGCTTGACTGAAACTGTGATATGCAGAGAAGGGATACACATCGGGTAGCGGCAAGAAGACGCTTCTGCACATGTCACAGTTTCAGTCAAGCTCAATCGAGCACTGAACGGCTGCATCCGACGTCTCATGCAGTTCTGCGAGGAATGGTGATCAGCGATCGTCTACTGCTGCCGAAGACATGCGCAGAAGCGTCAGCTCGGAAGTACAGGTAAGGTTTCAGCACAACACCCGGCGTATAAGACGACCCCCGACTTTGTAGAAGATTTCCAGGGGTTAAAAAGTCGTCTTATACGCCGGAAAATACGGTATCTAAATTAGGCAGGGTGGCGACATTAAAAATGCTCATCCCACCGAAAATTCTCTATATTTTCAGCACACTCCCAATACCGGTCCCCAATACTTTCTTCTTCAAACTCCAATCGATATTTACCAGATTCCTATGGAATTCCAAAAACCCTAGCTGTACCACCAATCTCTTAATCAGACCACCCTCCAAAGGAGGCGCTGGACTTCCACATCTTAAATCCTACTATAATGCCACTCTCCTGGACCAAATATATTTTTGGTGGCACCCAACCAGAGAAAAGTCCTGATCCACAATGGAAACCTCACCTTTTTTCCCACTTAAACCACACTATCTACTTTTAACTACAATATTCTCGCAAACGATCTATTACTTAAGGCACCCATGTATCCAAGCCACCCTTCAAGCTTGGAAAGATCTCTTATCCACAGATTACACAGGCTCCAAACAACTCCAGACCCCACTCAACATATTACATTCCATTACACCCTCCCTAGATTTAACCCAGTGGGAGAAACGAAACATACATCATATAGCAGATCTTTACAAAAATCACATCCTGCACTCATTTCATTATCTCCAAGCCACATTTAATCTCCCTGCCGCTGAATATTTCACCTACCTACGAATCACACACTGCATCCAAACAAACAACATACCCCATACCATAAGAATCCCGGCTACGGCCTACACTTATTTTTCCAGACCCCATTACCCAAGTAAAGGCATCTCTACCTTCTACTAATATTTAACGGACCTGCAATTTACTTTAAAATCTACCTCTTTATCCAATTGGGAAAAAACCTTAGCAGAAACCATTCCAGCTCACAAATGGACTACCGCATTTAAATCCACCTACAAATCCTCTCACTGCAACTCACATTGGGAATCCTACTTGAAAATACTCTATCAGTGGTACCTAACCCCTACCAAACTAGCCATTTTCTACCCAAATCATCCCCCGTCTTGCTGGCAACAATGCGGGGACATAGGCTCCACTCTTCACATACTATGGTCCTGCAAATCTATTAAATCTCTTTGGAATAGTATATTCCAACTAATAACCGAAGTTTCCAAAATAACGACAACTCCTAATCCGGCACTTGCACTCTTACACATCGGGATTAACAATTTTCCTTGTACCTCCCGTACCATCATTGTCCACATACTTTTTGCAGCTAAATTAAATATAACCCGATTATGGAATACAACCTCAGCTCCTTCCCTTCAATCGCTAATTTCAGATCTCAACTTCCAATGCAAAATGGAAAAAAGACTGGCCATCAATAACTCCACCCAACATAAGTTTAATTCCTTATGGTCTAACTGGTTACAAAACCCTAACTGTAATACCAAAAGTTCTCCCCCCCTCCCTGCTACCCTCCCCCTATTATTCTCCCCCTGTTTATTACCCCCTTACTACTCACTACTCCTCCTCACGGTTCAGTCCACCCCTAGCATACCTCTGATGTCTATGCTGTAACTTTATTTCCAACCCTAGCCAAAAGGTGGGGTAACATCTTAATACAGCTGTATTATATGCTTACATTTATACTGAACCAAATGTTTTCTCCCTGTTAAATTTTTGAAAAACTATCAATATAAATTATTGAAATTAAAAAAGAAGCAGCATGGTGTCCTATTTCTTTGATTTGTTACAAAGTCTTTCTTTGTAACATGTTTCATATTACATCTATATTTAGGATGTAACATGAAACATGGAAACATTCTTAAGCCCCAACTCTCAAACCACTATCTAATTGCCTGAGCCAATGGGTTTTTTCCCAGCAGCATTCTACAGTTATTTGGAAGCACCATTTACTGTTTTGTCACCATTAGTATATATATTTTTTTGGACTTTGAGATTTCATTTTGTTTGTACTATTATTACCATCATTTCACTTCACAATAGGCACGTGGGATTGCACCATATATATGTGTATTTTTGCTTCATTCATATATATATGGATGGTGTTTTTCATACATGTTTTTCACAAGTTTTGAGCTATTTACTTTATTTGTGTTAATGATATTTAACGAGCACGTATTGATATGTATTATTAATGTTGCCATTGTTATCTAATTTCACTTAATTTGTTGATTTAAGATCCCTCATTCACATAGTTGCATTATTTGAATGTAGTGCTGCATCCCTTATTACTTTCATTCTACAGTATATTCTTTTGAATTTTGTGTGTGGCTCAGCCACTTGTCTTCTGCCACATTAGGAGTAATAGAGTTAAAGTTGCTTACTTCTTCCAGGTTTGGTGGCTTCAATCTAGATCACCAACCCAAGATGAATGTAACTTTTGCACATTTGCACTGGAGTTAAAGTAATATTAAACCTACAGTTTTAGAGCACTTTCAGCAGATGACTTTATCAATTACTGAGTATGCAGCTTCATCATCTTTTAATGATCACCTATGTCCCTGTTTATGCTGGTGCCATGACCGCTGCTCCAGGGTTTCTGGTTCAGGGTGGCTCCTTTCTCCTTCAGTGCAATATGGAGTCACCCTTGCATTTAAAGACTAGAGCAATGTTCCCCTGCATTGTGTGAATTTATAGAAAAACACAGTCCCATAGCCTAGCATGGAAAGGCACTCTCTTGCTACTCCCTCCTCCTTTCTTCAAGCTAACAGACTGATCCAAGACTGCATTGTCTACTGCTAATTCTTTCCTGTGAAGACAGGACATTCAGAGAAGTAGCACTGAGAGACCAGGAGTTGGCAGCAGTGAATGTTGTAAACTGCAAGTGCTAGAGTATTAATTTTTACAAACCGTTTACTGGGGAATATGTATTTTATTGTGCTTAATACGTTAAGCTAAAAAAAGTTGAGATATTAATACTACTTGAATTAATCCCAGCATGAAGGCATGCAGAAGATGTACACTTTAAACAATGTACATTTTAAAGAAGTTTGTGAACAAGACGGTAAGAAGCTTTTTTTACAGTAGAGGGGTGATGAAGGTTTACACAGTAGCAATGAAAAAAATGCAGTAATTTGCCTTATGTGATTACTTCCTGTGATCTTAAATGCCATCTAGTGACCATAATGCAGTATTTTTCAGGAAACACACCATTCAGGAAAGTACTATATTATGGCCACTAGATGGTGCAGACAATCATAGGAAACAAGCATACTAGAAAATGTTTGTCACATTTGTACAGTGACGTTTTCAGAAATATATCCCATAGTATGTCTCTTCTGCAATAAAAAAAAAAACTTTCTGCTTGCTTTTTTCCTGAATCAAAGTTCTGCTTTAAGAGGTGAAGAGAGAAAACTAAGAGTATAGTGGTGAGGGTGATGAAAAAACGAATTGTGAACTGAGGTGAATGCATTTGGAGAAAGTAAAGAATGGGAGATTAGGGTATGGAGCCAAAGCAAATATATTTGTGAAGGCTAGAACATTCCCCTGTCCTCAAAATGTAGCAGATAGACATTCAGCTGTATCCTGGGCAGTGTGTCAGACTGTCTCCTGGGAGTGTCAGATTCTTGGTTGATTTGCATGCAATGGTAAAGTGTGATTAGGATGTTGTAATTAGGGTCTGTTCTCTGGTTCACGCACATATCTCCATTGCAGTGTTCAGCTAGGAACATCCATGCTTGTAACCCTCTTATCATCAGTGTACCCAACTATATTCTAGGGTGTGTAGAAAAGTATTGTTTGTGGCACTTTGTCAGGAGGTTGAAACTTAAGCAGCCCATAGGTGACTTGCTTTTTTCCTGTGGTGGAAGGAAATAAAATTGTTTGATTCCCCCATCAACAAAGTTAGTGTGGATAGGGAATGCCTTCTTCAACTCTATTGTGTTCTGTCGATGTGGGGAGTGGGGTTGTAAGGCATGCCCGGCAGAACACAATGATTACTGCTAATGGATATAACAATTGGCAGTAATTAAATGTAGAAAATATGATGACAGGCTGGCGGTAGCCAAGTCAATTGATGTATCAACTTTGGATACAATTAGCCTTGTGGTGGTTTATGTAAGGATTTTTTCTACTTATGAAGGGCGGTGTCCCTTTCCCTTAAATAAAATATTACAGTGCCTCCAGCCGTTAAAATACGGCAAATATTTAATGAACCAATAATTTGGACACCTTATTATTATACCTTGAGTCCTTTTAGCCAGTATGATTTCGTACCATACACACAAAAATTGCCTTATAATAAATAAATATATAAATTTATTTATGTACAAAAATTATATATATATTAACACAAAACGCAAAAGACTGGTGATGAATGGATACTGGTACACACGATCAAAGATATACTATACCAATATTATACACCAAACAATTCTAATAATGGTAGTAATAAAGATTAAAATTACATTTTAGTAATAAATTGTAATTTAGAGTACTTCAGGGGTCATTTTCTCCCAAAACGTGGCCATAGGAATGGGAGAAAATATTCCCTGATAAATTGTACTCTAACTAATAAAAAATAATTAATTATGCAATATGTAAATTTTTTTATATGACACCAAACAATTTCTAGCAGTAATAATCTGGATCTCTCTCTATATATATATGAACACCCAATGCACTTATTATCACTCTAATGTAATTATTTTCACTCTAAGCAACAGAGAAAATATACAATACAGTATTAGATCTAAACAGTCTCACCACACCCAGAACCTGGATTATGACGCCTCCCCAGTGGATTCAGCTGGCAATTGAAACGCCTTCAGTAATGGCCGCAGGGACCAAGTGAGAGATAGTGCAATAGGTGGTAAAGTTGGAAAATGTAGGATGGTAGAAGTACAGAGATTTAGAAGTTTAGTAAAAGTTTTTTTTAAAAGTTTGAAAGGATTAAGTAGTAGTTCTTCAGATAGGATAGATTTCAGCCTCGTCAGATTTCTTCAGCTTGTCGGTTTCCTTGGGTTTTTCTTAGCTTGCTCTTTTTTTGTGTGTGTTTTTTCCAGCTTGCTTTTTTTTAAATGAGGTGCATGGCTTTTTTATACCATCCAAACCATTGTTCTAAAAGACCCTCCCAACAGGCTTTTTGATTGGCCGGTCGAGAAGTGTATGTACCTAAGCTATCTCTCACCTGTCCACTGGGGGGCAGTCAGGGATCACAAAACAATTTGAGTATTTATGATGACTCATACCTGGGGTGGAACCCAAGGTGATTTTAGGTATTAAATAGACGTCTCATCCAAATATATATTTGATTCTACCTATAATGTCCTGGATAGGAACCATAGAAGATATATGTGTATTCAGTTATTCATTTCCCTGAGGTTCAAACTTGTGTGAAAACATTTGCTTTCTGATAGAAACATACAACTGATACCAATTCACAAAATATCTTACTTTTCACCATTTCATACTCAATTTAGTGGTACACAATCCCCAGCTCTGCTGAATATATTTTTGTTTGAAAAAGAGTGTGAATAATGTGTCTCTTTTTTAAGAGATTTTGTGGGTAAAAATATAAGTTCTGAGTTTCACCTTTTGGGTCTTAGGAATGACACAGGAAACCGCTGTTTACTTGTCCATTGTTAAGATAATAGGGTAAACAACCAGTTATCCTTGTAGCCTTTGTTTGAGAAGTCTGTTGGCTTATCACTCTCTCCAAGGTTTTGTTTAATCTTCTCAGACTTACAAGTATGGTCTTACGTATTGTTAATTTGGTCATGTGTGGTGATTCACTGTTTGGAAGTCCAATGTTGTATTTGACTTTCTAATTAACTTTTTGTAGGTGCAATCTCCTCAACTCCAATAGACAATAGCGCTTGTTGATAATATATACTTTTGCTAGTCTTATAGTCACCACATAAGCTCTCAGGATTGTCTGTCTTGGGACCACCTGTAGATATTCAAATAGTCTATTGTCTCTGGAAAGAGTCCCTTCTACTCAATGTGTGTGTGTAATTTCACTAGAAGGTCATTTGAATTCTAACCAAGAAAGGTTAACCCTTAACAGACGGCTGGGCTTGTGGCTGTTGGAATAGAATTATGTTTTTGATAAATAGTCCCCCAAAAGTCACTACAGCCTGCCAATACATGGAATGAATCTCGATTGGGCTCTACTGAACTGGTTGAATTTCGATCCATGTATTACCAGTTTTAATGGACACAAATTGAATTGTTTACAGATATCAGACTAAGAGTCTGCCTCATCAGAATCTAACTGGATTGATTACTTTATCTCTGCCTTTAAGGATATACTGTGTTTGATAGTAAAACTGTGGTAACAGCAATATATAGGCTGCCATTGTTGACCCATCTGTCTGAAAATATTTGCTGTCTGATATTATGCTATATGCATTCATAGGAGCCTAATTATAGTAGCAAAATAGGAAAAAAAGAAAAAGTATACCTTTCTGCATCAAATATGATGTGAAAAGAACTATAAATTAAGAGATGACCATACAAATAAAGCTCCAATCAAAACTGTATTTCTCCTTTGATGAGGAAGGTATAGAGCCTATGTCAGGTTAAAACTGTACATTTTGTACTGGTCACCATACCATACTTAATAAACAGCAATATTTGAGTTGAACATGCACAGTTCTTACCTGCAATCTGCTTGATTTTGGAGGCCAGAAATGTTGTAATGACTCCAAGAAAATAAAAATCAGGGAATGTACACTTATTAATTTATGGTTCTAGTGAATGTTTTTCAGCTCTGATATTGGTGTGATATTATTTAGATTTTTTTATAGCCTGGTGGAAAATGTGTTGTCCAGTCCTGTCTAGCTATGAGAAAAACAAATTATCTAGCCACTACACCTAAAGAAGAAGGTTTATTGCTAATTCCCTGGTGGCCCCAAGAAAAACATATTGGTTAAAAGAATCCATTAACTTGCTGATATTTTTAAGATACTCTTGCCAAATAAACGTTATGCAGTGTAAGTTATAGTGTACTGAGTGTACAGATGCAAGGCACAGCTTCACAAATGAAAGGCATGCCATTTTACAGACTGGCTGTTTACACTTAAAGCTTAGCTCCTGGTGTGTGTGTGTGTGTATATATATATATATATATATATACAGTGAAGGAAATAAGTATTTGATCCCCTGCTGATTTTGAATGTTTGCTCACTCACAAAGAAATGATCAGTCTACAAAATCGAATGGTAGGTGTATTGTAATACTGAGAGAAAGAATAGCAACAAAAAATTCAAAAGAATTGCATGTCTAACAAATTATGCACTCATTTCCATGTTCATGAGGGAAATAAGTATTTGATCCCCTTCACAAAACATGACTTAGTACTTGGTGGCAAATCCCTTGCTGGCAATCACAGAGGTCAGACGTTTCCTGTAGTTGGCCACCAGGTTTGCACACATCTCAGGAGGGATTTTGGCCCACTCCTCTTGGCAGATCCTCTCCAAGTCATTATGGTTTGGTGGCTGACGTTTGGCAACTCGAACTTTCAGCTTCCTCCACAGATTTTCAATTGGATTAAGGTCTGGAGACTGGCTAGGCCACTCCAGGACCTTAATGTGCTTCTTCTTGAGCCACTCCTTTGTTGCCTTGGCCATGTGTTTTGGGTCATTGTCATGCTAGAACACTCATCCACGACCCATTTTCAGTGCCTTGGCTGAGGGAAGAAGATTCTCACCCAAGATTTGATGGAACATTGCCCCACCCATTGTCCCTATGATGTGGTGCAGTTGTCCTGTCCCCTTTGCAGAAAAACACCCCCAAAGCAGAATGTTTCCACCACCATGTTTGACAGTTGGAATGGTGTTCTTGGGGTCATAGGCAGCATTCCTCCTCCTCCAAACACGACGAGTTGAGTTGATGCCAAAGAGCTCGATTTTGGTCTTATCTGACCTAAACACTTTCAACCAGTCCTCCTTTGCATCATTCAGATGTTCAGTGGCAAACTTCCTATGGGCCTGGACATGTGCTTTCTTGAGCACAGGGACCTTGCGGGCACTGCAGGATTTCAATCCTTGTCGGCGTAGTGTGTGACCAATTGTTTTCTTGATGATTGTGGTCCCAGCTGCCAGGAGATCATTGACAAGATCCTCACTTGTAGTTCAGGATTGATTCCAAACTGTTCTCATGATCATTGACACTCCTCAAGGTGAGATCTTGCATGGTGCACCAGACTTAGGGACTCTGACAGTTGTTTTGTGTTTCTTTCATTTGAAGTGATTGCACCAACTGTTGTCACCTTCTCACCAAGCTACTTGGCGATAGTTTGGTAGCCCAGTCCAGCCTTGTGTAGGTCTACAATATTGTCCCTGACATTCTTGAATAGCTCTTTGGTCTTTACCATGGTGTAGAGTTTGGAATCTGATTGTTTGATTGCTCCTGTGGACAGGTGTCTTTTATACAAGTAACAAAATGAGATTGTCAACACTTCTTTTAAGAGACTGCTTCTAATCTTAGCTTGTTATCTGTATGAAAGACATCTGGTATCCAGAAATACTGCTGAATGATAGGGGATCAAATACTTATTTCCCTCATGAACATGCAAATCAGTGCATAATTTGTTAGACATGTATTTATTTAGAATTTTCTGTTGATATTCTGTCTCTCAGTGTTAGAATACACCTATCATTCGATTGTTAGACTGATCATTTCTTTGAGAGTGGGCAAACACACACGCACACACGCAAACACGCAAACACACACACACACACACAAAGATTTTTTTTTTTTTAAGAATATATCATCATCAGTATATGTTATGGTTAGTATAAGTACCTGAACATGTCTTGATATGAGTCTATTCTAATTCCCTTCACAGCAGCACTCACACTGGGAGATGGATAATTAGTTAATAAATACTAAATTGCTTTTCATAGGACTATGTGAACATGTTTATAGAAAGAGAAAGCAAGATGACTACCTTGTTTTTGTGTTCCTGCTTCATTGTCCAGTTACAGGCTGGGGTTGGTTCTAGGCTGCATAACTTATAGTCACAAGACTAGCTCATAAATTAAAAGTTAAGTATTTTGCTGTTTTTCAGATGCTCAGCTTTAATGGAAATGTTTAAAGGGAAAATAGGCTGCGTGTAATTTCTTAGACTTCTTTTTTTAAAATGCTAGATGCACGGCTGTTAAGTTAATTAATACACATTAGGGACGTACCTCCAGGGGTCAAAAGGGTCACCCATGTGGCTCCCCTGTAAACCTAGATAGGATGGGAGGCATATAGAGGAACTCATGGCCTTCATTTTCCTCCTGCAGCCTTTCAGCAGCAAAGGGGATTGGTCCCTTGCATGCCACCCTCTCCGCCCCTCCTATCCAGCTACCCCAGGCCCCTGTATGATCCCCCAGCCCCCTCAAACACAGCACTTCCAGCTTCCTCCCTCACCTCTCCCACTGCTGCCGGGGATGCACTTAGGATGGAGAGCGGGGAAGGGGCCGGTAAATGTGTAATTCCTTGTCTAAATTAATAGAGACAGTGATCTGTGTGTTTACTATGCTTCAGTTTGTGAATGAATGGGAATCTCTGTACAGAGCTATTCCTGTCCATTCATTCTGTGCAGCTGAGGCTGCAGAGATGGAGGGCTGTGTCCTCCTCTGTGTAGACCCCTGATATTTCACCAAACACCCCCCCCCACCCCCCAATGGGGCACCTAAAACATTTGTAAAAAATTATTTAAAAATACAATTGTAAAAAATAATAATAAAAAATAACAAAGATAAAAAACTACTGACACCGGTGTCAGAACTACCAGGGTCACAAAGGTTACTGTTGTTTTCACTGTTGCAGAAATTGGGCTTTAGTGATGAATTTTTATCTGGTGTACGAGCTCTATACGCCTCCCCCAGAACAAGGATTAGACTCCCAGGCTGTAATTCTGACTTTTTCATGTTGGGCAGAGGTACCCATCAGGGTTATCCACATTCACCCTTAATATTTGCTCTTATTTTGGAACCCTTGGCTATTGCTATAAGATTACATTAATGTCAGTAATGAAGTTGAGATTGTTTTTTAAATTGTGTGGTGTAGGATATTATGCATCCTCTGGGGAATGCTTTTCCAGCTTCCCGGAACAGGAACCTTGTAAAGATGGTGTTTGAAATCATCATTATTAGCTAAGTATGAAGGAAAGTGCCAAGAACCTGTGGGTCTCAGCCATTTCAACCCAGACAACTGTATTATAATAGGACAGTGATCAAAGATGCCCATAAAAAATATTACTGTCTTGCATAGCAACCTCCTGTCCTGTTGCTCCTCTGTCTGCAGCAGGTGAAATACGGGACTTGCAGGCTACCGTTTGCTGGGTCTTCGCGGCCAAGGACCCAGCAAGCAGCCTAGCTATTTGCCGGCTGGTACCTTTTTCTTTTCTGATGGGCCAGATAAATGTCTTTGGTGGGCCGTATTCGGCTGCGGACCATAGTTGGAGGACCCCTGCCTTAGAACCTGCATATGCTTATTAGGAGAGCATAGCCCCATAACATTTCAAGAGGTTATCTTTAGGTGATTCTTGTCATCAGAAGGAGCCATGTCTGTTGTAGCATGGGAAAACAATGCAGCCCACAGGAGGGCAATTTTTAATGAAAGAGGAGATGCTCCACACTAACATTAAGGAGCTAATTTTTTTCACATGAAGCAAATCTCATGGAAACTCCAAAACATGGGGATTTACCACCTTGAAATAGATTAGGATTCTGGGAATCTTGGGGGGGAAGGGGAAAGGTTGAGGGACAGGAAAAGGGGAAGGGGAAAAAGAGGTAAGGAAGAAAGAAACAAAGGGATATGGGAAGAAAAAGGGAAGGGGTGTAGTAGAGGGAAGGAGGAAGAATAAGGGGGAATGGGGAAAAGACGAGGGGGGGGGTAGAGGGGCAGAGTAGGGATGGATAAAAAAAAGTACGGGCAAAGAGTTTGAAGGCACGCCTCACTTGCAGAATGAAGGAAGCAGAAACAGAAACTAGCCATATTGGAGGCAAATAAGACAAGTAGCTAAAGATATGCAGGAAATTCATTAAGTGCCCACCCAGGGTCGATCGGGTGTGACGAGCCCTGAGGAAAATCATTGCTAAAAACATGGAATAGAAACATTGGTAGAAAGAACAAAAATAAATGAGTAAATGGCCCACCAGAAGGGTAAAACAGACTATCTGTTAATCTACTTCTTAAACCTCAAGGAGGCAGTTAAGTGGTTATTGTAGTGCACTTCCATTCGACCAAAGTGAACCCACTTGTAGGGTGATTTCTGAGGACTTGGTTGATTTTGAAAGGGTGCAGATTTTCCTCCAGAGGGGGAGGAGGAGGATGGTGAAGAAGGTTCTTCCTGAGCCATTGCCATATCTGAGGTAATGTTGAGGTAGTGTTCCACTTCAGAGGGTAAGGTGAAGGAGATGCAGTTTCCATCAGTAGATTGGATATGCAGGACAGCAGGATATGCCATAGTGAAGTTAATATGCTTACAATAGAGAGCAGAGCAGATTAAAGAAAGATTTTTACGTTGGCGCATGACCTATGGAGTAGTTGGCAAATAAAAGCCACTTATGGTCATCCACAGACAGGGTGTGGTGTGGAATTTTTGAAGGGTGGCCTGCTTGTTGGCATACTTTAAGTAGTGGACTATAAATGGTCTGAGTTTTGGGTGAGAGTCTGATGGAAGGCACTCAGTTAACCATACAAAGAAAATGCAGGCCCAGTTGTTCCAGAATAGCAGTTGAACATATATTGACAAGCATGGAGATCGTGTATGATTCAGGCAGGAATATAATGTACAGATTATTCCGCCATGAGTGTTTTTTAAGGTCATCTACCTTGTCTTGCAGCTCTCATGTGTGGTTGTGAATCTGGCCACCGCTGCCAATATAGCAGCAGAGTCATCTTCAATGGAGAAAATCTGTTCTATCAACAGTTTTTGTGAGGGTGGATGTGAGAAGCACCACCACCGCTTGGGCTAAGTCTACTGGGGAAGCAGGGTCCAAAGGTTGTGCTGGGGAGAGCTGTGGCAGCAGGATATTTGTCTGGTCTTTGGCGTCTGTGTGTGCTGCTGGTGCCATCTTGACTGGAGCAGCTGCGGTGTCTCTTTGCGACAGGCGGTGGGCGGAAGATGAGTGGGTGTGCGACCGCTCCACAAAGTAGGTCCATGGGGTTCCCTCAGAGTAGTGGGTGAGTAGGGGGGTAAACCCCGAGCCGTAGCAGGCTTTAATGGTGGAGGAGGGTGGGGGGGTCATTTCACCTCCTCTCCATGTGGCACCAGAACCAGAAGTGCTACAAATTTTTTAGGCCCTGTGATATCTGCGCAAATGGTAATCAAAACAATATTTTCTCTAAAAATACACTAAAATCCTTATTAGTGGATACATACATAGCAAAATTCCTGCTAAATTCCACCTAAATATAAAAGTTACAATTGTATTGAGTTAATAAGTAACAAATATTTGTAAATTTTAAATGGCACCTTTTTGTGAAATGGTGAAAACTGAAGGTGCGCAAAACTGTAAATAAAAACGATGTACTCTAAAAATCTGAGATTATCAATTTTAAATTACAGCTTTCAGAATTTATAAAAGCCCTCCCCCAAAAAAACATATATTTTCTGAAAGCACATGACCTATAGAATTAAGTAAATATGCTACTGATTGTTTAGACCCCACAAGAGTTGCACAAATGTTCATTAAATTGCTATTTGAACCAAAAATATACTAAAATCATTATTAGTGGTTACATACATCGCAACATTTGCAAACTTCCTGCTAAATGCCTACTAAATATGAAAGCTAAAACCATATTTGGTTAATAAATAAGAAATATTTGTACATTTTAAATTGCTCCTTTTTGTGAAATAGTGAAAACTGAAGGTGTGCAAAACTGTAAGTAAAAACTGCTCTAAAAATCTGGAGGTTACCATTTTTCACTTACGGCCTTCAGAATATGTAAAAGACACCCAAACCATACATTTTCTGAAAGCGCATGGCCTGTAGAATTAAAAAATGTGCTTCTGATTTTTAAGCCCTGCAATAGTTGCACAATTGTTCATCAAAACGCTATTTTCAGTAGAAAAACACTAAAATATTATTAATGCACACAAATACGACATAACTTGCAAAATTCCTGCTAAATTGCTACTAGGACCTCATTTACAAAGGGCGTACTAAAGTGTATGCCCCTGTAGGGCTGTGTTTACCCGCACGGAAATGCACAGGTGTTCTACCCGTGCATCCCTGTGTGAGTAATCATGGTCTTGCAGTGGCGTACGCTGTAGTATGCCCTGTGCAAGGAAGGCCTTGCTATGTTTTTTTATTTCATTCTTATTTTTTAATTAATTTATTTGTACAATTTTATTTTTTAAATATTTGTATATTATTATTATTATTTTGGTGGGTGTAGGGGTATGGGAGTGGATGAGATATCAGGGCTCTAAATAGATCCTCTGTTTTGTGTTGTCTCTTTTTTGAGAGAGATAAAAGGGACTGAAGACAGTCCTTTTTTGTGCAGCCTGAGCTGCACTGTGCATAAACTCATAGGAGTCTGTGTAGACCCCCACTCATTCACAAAACTGCAGTATAGTAAACATTGTTTACTATGCTCCAGTCATAAATGGACATAGAAGCATCAGTACTGATCACTCATTGTGAATTATGTCCATTGAAGGAAACCAACCCCCCCCCCCCCCCCGGCCTTCATCCTGATGACTGCTTTCTCATTCGTCCCAGCAATGGCTGCAGCTGGCGGGAGGGAGAGCCAGCCAGCAGCAATGATTGAAGAATCAGAGGACAGATCAGGGGATCAGTGAGAAGGCCCAAGCAAACAGGTACAAAGCCTCTAAATAAACAAACAATGCAGTGCTAGTAGCCATAAAGGAATACAAATGCATTGAAATGACAGTATCAGACGTGTCAATTGTATATAAATGACAGTGTCAGATGAAATAATTGCAGTGACTAAAGACGGTGCAGAACAAAGCAGAAAATCTGTGACTCCTGTGATGGTGGAAGTGAGTATAGATTTGCACTAACCAGATAGAAGAAATGCTTGAGCATGGAGTATATAAGACCTACTCCTGGTTCTCTGGATGCGGATCACTGGAATAGGTAGTGGTCATCTATGCTGCAGCCACCAGGTGTCATACACCAGGGATCCATAGAGGGCCTCTGGAAATACCAATCTCAGCCACCAGAGGGGGTTTTCATCCCAGACATCAGACTTCAGATAAGCAGGAGTCAGGCAAACCTTCAAGGAGTAGGGGCTCCCATACACAAAAGAGCCCCAGACAAAGCCTCTGATAGTGTAGTAACTTTTAATAATGGTGATGTACATATATAAGAAATACACTTACATAGAGATTTTCCAAAATGGCCGCCGGCTGTCTTTAACAAGCCATGCGGTGCAGTGTACCAGTAAACCAGTAGGGGACACTTTTTCTGGGGCTCTTTTGTGTATGGGAGCCCCTACTCCTTGAAGGTTTGCCTGACTCCTGCTTATCTGAAGTCTGATGTCTGGGATGAAAACCCCCCCTTGTGGCTGAGATTGGTATTTCCGGAGGTCCTCTATGGATCCCTGATGTATGACACCTGGTGGCTGCAGCATAGATGACCACTACCTATTCCAGTGATCCACATCCAGAGAACCAGGAGTAGGTCTTATATACTCCATGCTCAAGCATTTCTTCTATCTGGTTAGTGCAAATCTATACTCACTTGCACCATCACAGGAGTCACGGATTTTCTGCTTTGTTCTGCACTGTCTACTTGTGGACTTTAGTCACTGCAATTATTTCATCTGACACTGTCATTTATATACAATTGACACATCTGATACTGTCATTTATATGCATTTGTATTCCTTTATGGCAACTAGCGCTGCATTGTTTGTTTATTTATGGTTTATTATTTGTAGGTTCTAGAGGTGACCTTTATGCCAGCAGCTAGCCTTCGTTTTTTATCATATTTTTACCCAGCGCTTGATTTTGTTTGTCTTTTATTAGGTACAAAGCCTCTATGGCTGTCCTGCAGCACCCGCAGCCAATGGGAGTGGATAAGAAGCCAGTGGCTGCAGAGTAACTACAGGAGATCAAGGTTGCAAAGGGGGAATTGGTGCAGGGGAAATGAATCGGTTCTGTGGGGGGGGGGGGTGACAAAAAAGACACAGAACAGAAAAGACAAAGACACAGAACAGAAAGAGTGGGGGTGTAGAGATGAAGAGGAGACACAGAGCACAGAGCTGGAGATGCAGTATCATTGGTGGTGTCAGCAAGCGTGCTCATGGGAGGGTGGGAGGGTGTTAACTTTTCAAGTGAATAGCTCTGATCAGTGGATTGTAATACACTAATCAGAGCTACTGGTTTGCTCAGCAGAATCTGCTGAACAATTTTGCTATAAACTCATGAGCTTATAGCAGGAGAAATATGTCCATACGGTGTACCGACTTGCCCAGCTGCAAGCAGTGCTGTATGTCCATACGCCACACGGATCTGGCAGCGAAAGGGTTAAAAAGAATGGTTTGTGAAATTATGCCTTTTTTTTAAGGTCACACTGCATTCTATGCATATAGTCTATGTAAAATAATTGTGATTGCACAAATTGCTTACTGTTACCATTTTTCTGCATGGTTATTGGTTAGTTTGCTGAAAACTATATAACAGTTTTTCTTTAACATACAGCAATGTCTTGGATTACAGTAGAAACATTTTTCTAAAATATGACTAGACAAATATAAAATAGTGTCATTGCAGGCACTTTGGTGCTTTTGGAACGTTTCATGGCTAATATCTTGATTTTAGTCCAAACCCTCATTTCTATGCAAATGGCATTTTGGATTTTATATCAGGATAACATCTTCTGGTATTAACTAGAGGAATGATAAAACACCCCTGAGACACCTTACTTGGATCATTTCCTGAAAAAGAGTACGATCTAGATCAGAATTTAATTCAAAAACTTCACACATAATTGATAGGTAAGTGACTATACATTGTTAGCTGAGCAGCATAAGAATGAAGCCTCACTGAATGGTGCTATATCTCATTACATTTATCAGCAGACAGTGACATAGTAAATTACAGTGAAACAAGCAACCAACCTAATTTAGAGGACCTACAGCACACAGCTAAGGTGACATCATAGGTATATGTGTCACACACAAATGTTAACAGTAAAACTTCAATACACTGTTTGTTAAATGATTTTATAAGAGAATAAGTAGCACCACATTTAACATTGTTTACTGTAGAAAAATGCACCCCTTTAAAAGGAACCACATGTTCCCCAAATGTATCCCATGCACACCATTTGGTATGAATCTTCTGTTTTCTAATTATCTTCTGTGTGCTAATGCAACATTATAGTGAATTTAATATAAGATAAAAATCTTATGAACAAAATCAAATAAAGGCATATATGATGCAATAATGGCCAGAACACCAGAGCAAGGGTGGGGAGCAGGAGGTATCATGGTATCATTTTGATGCGTGTGTGTGTCTGGGGGGGGGGGCACCGTGTGGAGAGTTCCTGCTGCTACAAACTGACAGGAGTAGTGATAGCAGCATCATTACTCCTGTCAGCTTAGCAGGAAGTGACAAGCCTAATCAAGAGAACAGAAAAGAGGCAGGAGGAGGTGTGGGCTGTGCTCTCTCTCCCCACCATCTACTCCTTCCTGCTCCTGCAGTGTTTCTGCATGGGGACTGTCAGAATGGGACTGTGCAGGGTTTACTTACCCACCCCCATCTCCTCCCAGTAAAGAATGTGGGTTGGGCAGGTGAGCAAACTCTGTAAAGTCAAGATCTTACAGTCATCAGTGTCCTGGAGCTGCTAACAAATACCCCTGAAGAAACAACATCTCAACTCACTGGCTGTTTGTCAAAACTGTTAAAAGTCAGCTTGCCGTAAGCACCTCCTCAACTCTGCAGCTGTGCTGCATCTGAGGTCTGATGAGAAGAGGATTAGTGCTAGATAGAGGAGTTGGGTGGGGTGTATGTGCTAAGGGGGGCAGGGGCGGACTGACAACTCATGGGGCCCCCGGGCAATAAGAGATCATGGGGCCCCTGTGTCCTTGCTCACACTCAAACCACACCCAAAAAAGCCTATGAAAAGTACCAAGGGCATCTCATGGGGCCCTCTACTGACCCCAGGCCCTCGGGCAGTGCCTGAGTGCTCAAATGGTCAGTCCGCCCCTGGGGGTGGGGGGTATGTGCTAGGAGGGGATGGGGGGATTTGTTCTGGCTGGGGGGTTGGGAGGGGAGGGGTGTTGTGCTGGGAATAGGGGATTTGGGGGGAGGATTTGTGCTAGGGTGGATAATTAGGGGGGAATTGTGCTAGGAGGGGACGTTTGGGGGGATTTGTGGTGGGGGGGGGGTTTAGGGGTATTTGTGCTGGGGGAGAATTTGTGCTAAAGGAGAAATTTGGGAGTGAGGATTTGTGTTAATTGGGATGACACACATTCCTCATACCTCTTGGGTGGGGGCAGTTTGACTTATTTGCCCTTGGTGCTAGATAGCCTTGTCCTGGCACTAGATGCAATCTCTCACTAGCATTCACACTCTTTGTTAGCATTAGCAAGGCCATCCTGTCTAGGACCAGGCCATGTATGACCAGCTAGGAGGTAACCATCCACTCTATTATACTTGCCCCACTGTCACTGGATGCAGCATGTCTAAATATGCTGAGTAGAATGTAAAGACCATTCAGGGATACCATATTTTACTATGTTTCTCTCTCTTCGGTATAGTGAAGCTGTGAGATTCTTAATGTTGATGTCTTTAAGTGTGGCCAGCCAGAGGTTAATTGAAAGCATAACAGATTGCACAGGGAAGCCCAAGATGCCTTTAAAAGTTGAGCCATTAATGAAGATTTGTAGCAAGTAAGCGGTACTCCCAGGGGTGAACTGACCATTTGGAAACTCGGGCACTGCCCGAGGGCCTGGGGTCAGTAGGGGGCCCCATGAGATGCCCCTGGTACCTTTTTCATAGGCTTTTTTGAGTTTGGGCAAGGACACAGGGGCCCCATGATCCCCTATTGCCCGGGGGCCCCATGAGTTGTCAGTCCGCCCCTGGGTACTCCATTAATATGTACTGTAGCAGGTAGCTCACAGGTTGATGTCTCAGGTCCACTGATTTTAGCTGGAGCACTAATTGTCTTACTTTTTCCCAGAATGAACATATTTTCAGGCAATTCCAGAAAATGTTTAAGAAAGAACCCTCTGCAAAGGAACATTGCCAGTATACATTTTTAGTATGGCAAAAAATCAGTTGGAGAACTGCCAGGACTCCATACCATCAATCTTGTATCCCTGCTTATGAAATTAATTAGCAGTGCAGGACATACAGTATATGTGAACAGAATGGACCTAACAGTTGAGTTGGGGACAAGATTACTTCCAAATCTCTTTCCCATTTTTGGATGTAGGGAGGTACAAGGTCTGAAGGGGGATACGAGAAGCTGGCATGACAGGGGAAAAGGTGAGTTGTGTATGCTGTTTCATTGCATAACTTTTCAAATATGGTAGTGTTCCAAAGACCACATTTCTTGGCCACAGTGGTCTAAAGGAAATGATGAAATTTATATGCTGACCATATACAGTATGAATAGGAGAGTCTAGAAAGGATTGAATCACTAAAGAAGAAAGACAACCTGATGGTGTTGTCAGGTTTCTGTGATAGTGAGCCCTTGTAGAGCTTCATCTTGGGGTTCCCCAGGGTCCGGAATCTAAACCCCATCCTGCTTCTTCACCAGAACCCCTAATGGTGGGGATGGACCTGCAGCAAACTGGATCCAGTCTGCAGCCCCCAGGTACACCCAGCTGAGGATGCAGAGACCACTCACATGTGCAGAGTATAAATGGCAAGGTACAGAAGGAAATCCAGGAAACAAACAGAGGTCATGTTGGGTGGCAGGCAAGCACAGATGGTAGACAATGCCAGGTTTAGTATGGGGGAAGTCAGACACTTAATATACATAATAGTAGACACACAGGAGCTCAGAGAACTGGAAAGTTGCTCTGGCAATAAGGGCTGCACTGAGCATGTCTTGAGTAGGGAGGCAAACTGGGAGGTAGGCCGGGAAGTGATGGGAGGTAAAGGAAATATACAACTACAGAATAGCAGGCGATGCACATAGAGGAGCACAACAGCCAAACAGCACATGTGAATGGAGTCACAGGTCTAAGAGAAGCACTGCAGCAATGAGGTAGGAATTACATAGGCAGGAAAACTGCGGCTAAATCATGACAGGTGTCATGAAATGCAGGATAAGCAATTTATCTGCTTCAAAAAGATGACCAATGTGTTTGTTGGTGGTTCCAGATACAAACTCTAGGGTTCACAAAGTAGAAACTTGAGGAAGGGGTACAGCAAAATCTCAGAAAGGGAAAAAGTTGAGGTAATCACCCTCAGCATAGCCCCTATAGTTAGATGAGAAATGAGGCATGGCAGGTGAAAAGACGGAAGTCATGGGACACAAGATAATGGAAACAAAATTTCTTATTGTCCCTGATGGTAGGAATGGACTTGAAGCAAGTTGGAACTGGTTAGCAAAGCCAAAACTTTATGATGGCCAGATCGGGGCCAACAATGTCCACATTAGCTTCTATGGAACATAATAAGGGTTCTATTTATAAAAACAAAAAAAATTAAAGGATAAGTTCACCTTTTTGAACATGTTAAATGTTCCAGCTCCAGCAGCCAGTTCCCCTGATCCCCCTCGCATTGTGATGGTGAATAAGGGATCTTCTCATAGCACTCGTTGTCACAATTCAAAAGCAACATGGCCATGCGGGGCTCCACCCACACATCCATATCATTCCATCACAGTTTCCTGTGAATGCATGAACTACAGTTACATTTACCCATTACGGCTGATGGCTTATAGTTCTAAATTAACTGCAAGGTTGCTTATGAGCAGTCTTGTAGTTCATTCACAAGCCCTGCAGCTTCTAAACCGTATGAAAGTAGAGACTGAAAGCTGCAGGACTTGTCTGCAGGAGTCTGACATTTCACCCCTGATGCACTTTTTGGTATTTGTGAACTGCTGTCTTTAGGAAAGAGTACAGAGCCGAGATTCAGGACAACATCTGGGCACTCAGACCCATATACAAAAGGGTAGACTGTAGAAACTGCCAATCAACAGGTCCAAAGCCTTCTCTGCATCCATCAAAAGGAGCATTCGCATTAGAGATTGACCACTTTGGTGTTCTTATCATGTGCTTCTCATTAGGGAATAAAACACAATTGGTCGGTATTGATGATATGAGTAAGGTGAGAAATGAGCGAGAATCTTGGAAAAAAGTTTTACAGTAGGTCTACATTAAGTAGGGCAATGGTCTGTAACTACTGCATTGTGTTTAATCTTTACCCTCTTTGGGAAGCACAGTATATCCGTCAGAAGCAACGCACCTTTCGTAAGAGAGTTAAATGTCAAAAGTGTAAGACCGTCTTTAAAAGCTCTTTAATATGACCACTGAGAATCCATCTGGTCCCAGGGCCTTACCTGATTCAGATGATGCTATGGCTGAATGGAGTTCTTCCTCAGTTATCAAGGCCTCAAGGATTTCTCTGATGTCAATGGGCAATGTTGGAAAGCTTCAAGAAATGGGTCTATGACAGGTTGTCTATTGGAACTGTGCAGATACGTTTGTGTTAATGGGATTGAAATCTACTTGCACTCATTTGAGAGGTAGTGAGTTAGGTACAAGAAGATGTAATGTGTGTTATATTGGTTATTTGTTGTTCCTATTCTAAATATCATCATTACAGGTATTCATCACAAAAATAAATACCAGAATACATTAGATTTGCTAAAGTGGTCCTTTACTTCCCCTTTGTAAATTGGTTTGTTTCTAGGAAAGGATGGGCAAAAAATATAAATGAGGAGGGTACCTCTTAGTATAATGTTCCAATGCATTCTACACTGCTGAATACTATTACACCAGTCACAAAAGGAACATTATCAGTCTCCTATTGATATATACCTATGCTTATTAATAAAACAATCAGGGATTCTGACTAGCTCCTACCTTCTCTCTAACTTCCTGTAACATGAGAGTTACCGTATACCACTTAAAGATGTCTTGTTTTTACTCTACTTATGTGAACCTCTGAAGCCACTTTGCCTGGTGAACACGAGAAGCAGCTTTACCTATATATTGCCCTCTGATGCACACATCTATGTTTTTTTCACTTATTGTATATGTTCAATATCTACTTCTGTGTTATTTAGCCTTATGAATCAGCAAGTGTATACCACTTTATATTTGTACATAACTACTCAAAAATATCTAAATCCAATATCATGTGAAATACTCTTCTGTTTGTTTTGGATGTATCAATATATGTATTGTTACTGAGCAGGCTTTGTACACTTACTGTATATGTATATCATGTATGCATAACAAAAGGCTATAGAGTCTTGCAATCTTCCAATCACTCTGGCTGGTTGGAAGTTTAGTTTCAATAGTTCTTTATTAAGATTTTAACAATTTTAACAAATACAAAAAGAATAATGCATTGATAAGGTTGTAAATAGAGATGAGCGAATCGAAGTAGGCGAAGTGGAATTCGAGTCGAATATTGGAAAATTTTCGATTCGCGCCGAATCCGAAAAATAGCCTACTTTTCCTAAAATGGCGGCGGACATGTGCGGCGACGGAGCGGGGATGTCTGGGAAGGCGCGCAGACAAGGCGCGCTGACCCATAATGCATTCCTTAATGACATGTGATCGCATTAGCCAATCAGCAGCCAGGCAGCCAGCACTGTGTAATGGTCGAGCTATAAATAGCGGCCATTTTAGAATTCTTCATTTGCCTCCAGTCATTCAAGAGAGGCAGACCGCTCTGTATTAGGGACAGAGTTAGGGCCACAGAAACGTTACTTGGGGACAGAGAAACGTTACTTAGGGACAGAGAAGCATTACTCAGGGACACAGAATTGTTAATGAGGGCCACAGAATCGTTACTTAGGGCCAAAGAAACGCTAGTTAGGGCCACAGAATTGTTACTCAGGGACAGACAGAATTGTTACTGAGTGCCAGAGAATTGTTACTTAGGGCCACAGAAACGTTAGTTAGGGCCACAGAATTGTTACTCAGGGACAGACAGAATTGTTACTTAGGGCCACAGAACTGTTACTTAGGGCCACAAAAACGTTATTAGGGCCACAGAATTGTTACTCAGGGACAGACAGAATTGTTACTGAGTGCCAGAGAATTGTTACTTAGGGCCACAGAAACGTTAGTTAGGGCCACAGAATTGTTACTCAGGGACAGACACAGAATTGTTACTGAGAGCCACAGAACTGTTACTGAGGGCCACAGAAACGTTAGTTAGGGCCACAGAATTGTTACTCAGGGACAGACACAGAATTGTTACTGAGGGCCACAGAACTGTTACTTAGGGCCACAGAAACGTTAGTTAGGGCAACAGAATTGTTACTCAGGGACAGACACAGAATTGTTACTGAGGGCCACAGAATTGTTACTTAGGGCCACAGAATTGTTACTCAGGGACAGACAGAATTGTTACTGAGTGCCAGAGAATTGTTACTTAGGGCCACAGAAACGTTAGTTAGGGCCACAGAATTGTTAGTCAGGGACAGACAGAATTGTTACTGAGTGCCAGAGAATTGTTACTTAGGGCCACAGAAACGTTAGTTAGGGCCACAGAATTGTTACTCAGGGACAGACAGAATTGTTACTGAGGGCCACAGAACTGTTACTTAGGGCCACAGAAACGTTATTAGGGCCACAGAATTGTTTCTCAGGGACAGACAGAATTGTTACTGAGTGCCAGAGAATTGTTACTTAGGGCCACAGAAACGTTAGTTAGGGCCACAGAATTGTTACTCAGGGACAGACACAGAATTGTTACTGAGGGCCACAGAACTGTTACTTAGGGCCACAGAAACGTTATTAGGGCCACAGAATTGTTACTCAGGGACAGACACAGAATTGTTACTGAGGGCCACAGAACTGTTACTTAGGGCCACAGAAACATTAGTTAGGGCCACAGAATTGTTACTCAGGGACAGACACAGAATTGTTACTGAGGGCCACAGAATTGTTACTTAGGGCCACAGAAACATTACTCAGGGACACAGAATTGTTACTGAGGGCCACAGAACTGTTACTTAGGGCCACAGAAACGTTAGTTAGGGCCACAGAATTGTTACTCAGGGACAGACAGAATTGTTACTGAGTGCCAGAGAATTGTTACTTAGGGCCACAGAAACGTTAGTTAGGGCCACAGAATTGTTACTCAGGGACAGACACAGAATTGTTACTGAGGGCCACAGAACTGTTACTTAGGGCCACAGAAATGTTAGTTAGGGCCACAGAATTGTTACTCAGGGACAGACACAGAATTGTTACTGAGGGCCACAGAATTGTTACTTAGGGCCACAGAAACATTACTCAGGGACACAGAATTGTTACTGAGGGCCACAGAACTGTTACTTAGGGCCACAGAAACGTTAGTTAGGGCCACAGAATTGTTACTCAGGGACAGACACAGAATTGTTACTGAGGGCCACAGAATTGTTACTTAGGGCCACAGAAACGTTACTCAGGGACACAGAATTGTTACTGAGGGCCACAGAACCGTTACTTAGGGCCACAGAATTGTTACTCAGGGACAGACACAGAATTGTTACTCAGCGACACAGAATTGTTACTGAGGGCCACAGAACCGTTACTTAGGGCCACAGAAATGTTACTCAGGGACACAGAATTGTTACTGAGGGCCACATAACCTTTACTTAGGGCCACATAATTGTTACTCAGGGACAGACACAGAATTGTTACTGAGGGACACAGAATTGTTACTGAGGGCCACAACCGTTACTTAGGGCCACAGAATTGTTACTCAGGGACACAGAATTGTTACTGAGGGCCACAGAACTGTTACTTAGGGCCACAGAATTGTTACTCGGACAGACACAGAATTGTTACTCAGGGACACAGAATTGTTACTGAGGGCCACAGAACAGTTACTTAGGGCCACAGAAACGTTACTCAGGGACACAGAATTGTTACTGAGGGCCACATAACCTTTACTTAACAGGGCCACAGAATTGTTACTCGGACAGACACAGAATTGTTACTCAGGGCCACAGAAACGTTAATCAGGGACACAGAATTGTTACTGAGGGCCACAGAACCGTTACTTAGGGCCACAGAATTGTTACTCAGGGACAGACACAGAATTGTTTCTTGAGGGACACAGAATTGTTACTGAGGGCCACAGAACCGTTACTTAGGGCCACAGAAACATTAATCAGGGACACAGAATTGTTACTGAGGGCCACAGAACCGTTACTTAGGGCCACGTAAACGTTAATCAGGGACAGACACAGAATTGTAACTGAGGGACACAGAATTGTTATTGAGGGCCACAGAACCGTTACTTAGGGCCACAGAATTGTTACTCAGGGACACAGAATTGTTACTGAGGGCCACAGAACCGTTACTTAGGGCCACAGAATTGTTACTCAGGGACACAGGATTGTTACTGAGGGCCACAGAACTGTTACTTAGGGCCACAGAATTGTTACGCGGACAGACACAGAATTGTTACTCAGGGACACAGAATTGTTACTGAGGGCCACAGAACCGTTACTTAGGGCCACATAAACGTTAATCAGGGACACAGAATTGTTACTGAGGGCCACAGAACCGTTACTTAGGGCCACAGAATTGTTACTCACGGACAGACACAGAATTGTTTCTTGAGGGACACAGAATTGTTACTGAGGGCCACAGAACCGTTACTTAGGGCCACAGAAACGTTAATCAGGGACACAGAATTGTTACTGAGGGCCACAGAACTGTTACTTAGGGCCACGTAAACGTTAATCAGGGACAGACACAGAATTGTTACTGAGGGACACAGAATTGTTACTGAGGGACACAGAATTGTTACTCAGGGACAGACACAGAATTGTTACTGAGGGACACAGAATTGTTACTGAGGGCCACAGAACCATTACTTAGGGCCACAGAGTTGTTACTCAGGGACACAGAATTGTTACTGAGGGCCACAGAACTGTTACTGAGGGCCACAGAATTGTTACTCGGACAGACACAGAATTGTTACTCAGGGACACAGAATTGTTACTGAGGGCCACA